>NW_020837998.1:8419006-8519020 GCF_003676395.1 Aethalodelphis obliquidens
ACATCTTTATTGGAGTATAATTGCTTTACAATGGTGTGTTAGTTTCTGCTTTATAACAAAGTGAATCAGTTATACATATACATATGTTCCCATATCTCTCCCCTCTTGCGTCTCCCTCCCTCCCACCCTCCTTATCCCACCCCTCCAGGCGGTCACAAAGCACCAAGCTGATCTCCCTGTGCTATGCGGCTGCTTCCCACTAGCTATGTTACGTTTGGTAGTATTTTCTGAGCACTACCTTACTTTCTGACCCTACAAGATGTTCCAGGCTCATTTGTATATTCTCTACCCCAGCCCTAATAATTTTTCCTAGGAGCCTTGATTTTCTTTTATTGGGGGAATGGTACCTAGAAACCTAGATATGGCACTGCTGTGCTCAATGCTACTGGGGTCATTGCTTCCCAGTTCTCTCAGTTGATGGATTTGGGAAATACATGTATGTATACTAACCCATGTATACACACCTATCTATAATTATTTCTTTATCTCTCCATCTGTATCTCCATCATGCTGATGTCTTCAATCACAATGCAATATCATATGGCTCATACCAGCCTTTCTCTCCTTTCTTATCTGGAACTTCCTTCTCCAACCACAAAAAACGTAGTTGCTACCATGCACTCTCCACTTAGTTCAACCCCATTATACATGTAAAGTAGTTACTACTACTATAGTAGTACAGTAGTAACCTATACCTCTGTGAGAAACAACTTTACCAATTAGAGAACAATGTTTATATATAGATCTTTCTATATTTAGCCTTAAAGTTTCTAGTCAAATCACCATTTTCCAAACTTACTTAGGTCAGCTTTTTTTCCCCCATTCCTTTCAGTGAATTCATGCTGTTTTAATACAGTTAGATTCTGCATTTCATCCTTGGATCCCTGACCTACTGGTTGACTTTTTTTTTTTAATTTGCATTCATTGAAGTTCAGTCTTTGCAATGTTCAGTACTATGTGGCTTGACAAATACAGTGTTATGTATCTACCACATCAGTACCACATAGAAAAATTACATCACCCTAAAGAATTACCAGTGCATACCCTTGTAACCAACCACTCCCCTCCAAACCCCTGAAACCACGTTTGTCTTCTTTCTCTATATTTTTGCCTTTTCCAGAATATCATAGGAATGGAATCATTTAATATGTAGCCTTTTTGATCTTTTTTCACTTAACAAAATGCATTTAAGTTTCATTCATGTTGTTGCATGAATTAATACTTAGTTCTTTTTTTTACTGAATAATATGTTCTTTATAATTATATCCACAATTTGTTTTTGTATTCACCTATTGAAGTAAAAAACAGACATTTTGGTTGCTTCCATTTTTGGTGATCATGAGCAAAGCTGCTATAAACATTCATGTACAGGTTTTTGTGTGAATATAAATTTTCAGTTCACTGGGGTAAATACTTCGGTGTATGATTGATGGGATTGTGGTAATTCTGTATTTTACTTTATGAATAACTACTAAACTGTCTTCAATGTGGCTGTCCCATTTTGCATTCCCACCCACTATGAATGAGAGTTTCTGCTACTCCACAACTTTGTGAGCATTTGGTGTTGTCAATTATATTTTTTTAATTTGTGTTTGTCTAATGACATATGATGTTGTGCATATTTCATATATTTATTTGCCATTAGTATATATTTGTCTGTTTAGGTCTTTTATTCATTTTTTCATTTACTCCCCTTATTATTGAGTTTAAAGAGTTCCTTGTATATTCTAGATACAAATTTGACTGTTTTCATCAGGTATATAATTTGAAAATATTTTCTCCTAATCTTTCACTCCTGGTCTTGTCATTCTCTTAACAACATATTTTTGCAAATCAAAGCATTTAGCTTTGATAAGGTCCAATATGTTGGGGTTTTCCCTTCATGACTCATGCTTTTGCTATGTCTAAAACTCGTTGCCAAACACAGGTTATGCAGATTTTCTCCTAGAAGTTTTATATTCTTTTAATTTTATAATTAGGTCTGTGATCCACTTTGAGTTAATTTTTGCAAAAGATGTGAGGTATAGGTATAGAATTTTTTTTTTCATATGGTCTTCCAAATTTTTCAGCACCACTTGTTAACAAGACTATCCATTTCCCATTGAATTTCTTTGCATCTATTTCAAAAATCAGTTTATTTGTGTAAGTCTATTTCTGGAGTCTTTATTTTATTCAATTTATCTGCATGTATCCTTTCACCACTACCACACTGTCTTGATTACTATAGCTTTATAGCAAGTCTGTAAATGGAATAATGTGAGTAATCCAACTTTTTTCTTACTTGAGCCACACAAGGAAGTCCAAGAATTAGTTTTAAATGTAAATAAAATGTCCAGTGCTTATCAAAGTAAAATTAAATGTAATTAAACTATCACTAATAAGATTGGTTGAAAAGGTTTGGGTTTTGAGATTCTTTTCCCCAAAACTCCCTCATTTGAAATAATTTCTAAAGCCATGTTCAATTTCCTTTGAGCCTCTATTATAATAGCTTTATATCTTTTGTCTTATATCCTCATCTTTTCCCAGCCAACCTTCTCAAAACATTATGCCTGACAGCCATTATTAGTATCCCTGCTTGATTATATAATTATTGGCATTATTAATTTCAGCAATATAAAATTCAGCAGAAGAAATTGAGAACTAATCAAGATGGAATGTTCAGATCTCAGCATGTGAAGATCTGGAGTAAATATTCATTTGGATATTGGGAATTTAAGGTGTGCAACTTTCATTAATATTTTATAATATCCTTTCTCATTTTCCAGGTGTTGAAATTGGCACCCATAACATGGAGTGCTCTAACAGATCATCAAAAAGCATCAGCTGGGGCTTCCCTGGTGGCTCAGTGCTTAAGAATCCACCTGCCAATGCAGGGACACGGGTTCAAGCTGTGGTCCGGGAAGATCCCACATGCCACTGAGCAACGAAGCCCGTGCACCACAACTACTGAGTCTGCACTCTAGAGCCCACGAGCCACAATTACTGAGCCCGCGTGCCACAACTACTGAAGCCCGCGTGCCTAGAGCCCGTGATCCGCAACAAAGGAAGCCACTGCAATGAGAAGCCCGCACCACAATGAAGAGTAGCCCCCACTCGCTACAACCAGAGAAAAGCCTGCGTACAGCAACGAAGACCCAACGTAGCCAAAAATTAATTAATTAATTAAATTAAGTTTAAGAAAGCATCAGCCAATTTAACTTATGCCAAGACAGGTTTACTATGTTCAGCAAATAAGCAAGCAGTTTTTTTCTGTGTGACAAAGAGTTGGAGGCTGAAACTTCATTTGTGTTCTAACTCTGCATAAGAATATTATGTATTATCAGGGCTACTCCACAACATACAAATATAATGGGAACCAGGCGGAGCACTAGTTTTTCTTATCTATATTCAATGCACCTTGGGTCAGAAATCAGAGTGGAGGCCAGAGGCATTATTTTAATGATGCTAGTGCAATGCCTTGAATTTTAATAGCACCTTTCTGGTGAGAAACTTGAGGCTTCACTCATCTTCCAAGAATTCAAATAAGTGTGGCACAGAGTGTATCTTAACAGACTTGAAAGTTTGGAATTTTAGTGGGTCATTTATTTAAACAAATAAGATAAATCCCAAACCATGACCCTCTTTTATATTTTCTTGTTCTTATTGGCACTATTGAGAAGCAGAGCTGGCCTTATATGGGAAAAAGAGTGATGTGACTTAACAGTTGTTATAGAAATTTAAAAAAAAATTTTTTACACTACCATCTGCTCTGGATATCTTTCATTCATCCTATACATCCATGCTATACCTTACCCTGTGTTCCAGGAGACTTACCTGCAAGAATCATATGAACATAGTCCCCTTCTCCTCTAGCTTAGATTGGGTTTGATTAATGGGGAGCCCTGGTAGGAGACTAGCAGGTGTGAGGAGAATGAAGGTGGCAAATTTACTCTCTTGTCTTTCTCCCTATAGACTCCATGGGCTGGCTGTACCCTTGACTAAAGGTCGCAGCTCATATCAGGAAGCTCTCCCTACACAGTTCCTTTTCTCTCTGTTCCTTCTCCTTTGACCTTTCAGACCTAGGAAGGTAACTGTCACTCTCACCCCTAACTCCGTGTTATTAATCCTAGAACCCTACACCATCCCTTATGGTTTTTGTATGGCAGGCTTACAGCTTTGTAAATAGGCCCTTTATTATTAATCCCTGAAATTATTTAATTGGGGATTATCAGCTATTTCCCACCAGCACTCTGGCTGATAGACTATCCTGTGATAACGTCTGACATTCTGTCATTGGAAATTTATTCTTTTGGCTTTCATTGTACCACCAGAAGAACACTGTTAAGAATTTTAATTCTTTTATCAATCACTTACATATCCATAGAAAACATAAATGTTTTCCGATTTAACAACTCACCATGCCTGGCATCATTCAAGGTAGGGCTATAAAATAATCTATCAATAGACTATTGACAGAAAATGTTATTCATTTTTATATTTCATTGTTGAAGACAGTGTTATATAGTGATTAAAAGTCATGTCACCAGAATTATTTTCTTATTGGAGTAGAGTTTATTTACAATGTTGTGTTACTTTCTGCTGTACAGCAAAGTGAATCAGTAATACATGTACATATATCCACTCTTTTTTAGGTTCTTTTCCCATATAGGTCATTGCAGGGTAATGAGTAGAGTTCCCTGTGCTATACAGTAGCTCCTTATGAGTTATCTGTTTTATATATAGTAGTGTGTGTATGTCAGTCTCAATCTCCCAATTTATCCCTCCCCTGCTTCCCCCAAGGTAACCATTAGATTGCTTCCTACATCTGTGACTATTTGTTTTCTTTTTTAAATACACCAAAAATATTTTTATTCAAAATTTTTTATACGCAGCAGCTCAAAATTTTTTATATTCAACAGAAACAGAGATGGCAAATTCTATAAGGCTTCATATTCAACTAAATTCCAACTCATTAAAATTGGTTTTCTTTTACTTTAAAAACATTATCATACAGTAAAATTGACCTTTTGGTGTACAATGCAATGAATTTTAACACAGGTCTAGATTCACGCAGCCACCACTACAATCAGAACACAAAACAATTCTACCAGTCCAAAAACCTCCCTCCGTGCTCTCTTTGTTGTCACAATCTCTTCCCACCCCTAACTTCTGAAAACTCCTGATCTGTTCACTATCCCTGAGATTTTTCTTTGTGAGAACGTCACATAAACGGATCTTTTGAGATTGGCTTCTTTCTCTCAGCATAATGCCTTTAAGATTCATCCAAGTTATTGGTGTATCAATAGCAGTTCTTTCATTTTTATCACTGACTTATTCCATGGTATGGATATACCACACTCTATTTACTCATTCACCACTGGAGGGCATTTGGATTGTTTCCAGTTTGTGACATTTCTGTGTGAACTGAAAATTTCACTTTTCTAGTGCAAATACCCAAGAGAGGGACTGATGGTTCATATGGTGAGTGTATATTTACTTGGTAAGAAACTGCCAAACTGTTCTCCAGAGTGGCTGCACCATTTTACACTCCCGGCAACAATGTATATTTGCTCTCCAACCTCATCAACACTTTACCAAGTGTCAGTGCTTTTTTAATTTTAGCCATTCTCATAGGTGCGTAATGGTGTTTCACTGTGGCTTTAATTTGCATTTCCTTAATGACTAGCAGTGATGAACTTTTTTTTTAATTTTATTATTATATTTTTTTGTACAGCAGGTTCTTATTAGTTATCCATTTTATACATACTAGTGTATACATGTCAATCCCAATCTCCCAATTCATCACAGCACCACCACACCACCTCCACTGCTTTTCCCCCTTGGTGTCCATACGTTTGTTCTCTACATCTGTGTCTCAAGTTCTGTCCTGCAAACTGGTTCATCTGTACCATTTTTCTAGGTTCCACATATATGTGTTAATATATGATATTTGTTTTTCTCTTTCTGACTTACTTCACTCTGTATGACAGTTTCTAGATCCACACACGTCTCAACAAATGACCCAATTTCATTCCTTTATATGGCTGAGTAATATTCCATTGTATATATGTACCAAAACTGCTTTATCCATTCATCTGTCAATGGACAATTAGGTTGCACTTTCTTTGTGCAACTCAAATTGTAAGAAGGCTCCTGTCTACTGCATCTAGATATGAGTCTGACTTTATATAAAAAACTGTTTGTTTTTTCTCATAAACCCACACACACACATATTTTCCTCTTTGATCAGGCAAATAATAGAATAACATGCCATTCAATGGCCCATTGGTAATAAAAGACACAGCAAACATGGCATTTCAGGAGGGAAAAGATACTTTTTTTAAAAGAAAGTGAGTTAAGGGTGATAGTACTTCTAGGTAACATCACAGGAGACTCATTTCCCAATTTGAATAGGGGGAAATACCAGGCTGAAAAAGAGATTGGTCTTGACCTGCAGGCATGGCACAGAGTACAGAAACAGGTACTGGGTATTAGCATCATGTTGTGCTCATAATTTTTTTTTAATTTACTTTCAGCTATGCAGCTTTCTCTAATGCTTCTCCTGTGGCCATGTTGTTTTTAACTTTGGCATGTTTTATTTTAAAAAAAAGAACACAGCAACAATTGAACTCCAGAAAACAAAACACCCTCAATTTAGCTGTCTTTAACAAAACAAGAGATTTTGTGTTGCTTTAGGGACAGCAGAAATAGAAGTTGTACTTCAGTAAAACTCTAAAGGAATAAGATTCATTAAGGGACAATTATTTCATGCTTGCAATTTCATGATTCACTTCCCCAAAAAGAGACATTTCTATGCATGGAACATAAGTAAATGAACCGTAGAGAAGCTTTCCTATATTGTTGCAAAGAGAAACTTAATTTCCTTCCTTTCATATTCTTTCACTTCTTCTCTTAGTTATTCCTCAATATCTACTAGTCCCTAGTGGTTTTAATTTCAACTTACTTCCTGCTCCAACTGCTAGATCTAGATCTATTCCTCTCACCGTTCATTTTGCTTAACATCTCTTCAACTCAATAGTAGACTCAGTTGAAAAGTAAGACATAAAAATGGCACTGATAGTATAGATATGGACCACCATGGCAAAGAGAAGAGAGAGAGCATATGTAATAGACAATGGCACTAATATTCAAATGGATTATTCTTATAATTTTTTGTCTTTCTAAAATTCACATGAGAATACATTTTTTTGTGAAAGGGAAAGAAAGACAAGCTATAAAAAATGATATGTTGGGCTTCCCTGGTGGTGCAGTGGTTAAGAATCCACTTGCCAATGCAGGGAACACATGTTTGAGCTCTGGTCCAGGAAAATCTCACATGCCACGGAGCAACTAAGCCCGGAAGCCACAGCTACTGAGCCTGTGCTCTAGAGCCCGTGAGCCACAACTACTGAGCCCATGTGCCACAACTACTGAAGCCTGTGCACCTAGAGCCTGTACTCTGCAACAAGAGAAGCCACCACAATGAGAAGCCCATGCACTGCACAAAGAGTAGCCCCTGCTCGCCACAACTAGAGAAAGGCCGCACGCAGCAATGAAGACCCAATGCAGCCAAAAGTAAGTAAATAAATAAATAAATTTATTTTAAAAAATGATATGTCTCCTATACCAAAGACATAAAGTGGACACTGTTCTATTTTCCTCCTGCTTGTTTTTGAGGCAATTATTTCTGAAAACGTCTTCTTTTTGAGTTAGGTCTTCTGTAGGGCTGAGGGATTCAATATTTACCTCTAGAAAAACTATGAATTGTACTGTGAACATCAGTATCTAAAAACCAATTAGTTCTCAAATTAATTTTCTTTTAAAAACCTGATCATTTAATTATAGATTGTAACCCAATAGCCTTGGAACCAGGAAACAGGTAATTTCTACCCTAGTTGTTTCATAGGGAGCATATGGTATTTCTGGAACCATACTCCTTAGTGATCATTCCAGAGTACTTCAATGAGTATCATAGCTTTGAGATTCAGTGCGAGAATTCTTGAGAGGAAAGATTTAACTTTTTTCATCACTTTCTATCATATTTTCTTCCCTTTAGACCCCGAACTTAACCTGTATAATGATCACTTCATAATGAGTGAACTTTCACCATAATCTATATGCCTCTTGCTTCTCCCTGTACTTCTAAAGCCTAGGGGCATAATAAGTAGTGCTGTGATTTCATACCAAAAATATAGAAAAGATAAATTCTAAATCAGGTAGCTAAAGCAAATTCAAGCAATCTATTCAAAGTCATGATATGAAACACAACTACTGAAGGAAATGGGGGGAGGAGTAAGATTTTCAACATACACAATGAAGCCATATTATGAATCTCATTTTTGTTCATGCTAAAAATTTCATTTGAAACATTGTTGTAAATGTACAGACTTACAAGAAACACTGACTTTAATAAGATCCATACTGTGCCTTAATCATCAAATCTTGTAGAGGATCGAGAACAGAGCTCCATTAAATGGATATTGCTAAATTTAAAAATTTTGAAGATTTCAGGATAAACCATATTTCATTGTTTTTTTCACATTTTAGCATCCCCAAAATCAAGATGCCCCTTAAAATTAATGGTATATCAGAGTTTAGCAAGTAGAATCTTTTTCTTTCTTGACATAAAAATATAATGCATCTTATAATTGATGGCATTCTAGATTTGATAAAATATGGTATTACCTTGCTATTGTTACCATATTTATATACACTTTATTTTCTACTTTTAATTATTCAAGCTTCCAAGAATGTTAAGTTTCTGCCATAATAACTTCCTGAATCCTGAAATCATAATGTTATTTTAATATCTTTTGTTGTGAATAGTCATATTTAATACTACTTTGCTGCAATTCTCTTTCACATAAACTAAAATATTGTAAGGATTGGCATGCCATATCCACACTCTGAGATATTTATTGACTAGACTAGATTGACGGAAGCATCAATTATGATATTTGTTTCAATTTTTTCATAAAATAAGTAACTCCTCTATTGTTTATTATAGAAAACTTCTTTAGTATCACACTAATATTAGTATTTTAATTTGCCAATGTCAAACAAATCCAAACTAGGTTACTAAGAACATTTTAACTTTGGCCCTAAATTTTATTTTGGCAGAGATAAATAAATTAATAAATAAAAATAAAAATATTTATATATGGCATAAAATGGCAATGATAAAAAATAAGAGTTTTAGGGAGATTGGGATTGAGATATATACACTATTGATACTATGTATGAAATAGATAACTAATAAGAACCTACTGTATGGCACAGGGAACTCTACTCAATGCTCTGTGGTGACCTAAATGAGAAGGAAATCAAAAAAAGAGGGGATATATGTATATATATATAGTTAACTCACTTTGCTGTACAATATAAACTAACACAATATTGCAAAGCAACTGTACTCCAATTAAAAAAAATAAGATTTTAGTGTACTTCTGTTGGCATCAAAATGTCATTTGGAAATATGGATTAACATGTACCATAAAAATTCAGACAATAAGTTAAATGATTTATCAGTTAATATCTATCTCTTGAAGCATACAAATTGAGAATGTATTATACTTAGTACCATATTATAATTTGTAATATGAAACACAGTTTCTAATAATTAACTGTGGCTTCACTCAAACTTCAGAACATTTGGGCTGCTGAATTACTGTGGGCATAGGTCTTGTAATCAATATATTCCAAGCAATTAGTGTGGAATCTATGAAAGCAAAATAAGAAAAGATTTCAACTAAATTTATGATAAATTAACATTATAGAGTCTTTTCTGTCGGCTTGGATTATCTATATTTGCATCCTATACTAAGCAAATTCATCACCAAATGATTACTCAAACAATGTGTTAAACAATAAGCTCCTAGAAGTCTCTTTTCATTAATCTCTGTATTCCCTCAGCACCTAGAAAAGTGCTTTGAATACAATAGCATCTTAGTAATGGTCTGTGGAATAAACTGCAGAAGTAGAAAAACATGTTGCCTAGCTCTACAGCACAAACATTTGAATGAGGAATTATATGTTTGTTTGTTTTCTGGACAATATAATAATTGCATACTCAAACATAGTAATTCCATAATTGAGGAGCATTTGTAATAATACACTTGATACCTTTATATTACTAGCTATGATTATAGACGAGAAACTTACCTCTCAAAGACTCAGTGTCTTCATCTATAAAATCGGGAGATGAAACTAAGAAGACCACATGTAGACAAAATGCTATACAAATATAAGTTAAAACATTTTTAAAAAATAAATTCAGGACTTCCAAGTTGCATGACATTAGGAGGCACCATTCCTGTGTGTAATAAAAAAGGTTGACATCATTTTTGATGTTTCACTGCTGACAGGTTTCAAGTCCCACCACTCTTCCTTTTCCCTTCTATCCCACATCTGAGCAAGCTGACAAGAAAGCTGCAGTGTTCTCTCCTTTTGGGTACCAGCAGGAAGTTAAAACCACACCAACCCTGAACTGCTTCTAAGAACCCTAACCCTGACCTCAACCGCTAATCACATAAAAACACCCCAAGCCAATCTCCTTTCCCTGACCTCTCAAGCCATTTTCAGGCCAGCTTGGGAATCACTCTGTTCTCTCTAGAAAGCTTCATTAAGAAAGCTTCATTAAAAATAAGAAACTTTTAAAATACCTTCTTGGTGTATGTATGTGTTTTCATCATTTGACATCTGAACTACTTTTTTTTTTCTTTTGCGTTATGCGGGCCTGTCACTGTTGCAGCCTCTCCCGTTGCAGAGCAAAGGCTCCGGACGCGCAGGCCCAGCGGCCATGGCTCATGGGGCCCAGCTGCTCCGCGGCATGCAGGATCCTCCTGGACCAGGGCACGAACCCGTGTCCCCCGCATCTGCAGGCGGACTCTCAACCACTGTGCCACCAGGGAAGCCCTGAACTACATTTTGAATATGGGGAAATCCACCCTGCTTCTATGGAATGGCCACAACATCAGTCTTAGTCAATGTCAATGATTTCCTTTATTATTCAGTGTATAGTCAGTGCCGCTGAACACAGGGGCCCTAGATAGTTCCATCTATTTGCAATAACAGAAATATCATCATTTGTGTTTTTGAATAACATATGTTTATTTCTGGAAAGAGGTCACCTATTTTCAACATACCTTTCTCTTAACATACCTCTCTCTTCCCAAGCACCTCTTTAAAAATGAGGAACAAAAATCACAGAAAAATTAAGTAATGTATGCAGGGTCCCAAATTATTTAATACAAGAACAAACACTAGAATCCAAATTTCAAGTTCTTGGTCCAGTGCTATTTTCACTATACAACTTTGCTTTTATGACTGCCCACCAACTACAAAGAGACTTGGCCTTGAGATCTTCCAAGGGCTGGACTTCTCTTCACATATAAAAAGTTGTTCTGGAGATAGTACAAATTTCATAGCATCCTGAGCAGCCATGTCCACTGACCTAATTCTACCCTGAAACTCTAGACAATAATCTCCTGCAGGTTTACTCAAACTTCCTAAAAGGATCGCTTGATAATTAGGAATTTCTGAGTATAGTGTCTCAAAATGAACTTTATTACATATTTGTATGTGTTATATCTTTGTTCAAAGCATAAGCTTCATAAATGCACCAAGAGTGCTAGGCACATAGTAGTTGATCAATTAATATTTATTTGTTCATTACTATATGTGCACTGTCAAGTGCTCATCACACCACATTATTAGAGAAAGAGAATGTAAACAGTTTGTCTTTGATTCTTATATTCAGAATTTTTCTACAATCCCAGTTTTCTATAAAAAAAAAATACATAAAAGAAGCTGGTACTATGAAGTGTATTTTAGGTCCCTTAACTGATTTTAATTCCAGGTTATATTCCAAACTGGTTTTTTTCTTTAATCAATGCAAATGTCCTCGTTTCATCCTTATGGATGTTCTTCTGATGGGTTGTTGGTCAATGAACAGCACATTGTGTTTATCTAAACAATGAATACCATTTTATAGGAAATAAAGCAGGAGAAACAACAAAGGGAAATATAAAAAGGAGTGTCTATGGTCCTTGCCTAAAATCTCCCTTTGGAGAGAATTATGTAACCAACATATTTCAAAATTTTATCAAGTCCATATGGCTTAATGCCATTTTCCCCCATGTTACATTATATTTATAAAAGATTCTAGCTCAATCCCTGTCTTCCAATATTCATGGATTTATTGAAAGAGGATTTTAATGTCCTAGAATATAGGGAGAGGAACTGGAGGAAGATAATTGAGAGAAAGTCTGATGGCTGTTATTGGGTGAGGAGCACTATCTTCATCATGATGTAGTGGAGAAAGCATAGCTGGCATTCAGCATCTTACTAGATGCATGGCATCCTTATGTTGGCTCTCCATTTCCACTCTTGGATAATCCACAGGTACAGATCATTATCTAACAATGTAACCTATACATTTTACTGTGAAAACATTTTCATGAATACTCACTAGTAAGTCATCCAAACAGATTTTGCAGCAGAGTGTAGGCCTCTAGGAATTGATATATTTAAACATAACATACCAGGTATCGGTTCATAATGTCTGTTCAATCATTGATCCAATGTGTTGCAGCATTAAAATATAGAGTTACACATAATTTACCACTGTGTATTATAGTAACAACTGCAGAGATAGGGAGACAGAGGAAGAGACAGAACAAACCAATAAAAATATAACAAATTTCATGCTTAAAAAAAAAATCCCCCCCCAATGTTGACATGGCATTTAAAAGTTTACCAGGTGAAAGCAGGTCATCTCTTTTTCCATTTTCACTAAGGTAGTTGATTATTAGTAGTTGGCATGAAATTTCTTTCCAAATGAGACCTTTTGTTGGTGAAAGAAAGAATAATAGTACACAGTCAGGAAGTCTCTCACTGTATAGTCCCGTATAATTGGCTGCCAGTATCTATTTTTGTTGGTATATGTCAGTCCCATAAAACTAATCAATATATTATCTAGATCTCTTTTTTATATTGCCATAAAATGTTATCTAAAAAGCATAATTTATAGTTTTAAATGTCTAAGTTAAAAAAAAATCTTCTATCTTTAAAAGTGAGCATGTAAACCGATCTTACAGGTAAAAACCCAATTGCAATTATGTTGTCATAATTGTGATAAATAGATTTCTAGGTTCTACTTTCCAATCATCGTGGTGTTCTGAAAATATGAATTCATTTAATTACAACATACAGATAACTTGAGAATGAAAAGACAGTTACAATAACCTATATAACTGTTTTTCAAGTATCAGCACAAAACTGAAACTGCACTTAACATAGCAATGCATTATCACACAAGGTTCTGCACACATTCACTATATTAGAGATTTGATGATAATATTACATATTAATACATTTTCATAACTTATAATTAAATTCACAGTACGACTTAATCTTATCCCAAGCTATTAATTGTCTAAAGCTTGAAATGTATTTTTTTCATTTGTTTGTTACTCTGGCTTTTAACTTCTTTTTAAATGTGCCCATGAAATATCATTTTTCATGTGGTCTCTGTTTCAACTAATCACAGGCATTTCTCTAAATGATGGATGTAAATCCACTTCAAAATTTGGAAGCTAAGCAGCTGAACACAAGAAATTCAGGTTCCAAAGATTCTTTTGTCATTTTACTGACTGCCAGAACTACATCAAAATCCCTGATATCCCCTTTTCCAACCCCATGCAGAAAGAAACAACAAAACAAAACCAACCAAACATAAAAAACTGGAGAAGAACTTCTCCAGTTCTTCATGTAGAATCACACTAACTTTTTGTATGAAAACAGTAATAAACTTACAACGATTTTAGTGTTGCTGAATACTAGTGCCAAAATATGCTTATTGGTATGAGGGGCATAAAAAGCATAATTCTTAAAAACAGAATCTCAGGAGACAGACCACTCGGGTTCAAATGCAGTTTAATAGCAGTGTGAACTGGGAAAAGTTACTGAAGGTCTCTGTGCTTTCGTCTCCTCATCTGTAAACTGGTGATGATTATAGGATCTATGTCAGGGCATTATTGGGAAGATTAAATATGTTAATGTATGTGAAACACTTAGAACAGTACCTCGATAGAAAGTGCTATGCATTATTTGCCATTGTCATTTTTCAAAGTGATAAACTTAGTTTCCCACAGGTTTCCCTGATAAGTTTCACAAGAGCATTGCCATTTTAATGTGAAAGTAAGTCAGTCATGAAACTCAGAAGAATGGTCTATAGATGATTTTTGGCTTCCCTTTGCTCTTAGGATCAAGACAGAACTGCTGCACGAGGTGTAAAGTCCCCAAATGGTTTGGTTCCTACCTACTGTCTAGCCTCATGTTATACCATGCTCAAACCACAATGACCCTGTCTCACCCTCTCATAATCTTTTTCCTATTTTGTCTTATAAAGCTATGCACTTGTCATCTGCATAGAATGTTCTTCACTCACTTGTTCACCTGACTCCTGTGTATACTTCAGATGTCATCTCAGTGGCATTGCCTGGGCCAAATCCACCACTAACTGCTCTCAGAGCTCTGTGAAACTCTTTCTAGGCTTTATCAGAGTTGTAACTTTGCTTTAATTTGTATCATTAGTTGATTATTTTTTGTCTCCACCACTATATCTTTAAATACTATGAGGGCAGGGATTGTGCATGTTTTTGCTTGACACTATACCTCTAGTGCTTACAATGTGCTTGATAAAGCATAGGAACTCATGTATTTATTGAATGAATGAGTAAATGGGAAAAAAAGAGTATTATGCATTGTGGCACATCTTCATTTACACTAAATAGGAAGCAAAGGAATGAATCTAAAGATTTTGATGGCCGTAAATACTTTTCATGAAAAAGGAAATTATTAATCACTCTCCACTGGTAATTCATCTGTAAGCAAACGTTTATTTTATAGGCAAGAATAACTTTGACAACAAAGATGAAGAAAGCTTTGAAACAATGTGATGAGACACAGGTATTATTAGTACATCTCATTGGGCTCTTTTTTACAGAACATCTTGATGTTTTAGATCATTATAAGAAACCTCACCCATGCGGTTAAAATAAAATTCTAAAAAACTTTCTGGAAATTTGTATGTAAACAGTTGAATTATTGAGGGTAAATACAATGCGACAGAAATGGGGAAGTATTTCTTTCTCCAAACAGTAGTTTAAAGAAAACAAAGAAAACCAAACAAACCTCTGCATACTTGTAAGAATCAGAAATATTATGATTATTTTTTATTTTGGAATTCACTCATATGTCCAAATGCTTTCCCTTCGCTTCCCATAAATTTTACCACAATTATTACACTTGTGATATGTTTGGTCGTCTTCCTTGGTTTGAACATTGGAACTGTTGAGGAAAAATCTTATACAAGTAGGCAACTATAAGGTATGTACTATCTTCATTGTAAGCCATTGTATTTGAGTGAGGTTTTTAATAGATGTAAATTACCTAGTCCCAAAGTGTTATGCTTAGCATTAAGAGAATAAGCCTCAGGGATATAAGAAGCAAATCAGAATTATGTTAAATCATGTCCAAGTGATAAAGCTTTTTACTTAAGTTTATATATGTGAAGGTGATGTACACAAGCCACATATTAAGCCCTAAAATAACTCAGAGAAAACTATATTTAAAATAGTTTGGAAAGCTCTAAGAACAAATTTACAGCAGTTAACAAAAGCATATTGTCCTTTTCACTTTATATCATGTTAAGTTATAATTATTTAAGACAGCACTGTGATAGTACCTTTTAAATAGAGTTCTAGGTACTATACCTGGATTACATTTTTAACCTCAGTAATTAGAAACATAACATTAGACTTATGACTATAGAAAGAGGCAATGATCTTATCTGGAACTAACTGGATAGCAGAATAAGAGAGCTATTTAAAAGTAGTCTGGTTTCTCCATGAAAACTCCTCAGAAATAAAGCCATCATTTGATGGCGTTAAGTCTGTGTTCTCCGTGGCAGAACCCTCAGGAACAGAGTCATCCAATAAAGGAACTGAAGATGTAGTTAATGTTATTTCTCTTTCAGATGCCATTTCAATATAACCGCCAAGCCTGTGGTCTAAGACTTTATTGGTCCTGGACAAAATAAAATGCAATGCAGCATTAAATGTAACCAGTTTGGACAGATATATATTTTTCCTAACCAGTGGAGGGCCTTGGTGAATGGGATGAAAGGCCTTCTCATGTGTCCACCTGGTAAAATTTGAGGGAGCCCACTCAATGGGAAAAGGAGGCTGAGTAAGGCCTGTAATTGAGTGGTGACACTGAGGGCAAAAACTAGCTCTGAACATTCGATCTAGGTCAGCTTCTGAATAATCATTTTGAACAAGTCTAGTCTGTAGTAACCAATGACCTAGAGCCAGAGTAGGGAGACATGGCTCTTTACAATCAGGGCAACACCACTTGTCTAAAGGCATCTTTGTTGCAAGATAGTAGAATTAGTTAACAAAAAACAACAGCATTAAATATTACAGGGGTATTAATTCATTATTACAAAAATAACTTTAGACTTAAGATTTAAGTCTGAGAAAATACACTTTGTGCTTACTTATCCCTTAGTTTTCAGCCTCTATATCCAGGAAAATATAGTAACAACAATGGAAGAACATCTTATCCACAAAATAATAATGATCTAGTTAACAATTTTAACTTTGTAAATTCTCAGTACATTAAATGATAAATAAACCTACTGACATTAAATAGGAATAGTAGGGAGAAGTATTTAAGTAGGATATTATTAATATTAGGATTAACTTTAGCAACAGTCTAGAAGTCTATCACACACTGGAAAGATGTGTCTACACCTCAGTGGAATTTGTTGAGAACCAGTGTCTCTTTTTCTCTCACTTCTAAGAGCAGTCTTAGTTCTTAAGAGCCAGTTCGGTACAGCATGGAATTTGTCACTTCCCAGTGACACAGTTCACAGGATTGGAATATTAGTCCTCCAAGATGAGATGGGTTCTGTCTGAGCAGGGCAGCTTTATATAAATTCAGATGCTAAAGAAATATTACAGAAGGAGCTGCACAATCATCTCAGCTGGTGGCATTATTATGTCCACTTGATTTTCAGTAGTTGACCAATCTGTTGAGCTGTTGTCTGGTATAGGTGATTTACACCAATGAGGTGTATAAGCCTTGTCCTATAATTTCCTGTAATGTTGTGTGGATTAGCAGAAAAATCTTGTCAGCCTCCTTCTCAGAGTATCTCTGGTAAAGTTCTTCCTTTGTGCTCCTAGATCTTGACCCAATCTCTTAGAAGCAGTTGATGAAAGGAATCTGATTACACTCGGGGTATCTGTAAAAGAAAATTTTACAAATCCTATGAAAACTTTGGTAATTTATATAGTGAAATTAAAAAGTTTACCGAGTATTATGGGTTAATGGCCTTTGTAAATGTGATTTGTTTTTCCTAGTTGTACTTTTATCTGATTTTTAAATTAGCACAGGTTAATTAATGTGAATGTTGAATAAGCTTGTGTAACCATATGTCACACGATTGTATTTCTTGAAACTTAAAAAAAACTTATAAACTTGTTAATTTTAGTTAATATACAGTAAGTATATTATACTTAACTAATATCAAATAATAAAGTTAGGAAATAAAATAGCAATTTAATATTTTGATCATTTTAGGAGGTTTACCTCTGAATACTAATTTCTTCATTTTAGTAGCTGACAAATGAAATTTCTGATGTGGAGCTATTTGTAATAATTTGTTTTTATTGTGCCTTTTTAACACAGAGTACATTTAAATTACAGTTTTAATATTAACATTAAAGCAAAGTACAGTAGCGTTTTGCAAAAAGACTTTTAAAAAATACATTGGATCCAAAAGAATGAAGGACTGAGCCTGTCAGTTATCTGACAGGTTTTTAATTCAAGGAGGGATATTGATTTTAATGATGGATCTGTCTTAATGTGAAAGCTAAAATCACTTTGATTTAGGTGTGATTTTTTATTATTAATTTACTTTTCAGTTGGTGAGATATCTGCATGTTCTAAGCTAAGCTGCTGTAGAAAACAAGAACAGATACTAAATAAGGATATACTAAAGAGAGGAGAATTTGACAAACTTATAAAGCAACTATTTAAGATGTATAAACATTTTATGTTTGAAATCTCTCCCAATTAGGGATTTTCAAATTTTATTTGTTTTTTTAAATTTTAATGTAATATAACTACAATGACAAGGCAAATCTTTTGGTGTGTTTTCTGTGGCCATACTTTATGGAGAAGGACTTGAACATATTTGTTTTCATTGTCAGAAGGTAGACAGTATTACCACAGACAAAAGTAAAGATAGAGAGATAGATTAATAAATAAGTGATAAATATGTATTTTGATTTTTATAGTTGGTATGTAGCATGTTATAGTAATAGATATACTTGTTCAATGTAAATCATGGACTGATTGCAAACTTTTCCAATAAAAACTCACTTGGTCAAAGAAAAAGCATGGTCTAGTGCTGGACACTGTTTCTAAAAGAGATCAGAGACTATTCTGGAATTAATCTCTTTCATATGAATGTGCATTCATTTATTTAGAATTACACAATTACTAGAATATATTTATCCTAAATTTACTCTGAGAAAGTTAATTAGAATTAAATAGAAGGCTCAGGGTGCCAAAGAGAGGCTTGAGTTTGGCAGATAGGGTGTAAGACGTAAGAACCTTAAGTTTCGTCAGAATTATTTGTAAGATATCAATTGCTAAACATTGTCCAAACAGACCCTGACATTGTTGACTATTATACTGGATCTTTTTATCTTGCATTTTTTGATTAATCAGATCTATTGGCCAAATTTTACTAATTATTTAATTAGATTTAATTGTTGGTGCCATCATTTCTCCCTTTTCCTGGGTCATCCTGTACGTCACAAGACGATTAGGTCACAGATGATTGAAGTGCAACATTCATCTGGTCTTTCCTTTTTGTTCAACATTAATTTGTATGACCTCATCTGCTAGAATGTTAACCTTGTAAGATCTGACACTGAGAACCTTGTAAATTATTAAGTTTACAAGATTTTAGGAAGAAAAAAAGCTACTGTTTCAGCTTCAGAATTCGTTGAAAATACAAGTAATTTCCTAGGAATTTAATGAATATCAGTTCTGTAGAATCGCATTTGGTTATACTAATCTGGAAAATAATTAAATCTGTTGGGTCAGTGTAATGTAGAGCCAGCTCTAGAAGAGTTTATCTTGGATTGGAACAGCTTTCTGAATTGTGAGTTCCTACTTAAGAACTTAGGACTACTAATAGTCATGAACATATGATTTAAAACTGGAACTGCATGATTGTTAAGACTTTTTTCTCTGAGTTTTCTGAACTAGTTTCTGTAAATAGTACTGAATACCAATTGAAGAAGATGGTCAGCGATTTTAGTTTCATGGCTAATTAAGAACTCAAGTATCTGGATAAGTAAATAAGAAACTCCAAATGAAAGTGATCCTCTGTTATTCATGATCATCCCAAATGGAGGGATTTCACCTATCTTTAAAATATAGGAAATTTTCTTTTAATAATGAATATCCATGAGCCTGATATTTTTTTTAGAAACGAGACTTATTAATTTCTTCCATGGTTTAGTATCTCTTAATTGACCTTCCATAGGAGACTACTTAATGATTGATAATTCTTTTTCCTTTTGGTACTTGTAAGTGATCTGGTAACCTTGAGATGATACTGACACCCTCTGGAACTTGACTAAGATCACTTCCAACAGCACAGCACCCTGATTCTTGAATCTATCTGTTGTCACTCATATCACCTTGAGATCTTCCTGGGGCCACTGACTGAAGATAAAGCCTTTGGCATTATCTGAAGACCTGTTGCTACCCACGGTCTAACCAAGGGTAATCCCTGGTGCCCTGAAAACCATTTAGTGCTATTTAATCCAATTATAGAAAAGACAGAAAACCAACATTCAGATAATTGCTGCCTTAAAATAATCTGTACTGAAAGGTGATAGAGTGTAGTGGTGAGGAGTTGGAGTTGGACTGCCAGGTTATGATTCCAAGTTACCCAATTCATCACTGGGTAACTTGGATTCTCTGCACCTCAGTTCCCTTATATGTTAAGTTATGAAAATAAGCATATCTAAATCATCACACTGTTGTGAAGTTTAAATGGACTAATGTTTATAAAGTACATGTAGCCATTCCTAGCACACAGTGAGAGCTATATTAGACTTAAATATTAAATAAAGATAATGTGGTCATCTGTCAGATGACCTGACTAAAGTCAGTTGAGTTGTCAGAGTTATGACTAGAAAATTTCTTATCTTAGTCTGCATTTTAGTGCTGGTGAAGAGGGATGTCTAACTCTGCATAATTATGATAGATCACAAGACCATTAATTGTTGTGGTACAGGAGTTAGCATTCCACACTGGTAATCAGTCTGTAAGCAAAGGTTATGTTAGTAGAGTAGGATATAAGCCAAATTCTGTTATAAAGATGGAGGAGGCAGTGAATTAACACTTAAGACTTAACTCACAGGCTGTACTCCAGGACAGAATCATGAATAAACTGGAGGACAAGCAGGACCAGATGATACCATGAAGAGAGGTTTACAGGCTTTCTATTGCCAACTGTTAATCGTGTGGCAGACAGGGCCTTGGTGTGCCGGCCAGGTGTCAGGTCTGTGCCTCTGAGGTGGGAGAGCTGAGTTCAGGACATTGGTCCACAAGAGACCTCCTAGCTCCATGTAATATCAAATGGCAAAAGCTCTCCCCAAGATCTCCATCTCAATGCTAAGATCCAGCTCCACTCAATGACCAGCAAGTTAGAGTGCTGGACACCCTATGTGAAACAACTAGCAAGACAGGAACACAAACCCACCCATAGCAGAGAGGCTGCCTAAAATCACAATAAGGCCAAAGACACCCCAGAAAACACCACTGGACATGGACCTGCACACCAGAAAGACAATATCCAGCCCCATCCACCAGAACACAGGCACCAGTCCCCTCCACCAGGAAGCCTACACAAGCCACTGAACCAACCACACCCACTGGGGGCAGACACCTAAAACAATGGGAACAACAGACCTACAGCCTGCGAAAAGGAGACCCCATACACGGTAAGTTATCCAAAATGAGAAGACAGAGAAATATGTAGCAGAAGAAGAGCAAGGTAAAAACCCACCAGACCTAACACATGAACAGGAAATAGGCAGTCTACCTGAAAAAGAATTCAAGTAATGATAGTCAAGATGATCCAAAAACTTGGAAATAGAAGGGAGAAAATACAAGAAATGTTTAACAAGGAATAAGAAGAACTAAAGAAACCTTTAACAAGGAATAAGAAGAACTAAAGAACAGACCAATCACAAACAAACAATGATGAACAACACAATAAATGAAATTAAAAATTCTCTAGAAGTAAACAATAACAGAATACCTGAGGCAGAAGAACAGATAAGTGACCTGACCAATAAAATAGTGGAAATAACTACTGCAGAGCAGAATAAAGAAAAAAGAATGAAAAGAATTGAGGACAGTCTCAGAGCCTTCTGAGACAACATTAAATGCATCAATATTCAAATTATAGGGGTCACAGAAGAAAAAGAGAAAAAGAAAGGGACTGAGAAAATATTTGAAGAGATTATAGTTGAAAACTTCTCTAATATGGGAAATAGTCAATCAAGTCCAGGAAGTGCAGAGAGTCCCATGCAGGATAAATCCAAGGAGAAACACACCAAGACACATATTAGTCAAACTATCAAAAATTAAATACAAAGAAAAAAATATTAAAAGCAGCAAGGGAAAATCAACAAATAACATACAAGGGAATCGCAATAAGGTCAACAGCTGATCTTTCAGCAGAAACTCTGCAAGCCAGAAGGCTGTGGCAGGACATATTTAAAGTGATGAAAGTGGAAAACCTACAACCAAGATTACTCTACCCAGCAAGGATCTCATTCAGATTTGATGGAGAAATTAAAACCTTTACAGACAAGCAAAAGCTAAGAGAATTCAGCAGCACAAAACCAGCATTAGAACAAATGCTAAAGGAACTTCTCTAGGCAGGAAACACAAAAGAAGGAAAAGACCTACAAAAACAAACCCAAAAGAATTAAGAAAATGGGAATAGGAATATACATATTGATAATTACTTTAAATGTAAATGGATAAAATTCTCCAACCAAAAGACACAGCTTCAGTCAATGGATACAAAAACAAGACCCATATATATGCTGTCTACAAGAGACCCACTTCAGACCAAGGGACACATACAGACTGAAAGTGAGGGGATAGGAAAAGAAATTCCAGGCAAATAGAAATCAAAAGAAAGCTGGAGTAGCAATTCTCATATCAGGCAAAATAGACTTTAAAATAAAGACTAGAACAAGAGACAAAGAAGGACACTACCTAATGATCAAGGGACCAATCCAACAGGAAGATATAACAATTGTAAATATTTATGCACCCAACATAGGAGCACCTCAATACATAAGGCAAATGCTAACAGTCATAAAAGGGGAAATCGACAGTAACACAAAAATAATAGGGGACTTTAAAACCCCACATTCACCAATGGACAGATCATCCAAAATGAAAATAAATAAGGAAGTACAAGCTTTAAATGATACATTTAAAAAGATGGACTTAATTGATATTTATAGGACATTCCATCCAAAAACAATAGAATACACTTCCTTCTCAAGTGATCCTGGAACATTCTCCAGGACAGATCACATCTTGGGTCAAAAATCAAGCCTCAGTAAATTTAAGAAAATTGAAATCATATCAAGTATCTTTTCTGACAACAGTGCTATGAGACTTGATATCCATTACAAGAAAAAAAGCTGTAAAAAATATAAACACATGGAGGCTAAACAATAAGCTACTAAATAAGCAAGAGATCACTGAAGAAAGGAAAGAGGAATTCAAGAAAAACCTAGAAACAAATAACAATGAAAACAAGATGACCCAAAACCTAGGGATGCATCAAAAGCAGTTCTAAGAGGGAAGTGAATAGCAATACAATCCTACCTCAAGAAACAAGATAAATCTCAAATAAACAACCTAATCTTACACCTAAAGCAATGAGAGAAAGAACAACCAAAAAAAACTCAAGTTAGCAGAAGGAAAGAAAGCATAAAGATCAGATCAGAAATAAATGAAAAAGAAATGAAGGAAACAATAACAAAGACCAATAAAACTAAAAGCTGATTCTTTGAGAAGATAAACAAAAGTGAAAAACCATTAGCCAGACTCATCAAGGAAAAAAGGAAGACTCAAATCAACAGAATTAGAAATGAAAAGGGAATAGTAACAACTGACACTGCAGATATACAAAGGATCATGAGAGACGACTACAAGCAGCTACATGCCAATAAAATGGACAACCTGGAAAAATGGACAAATTCTTAGAAAAGTACAACCTTCCAATACTGAACCAGGAAGAAATAGAAAATATGAACAGACCAATCACAAGCACTGAAATTGAAACTGATTAAAAAGCTTCCAGCAAACAAAAGCCCAGGACCAGATGGCTTCACAGGTGAATTCTATCAAACATTTAGAGAAGAGCTAACACTTACACTTCTCAAACTCTTCCAAAATATGGCAGAGGGAGGAACACTCCTAAACTCATTCTATGAGGCCACCATCACTCTGATACCAAAACCAGACAAAGATGTCACAAAAAAAGAAAACTACAGACCAATATCACTGATGAACATAGATGCAAAAATCCTCAACAAAACACTAGCGAACAGAATCCAACAGCACATTAAAACGATCACACAAGATGATCAATTGGGGTTTATCCAAGAAATGCAAGGATTCTTCAATATATGCAAATCAATCAATGTGATACCCCATATTAACAAACTGAAGGATGAAAGCCATATGATAATCTCAATATATGCAGAAAAAGCTTTAGACACAATTCAACACTGATTTATGACAAAATCTCCCCAGAAAATGGGCATAGAGGGAACCTACCTCAACATAATAAAGTCCATATATGACAAACCCACAGCCAACATCATTCTCAATGGTGAAAAACTGAAACCATTTCTACTAAGATCAGGAACAAGACAAGGTTGTCCACTTACACAACTATTATTCAACATAGTTTCAGAAGTTTTAGCCACAGCAATCAGAGTCAAAAAAGAAATAAAAGGAATCCAAATCAGAAACGAAGAAGTAAAACTCACTGTTGGCAGATGACATGTTACTACACAAAGAGAAGCCTAAAGATGCTACCAGAAAACTACTAGAGCTAATCAATGAATTAGGTAAAGTAGCAGGATACAAAATTAATGCACAGAAATCTCTTGCATTCCTATACACTAATGACAAAAAATCTGAAAGAGAAATTAAGGAAACAATCTCATTTACCATTGAAACAAAAAGAATAAAATACCGAGGAATAAACCTTCCTAAAGAGAAAAAGACCTCTATGAAGAAACCTATAAGAGACCGACAAAAGAAATTAAAGACAAGATAAACAGATGGAGAGATATACCATGTTCTTGGATTGGAGGAATGAACATTGTGAAAATGGCTATACTACCCAAAGCAATCTACAGATTCAATGCAATCCCTATCAAGCTACCAATGGCATTTTTCACTGAACTAGAACCAAAAATTTTACAATTTGTATGGACACCCAGAAGACCCCAAATAGTCAAAGCATTCTTGAGAAAGAAAAATGGAGCTGAAGGAATCAGGCTCCCTGTCTTTAGACTACACTATAAAGCTACAGTAATCAAGACAGTATGGTACTGGCACAAAAACAGAAATATAGATCAATGGAAAAGGATAGAATGCCCAGAAATAAACCCATGCACATATGGTCACCTTACCTTTGATAAAGGAGGCAAGAATATACAATGGAGAAAAGCCAGCCTCTTCAGTAAGTGGTGCTGCAAAAACTGGACAGCTACATGTAAAAGAATGAAATTAGAACACTCCCTAACACCATACGCAAAAATAAACTCAAAATGGATAAAAGACCTAAATGTACGACCACACACTATAAAATTCTTAGAGGAAAACATAGGCAGAACACTCTACATAAATCACAGCAAGATGTTTTTGATCTACCTCCTAGAGACATGGAAATAAAAACAAAAGTAAACAAACGGGACGTAATGAAACTTAAAAGCTTTTGCACAGCAAAGGAAGCCATAAACAAGACAAAAAGACAACCCTCAGAATGGGAGAAAATACTTGCAAATGAAGCATCGGACAAAGGATTAATCTCCAAAATATGCAAGCAGCTCATGCAGCTCAATATCAACAAAACAAACAACCCAATCCAAAATGGGCAGAAGACTAGATATTTCTCCAAAGAAGATATACAGATTTCCAACAAACACATGAAAAAATGCTGAAATCACTAATCATTAGAGAAACGCAAATCAAAGCTTCAATGAGGTATCACCTCACACCAGTCAGAATGGCCATCATCAAAATTTCTACAAAGAATAAATGCTGGAGAAGGTGTGGAGAAAAGGGAACCCTCTTACACTGTTGGTGGGAATGTATATGATATAGCCACTATGGAGAACAGTATGGAGTTTCCTTAAAAAACTAAGAATAGAACTATCATATGACCCAGTAATCCCACTACTGGGCATATACCATGAGAAAACTATAATTCAAAAAAGACATGTACCACAATGTTCATTGCAGCACTATTTACAATAGCCAGGATATGGAATCAACCTAAGTGTCCATCGACAGATGAATGGAAAAAGAAGATGTGGCACACAGATACAATCGAATATTACTCGGGCATAAAAAGAAATGAAATTGAATTATTTGTAGTGATGTGGATGGACCTAGAGGCTGTCATACAGCGTGAAGTAAATCAGAAAGAAAAACAAATACCATATGCTAACACATATATATGGAATCTAAAAAATAAACCAACAAATGGTTTTGATGAAGTTAGGGACAGGACAGGAATAAAGGTGCAGAGGTAGAAAATGGGCTTTAGGATATGGGGAAGGGGAAGGGGAAGCTGGAACTAAGTGAGAGAATAGCATTGACATATATACACTACCAAATGTAAAATAGATAGCTAGTGGGAAGCAGCCACATAACACAGGGAGATCAGCTTGGTGCTTTGTGACCAACCTAGAGGGGTGGGATAGGGAGGGTAGGAGGGAGACACAAGAGGGAGGAGATATGGGGATATATGTATACATATAACTGATTCACGTTGTTATACAGCAGAAGCTAACACAACATTGTAAAGCAATTATACTCCAATAAAGATGTTTAAAAAAAGAAAAAAAACCACTGAGCATCAAATTTGGAAATAATCATTGCCCTGTTTAGAAAGTGCTGGTTAAAACAACAACAACAACTACACATAAGTATTATTTCCTAAGGAAGAGTTGAATGAATTACTCTTTAGGAATTTAAGATATGTGTTTGCATAATAAAGATAACTATTACTTGTTGAAGAGGAGGCATTGACATTTTTTAACCAGGACAGTGATGGAAATATTGTCATGCCATAAGTTCAGTGATCAGATACAAACACAAAGTAGAATTAATGGTTCCTTGATGAAAGCTTTCCTAGATTCTGTGTTACAGAAGATGACAAAAGGAAGTGATTGCTTTTTTCCCATAAAGTAATAAAATGATAAACACCAAGTAAGTTAGACAATCTAGTTATGGCTACATTTATTTCTAATCTGTGAAAACTCTCTAGAGTTTGAGTGATTTTTGGTTTCCCTTACAGTTTGCCATAAAATCTCTGACAACTATTTGAATGTGAGGAAGTGAGGCCTGTTTAAGCCACAGGGAAGTCTCTTTAATGTTGAGAAACAAATATTTTCTTTAGAAAATTTCCCCTTTTTTCCTTAATTTCATTCTAACTTTCAATCACAGAGCTACCAATTAATATTTGAAGACAAACCAGGGATAAATGCCAGATAAAATTGTAAAAGGTGAACCAGCTGGTATTCCTAACCCTCATACTTTGTTACACACAGCCCTTCCCCTTTTCCTGGTTGCTGCTGCCCAGCCCACATGCACAATCTGTTAATGCTGCCCCAGACTTCCCAGGACCTTTCTAGAAGCATTTTCTATTCTAAAACTTTTACAAACTTTTCATCAAAACTTCCCTGGCCTGTCTCACTGGCTTAAGGCTGACATATAGAAGAATGTGTCTGATAAACTTTTCAAGTTTCAATCTTAAAGGATGAGAGCTTAACATGCCTTAATTCTATGACTGCACTCTGATTTTAAACTGTAGCTCCCTAGAGACCCAATACAGGATACAAGATGTGTCACTGGCTTTGAGTACAGATCTTATTGCCAGCCTTAAAAAACAAAACAAAACAAAACAAAACAAACAGAACTATTTACGTGATTCTTCATCTGCCTATGCTTAGGGATGGGTGGATTTTTGTAAAAAAAAAAAAAAAAAAAAAAAAAAAGGTCAAATTACATAAATCTACTTTTCACTTTGTTTTACCTCCATAGGGTTTAACTGGAGGAATCACAGAGAGAAAAAAGACTACTACTTAGTTAAATGGCCCAAAATAAGAGATGCAACTTATTCATAGTTCATAGCGACTATACTTTATTCACCCACAATCATTAAAAAATATTTTAAAGGGACTTCCTTTCTTTCTAGAGAGCCAATTTTTCTGACACTCCAGAAAAAATTTAGGATAATTATATGCACATAGCTAATTTTGAGAGATGGAGTTGAAAAAGAGAATGTGTTTAAATTACTTTCAACTATCACAATTTGGGTGGTAAGGCAATTGTAATAATATTTATCCTTTTTTTTCTCTGAAAAGAGATCTTAAATGAAACATTCTAAGTTCTTGGATGGTAAATTGGTTCTGTCAATAAATGGATGCCAAAGCAACAAACTTATGCCAGCATTTGCTATCTTTTATGTAAGTGTGGAATTTATTTATTCACTGAACAATTGTTTATTGAATGTCTCCTACATTCCAGGTACTCTTCTAGACACTAAGTAACATAGCAGTGGAGAAGAAAGACTACATCTACAAACTCATCTTACAAATTTTGAAAACAGGTCACTCAGTTTTCTTCTGTTAAAAAAGAAATAAGACAATCTATTTAAATCAAGTAAGTGAATCTCTGAACTTTAAAAGGAACAGCATTGTTTTCTAGAGACCTTTTCTTTTTCCTCAGAAGAGTTAGGCTGGGGTAAGGTAGCACATATAAGTATGTGTGTGCATTATGTATATTTACATGTATGTGGGCTGAGCTACTCCTAGATGATATACTTTTTTCCTGTTCTAGTCTTGGAAATAAGGATATGAGAAACTGAACTGAAAGGGCAAGAGTGTCTACCTAGTCATCTAGGGAATATAATTATAAATGTGTTTTTCATTCTTTATAAGGTTTATCTCAGGACAAGGTATTAAAATTATCTTCAAGAAAAATAACCAAGCTACCCCATTATATTTTAGGAGAGATGACTGATAGATAGATAGATAGATAGATAGATAGATAGATAGATAGATACTACATATTTACATCTCTATCTACCTACTACCTACCTATATATCTATCTAAAGATAGGCTTTTACTAAATGCCTTTATTAAAATAGTGTCCATACATAGTTTATTTTCTCATTTTTCTCTGTTTGAATAGGGTAAAACATCTATGTTTTGATGCCTTTATTGATTTCTTACCACCTTTTATTAAAAATATTCAGGGTGAACTTAGGAGAAAAGAAGGTTAAATTTCTTATATGGGTCTATAATCTTAATAGTAAGTCATTTGAACTTTGTGACTATGGGTAAGGGAAATAAAAAGCTATGTAATTATTCTCTGAATAGGTACATTTACATGATACAAGACTAGTTGAAAATTTGAATATAGACAAAGCAGTCAAACACAATACTATTGTAAAATTTTATAGAATAAAGAACAAGGAAGAGACAAATGGAAAATATCTGATTGGCTGGGGCCACATAGTCAACCTTATTTGCAGTGAGAAGCCCCAGAGCTGACTTGGCATTTGGGGATTAGTTGACTGCATACACTGCATGCCTGGTCAAGAAAAGCATTTACCTCTGTAAGTTATCAAACTTTCATTTTGATGATGTGGCACCCCAGGCAGGAGTGGTCCCATTCTGGGACTAGACATGTATTTCAACAGTCCTCCTTTCCTCCTTTTGATCACCCTCTTGACCATTCAAAAGCTTTAATAAAAAATATCAGTTTAAGAGTAGTGGCCAAGATAGTGGAATAGCAAGTGTTCACCTCCTCCCATGGGCACCAAAGTTACAACAATTGGCAGAGCAACTATTGATGAGAAAGACCAGAAGATGAGCAGAAAAAATCTTCTACAACTAAAGACATGAATAAGGAACCACAATGAGACCGGTAGGAGTGGTGGAGACACAGTATAGTAAGACACATACATACCCTGGGGTGGGTGACACACAAACGGGAGGATACTTACAATTGCAGAGCTTCTCCCTAAGGAGCAAGGGGTCTGAGCCCCACATTGGGCTCCTGAGCCTGGGGAGGTCCTGCACAAGGGAGACAAGACCCCAGGACATTTGGCTTTGAAGGCCAGTGGGACTTATATTCGGGAGACCAGGGGAATGTAGGAAATAGAGACTCCACTCTTAAAGGGAGCACACAAAATCTCACAAGTTCCAGGACCCAGGGCAGAAGCAATAATTTGAAAGGAGCCTGGTCAGACCCACCTGCTGATCTTGGAGAGCTTCCCAGAGACTGGAGCTCACACTAGGGACACAGACACTGGCAGCAACCATATTTGGGAGCTCATACTACCAAGAGGACACTAGTGCTAGCAAGTGACATTTTGGAATCTTCCACCTAGCTTATTAGCTCTGGGACCTGGCCATGTCCACCAGCCTGTGGGCACCAGTACTAGGAAGTCTCAGGCAAAGCAACTAGCCAGGCAAGGACACAGCCCCACCAAGCAGCAAGCCAGCTGCCTTAAGACCTCCTGAACCCATAGCCACCTTTGGACACAGCACAATCCACCAGAGGGTCTAGGACATGACTCTGCACACCAGCAGGGAGACACCAGCCTCAGGACTACCACAGCCCTACAGTGTTCCATGGTGGGACCCAGCCCACCCAACAGCAGGCCGGCACCAGCCCCTGGACACCCTGAGCACAGGCCATGTAAGTCAGCATGTGAACATCAGCTCTGGAACACCATGGGCCCTGCAGCCAGCAGTGTCAGGAACAAGCCCCATCCACCAGTGGACTGACACCAGCACTGGGACCCACAGGGCCCTTCATCAAGGGCCCTTCATCCAGGGACTTAGCTTAACCCACCTACAGGTGGGTACTAGCCCCAGGACCCCCAGGGGCAAGGATCTGCCCACCAGAAGGCTGGGACCAGCCCTGAGACACACTGGATCCTGTAGCCAGCAATATCAGGAACTGGCCTTACCCACCAGCAGACCAATACTAGATACAGGACCCCCATCCCCACAACCATCCATCCTGGAACACAAATCCACCCACTAGTAGACCAGTGCTAGGCCCAGGACCCCCTGAGTCTCCATGGCCAGCCACCTTGTGACCAGGTCCCACCTACGAGAGACCAGCAGCCTCCATGCAAGGCAAGGCCTGGCAACCAATTAGACTAGGGGCCAGCCACAACTATAACACTGCCCACAGAAGTCACCCTACAACAACACAAGGACCCACAAAGCCCACATAGGTGTCACCCCTAGAGCATATAGCCCTGGTGACCAGAGGAGGGTTCACTGCTGGGCCACCTAGGAAGTCTCCTACAAAAGGCCAAGGTTGGGAAATATAAACAACCTACCACATACATAGAAATAAAAGCAGCAAATTAGACAAAATGAGGTGACAGATGAATATATTCCAAATGAAGGAACAAGATAAAACCCCAAAGAAGAACTAAATCAAATGGAGATAAGCAATCTACCCAATAAAGTATTCAAGGTAATGATTGTAAAGATATTCAGTGAACTTGTGTGAAGATTTGATGAACAGAGTGAAGATTTGGAAGTTTTTAACAAAGAGTTAAAAAATATAAAGAAGAATCAACAGAGATAAAGAATACAATAGCTGAAATAAAAATACACTAGAAAGAATCAACAGTAGATAAGATAATACACAGGAATAGGTCAGTGAGTTGGAAGATAGAGTAGTGGAAGTCACTGAAGCTTAACAGAAAAAATAATCAGAACAGGGCAAGAGACCTCTAGGACAACAACAAGCACACTAACATTCACATTATAGGGTCCCAGAAGGAGAAGAGAGAAAGAAACAGAACATATTTGAAGACATAATAGCTTAAAAATAACCTAAACTGAAAAAGGAAACAGATACCCAGGTCTAGGAAGCAGAGAGAGTCCCAAACAGGATCAACCCAAAGAGGACCACACCAAGACACACTTAAGTAAAATGGCAAAAATTAAAGATGAAGAGATAATATTAAAAGAAGAAAGGGAGAAAAAAACAAGTTATATACAAGTGAACTCCAATAAGACTATTAGCTGAATTTTCAATGAAAATTCTACAGGCCAGAAGGGAGTGGCATGATATGTTTAAAGCAATGAAAGTGAAAAACCTACAACCAAGAATACTCTACCTGGCAAGGCTTTCATTCAGACTTGATAGAGAGCAAAATTTTACAGAGACTGAGCTCTGCCCACCAGAGCAACAGCCAGCTCTACCATCCACCAGTCCCTCCCATCAGGAAACTTCCACAAGCCACTTAGATAGCCTCATCCACCAGAGGGCAGACAGCAGAAGCAAGAACTATGATCCTGGAGAACTGTGGAACAAAAACCACATTCACAGATAGACAAGATGAAATGGCAGAGGGCTATGTACCAGATGAAGGAAAAAGACAAAACCCCAGAAAAACAACTAAATGAAATGGAGATAGGCAATCTTCCAGAAAAAGAATTCAGAATAATGATAGTGAAGATGATCCAGGGCCTCAGAAAAAGAATGGAGGCAAAAATGGACAAGATGCAAGAAATGTTTAACAAAGATCTAGAAGAATTAAAGAACAAACAGAGATGAACAATACAATAACTGAAATGAAAAATACACTAGAAGGAATCAATAGCAGAATAACTGAGGCAGAAGAACGGATAAGTGACCTGGAAGACAGAATGGTGGAATTCACTGCTGTGGAAGAGAATAAAGAAAAAGGAATGAAAAGAAATGAAGACAGCCTAAGAGACTTCTGGGACAACATTAAACGCAACAACATTTGCATTATAGGGGTCCCAGAAGGAGGAGAGAGAGAGAAAGGACCCAAGAAAATATTTGAAGAGATTATAGTTGAAAACTTCCCTAACATGGGAAAGGAAATAGCCACTCAAATCCAGGAAGTGCAGAGAGTTCCATACAGGATAAACCCAAGGAGAAACACACCAAGACACATAGTAATCAAACTGGCAAAAATTAAAGACAAAGAAAAATTTATGAAAGCAGCAAGGGAAAAATGACAAATAACATACAAGGAAACTCCCATAAGGTTAACAGCTGATTTCTCAGCAGAAACTCTACAAGCCAGAAGGGAGTGACATGACCTACTTAAAGTGATGGAAGGGAAGAAACTAAAACCAAGATAACTCCACCTGGCAAGGATCTCATGCAGATTCGATGCAGAAATCAAAAGCTTTACAGACAAGCAAAAGCTAAGAGAATTCAGCACCACCAAACCACCTCTACAACAAATGCTAAAGGAACTTCTCTAAGTGGGAAACACAAGAGAAGAAAAAGACCTACAAAAACAAACCACCCAAAATTAAGAAAATGGTCATAGGAACATGATAGATAATTACCTTAAATGTGAATGGATTAAATGCTCCAACCAAAAGATACAGTCTTGCTGGAGGGATACAAAAACAAGACCCATATATATGCTGTCTACAAGAGACCCACTCCAGGCCTAGGGACACATACAGACTGAAAGTGAGGGGATGGAAAAAGATCTTCCATGCAAATGGAAATCAAAAGAAAGCTGGAGTAGCAATAATCATATCAGATAAGATAGACTGTAAAGTAAAGAATGTTACAAGAGACAAGGAAGGACACTACATAATGATCAGGGGATCAATCTACAAAGAAAATATAACAATTATAAATATATATGCTCCCAACATAGAAGCACCTCAATACATAAGGCAACTGCTAACAGCTCTAAAAGAGGAAATTGACAGTAACAAAATAATAGTGGGGGACTTTAACACCTCACTTACACCAATGGACAGATCAACCAAAATGAAAATTAATAAGGAAACACAAGTTATAAATGACACAACAGACCAGAGAGATTTAATTGATATTTACAGGACATTCCATCCAAAACCAGCAGATTACACTTTCTTCTCAAGTGCTCCTGGAACATTCTCCAGGATAGATCACATCTTGGGTCACAAATCAAGCCTCAGTAAATTTAAGAAATCATATCAAGCATCTTTTCTGACCACAACGCTATGAGATTAGAAATCAATTACAGGGGAAAAAATGTAAAAAACACAAACACATGGAGGTTAAACAATACATTACTAAATAACCAAGAGATCACTAAAGAAATCAAAGAGGAAATCAAAAAAATACCTAGAGAAAAGTGACAATGAAAACACAATGATCCAAAACCTACGGGATGCAGCAAAGGCAATTGTAAGAGGGAAGTTTATAGCTATACAAGCCTACTTCAAGAAACAAGAAAAATCTCAAATAAACAATCTAACCTTACACCTAAAGGAACTAGAGAAAGAAGAACAAACCAAACACAAAGTTAGTAGAAGGAAAGAAATCATAAAGATCAGAGCAGAAATAAATGAAATAGAAACAAAGAAAACAATACTAAAGATCAATAAAATTAACAGCTGGTTCTTTGAGAAGATAAACAAAATTGATAAACCATTAGCCAGACTCACCAAGAAAAAGAGGGAGAGGACTCAAATCAATAAAATTAGAAATGAAAAAGAAGTTACACCAGACACCACAGAAATACAAAGCATACTAAGAGACTACTACAAGGAACTCTATGCCAATAAAATGGACAACCTGGAAGCAATGGACAAATTCTTAGAAAGGTATAACCTTCCAAGACTGAACCAGAAAAAAGTAGAAAATATAAACAGACCAATCACAAGTAAGGAAATTGTGATTAAAAATCTTCCAACAAACAAAAGTCCAGGACCAGATGGCTTCACAGGTGAATTCTATCAAATAGAAAAGAGCTAATACCCATCCTTCTCAAACTCTTCCAAAACATTGCAGAGGAAGGAAAACTCCCAAACTCATTCTATGAGGCCACCATCATCCTGACACCAAAACCAGACAAAGATACTACAAAAAAAGAAAAATTACAGACCAATAACACTGATGAATATAGATGCAAAAATGCTCAACAAAATATTAGCAAACAGAACCCAACAACACATTTAAAGGATCATACACCATGACCAAGTGGGATTTATCCCAGAAATGCAAGGATTCTTCAATATATGCAAATCAATCAATGTGATACACCATATTAACAAACTGAAGAATAAAAACCACATGATTATCTCCATAGATGCAGAAAAAGCTTTGGACAAAATTCAACACTCATTCATGATAAAAATTCTCCAGAAAGTGGGCATAGAGGGAAACTACCTCAACATAATAAAGCCCATATATGACAAACCCACAGCAAACATCATTCTCTGTGGTGAAAAACTGAAAGTATTTCCTCTAAGATCAGGAATAAGACAAGGATGTCCACTCTCACCACTGTTATTCAACATAGTTTTGGAAGTCCCAGCCACGGCAATCAGAGAAGAGAAAGAAATAAAAGGAATACAAACTGGAAAAGAAGAAGTAAAACTGTCACTGTTTGCAGATGACATGATACAATACATAGAGAATCCTAAAGATGCCACCAGAAAATGACTACAGCTAATCAATGAGTTGGGTAAAGTTGCAGGATACAAAATTAATGCACATAAATATCTTGCATTCCTATACACTAATGATGAAAAATCTGAAAGAGAAATTAAGGAAACACTCGATTTACCACTGCAAGAAAAAGAATAAAATACCTAGGAATAAACCTACCTAGGGAGACAAAAGACCTGTATGCAGAAAACTATAAGACACTGATGAAAGAAATTAAAGATGATACCAACAGATGGAGAGATATACCATGTTCTCTGATTGGAGGAATCAATATTGTGAAAATGACTATACTACCCAAAGCTATCTACAGATTCAATGCAATCCCTATCAAATTACCAATGGCAGTTTTTACAGAAGTAGAACAAATCATCTTAAAATTTGTATGGAGCCACAAAAGACCCCAAATAGCCAAAGCAGTCTTGAGGGGAAAAAAGGGAGCTGGAGGAATCAGACTCCCTGACTTCAGACTATACTACAAAGCTACAGTAATCAAGACAATATGGTACTAGCCCCAAAACAGAAATATAGATCAATGGAACAGGATAGAAAGCCCAGAGATAAACCCACACACCTATGATCAACTAATCCACAAGAAAGGAGGCAAAGATATACAATGGAGAAAAGACAGTCTCTTCAATAAGTGGTGCTGGGAAAACTGGACAGCTACATGTAAAAGAATGAAATTAGAACACTCCCTAATACTATATAGAAAAATAAACTCAAAATGGATTCGAGACCTAAATGTAAGACTGGGCACTATAAAACTCTTAGAGGAAAACATAGGACGAACACTCTTTGACATAAATCACAGCAAGATATTTTTTGATCCACCTCTTAGAGTAATAGAAATAAAAACAAAAATAATCAAATGGGACATAATGAAACTTAAAAGCTTTTGCACAGTAAAGGAAACCATAAACAAGATGAAAAGACAATCCACAGAATTGGATAAAATATTTGCAAGTGAATCATCAGACAAAAGATTAATCTCCAAAATATATAAACAGCTTATGCAGCTCAATATTAAAAAAACAAGCAACCCATCAAAAAATGGGCAGAAGACCTAAATAGACATTTCTCCATAGAAGACATACAGATGGCCAAGAAACACATGAAAAGCTGCTTAACATCACTCATTATTACAGAAATGGAAATCAAAACTACAATGATATATCACCTCACACCAGTTAGAATGGGCATCATCAGAAAATCTACAAACCACAAATGCTGGAGAGGTTTTGGAAAAAAGTGAACCCTCTTGCACTGTTGGTGGGAACGTAAATTGATACAGCCACTATGAAGGTTCCTTAAAGAACTAAAAATAGAATTACCATATGACTCAGCAACCCCACTTCTGGGCATATACACACAGAAAACCATAATTCAAAAAGATACACCCCAATGTTCATTGCAGCACTATTTACAATAGCTAGGTCATGGAAGCAACCTAAGTGCCCATTGACAGGTGAATGGATAAAGAAGATGTGGTACATATATACAATGGAATATTACTCAGCCATAAAAGGAACGAAATTGGGTCATTTGTAGAAACGTGGATGCATCTAGAGACTGTCATACAGAGTGAAGTCAGGAAGAGGAAAACAAATATCATATATTAACACATATATGTGGAACCTAGAAAATGGTACAGATGAACTGGTTTGTAGAGCAAAAATTGAGACACAGAAGTAGAGAACAAACGTATGGACACCAAGGGGCAAAGCGGCTGGGGGTGTGGATTGTGGTGTGATGAATTGGGAGATTGGGATTGACATGTATACACTGATGTGTATAAAATGGATGACTAATAAGAAAATAAATAAATAACTTAAAAAAAAAACAAACAACAACAAAATGTTTTACAGAAAAGCAAAAGCTGAAAGAGTTCAGCACCACCAAACCAGCATTACAAGAAATATGAAGAGGACATCTCTAAGAGGAAAAAAATATCACCACTACAAATATGAAAATTACAAAGAGAAAAATCTCTCTGCTAAAGGCAAATATACAGTAACGTTAGTAAATCAACCATGTATAAAGCTAGTAAAAATGTTAAAAGACAAAAGTAGTAAGATCAAAAAAAAAAAGGAGTAAGATCATCTATATCCATAATAAGAAGATAATGGATACATGAGAGAAAAGTTGTAAAATATGATGCCAAAAACAGTAAAAGTTGAGGGGGGAGTAAAAAATGCAGGTGTTATAATGTGTTTGAATTTATAATGTGTTTGAATTTAAGAGATCAGCAACTGAAAATCATCATGTATAGAGTTATATACAACCTCATAGTAACCACAAACCAAAATCTATAATACATATGAATGGAGAAAAGAGAAAAGAATCCAAACATAACACTAAAAATCATCAAATCACAAGGGAAAGAGCATAAGAAGAAGAAATTTAAAAACTATAAAAACAACCCCAAAACTATTAACAAAATGGCAAAAAATACTTAGGAATCAACAATTTCTTTAAATATAAATGGACTAAATGCTCCAAACCAAAAACATAGGGTGGATGAATGTATACAAAAACCAGACCTGTATATATGCTGCCTACACAAGACTAATTTCTGATCTACAGACACAAATATTCTGAAAGTGAGGGGATAGAAAAAGGTATTCCATGCAAATGGAAATTAAAAGAAATACAGGATAGCAATACTTAAACCAAATAGACTTTAAAACAAAGACAGTAATAAGAGACAAAGAAGGACATTATATAATGATCAAGGGATCAATCCAAAGAAGAAGATATAACAATTGTAAATATATATGAACCCAACATAGGAACACCTAATACATAAGCAAATATCAAACAGTAGAGAAAACAACAGTCATACAAAAATAGTAGAGGACTTTAACACACCATTTACATCAATGGACAGATCATGCAGCAAGAAAATCAATAAGGAACTATATGCCTTAAATGACACATTAGATCAGATGAACTTAAAAGATGTATATAGAACATTCCATCCCAAAGCAGCAGAATACATATTCTTTTCAAGTGCACTTGGAACATTCTCCAAAATAGATCACATGCTAGGTCACTAAAAAAGTCTCAGTAAATTTAAGAAAATTAAAGTCATATCAATCATCTTTCCCAACCACAACATTATAAGAATAAAAATCAACTAAAAGAAAAAACTGCAACCAATGGATCACTGAAGAAATCAAAGAAGAAATTTTAAAAATCTGGAGACAAATGAAAATGAAACACAATAGTCCAAAATTTATGGGACACAGTAAAAACAGTTGTACGAGGAAAGGTTATAGCAATACAAGCATACCTCAGGAAAGAAAAAAATCTCAGATAAACAACTTAACCCTACACCAAAAGGAACCAGATAAAAAAGAACAAACAAAACCCAAAGTTAGTAGAAGGAAAGAAATCCCAAAGATTAGAGCAGAAATAAATGAATTAGAGACTAAAAACAAACAACAGAAAGATCCGTGAAACTAAGAACTGTTTCTTTGAAAAGATAAACAAAATTGATAAACCTTCAGTCAGACTCATCAAGAAAAGAGAGAGCCCAAATCAATAAAATCAGAAATGAAAAAGGAGAAGTTACAACCAACACCACAGAAATTCATACAATCATAAGAGATTACTAGGAACAATTATATGCCAATAAAATGTACAATCCATAAGAAATGGAAAAATTCCTTGAAATGTACAATCTCCCAAGACTGAACCAGGGAGATATAGAAAATATGAACAGACTAATTACCAGTAATGAAATTGAATCAGTAATTTTAAAAGATCCCAAGAAACAAAAGTACAAGACCAGATAGCTTCACAGGTGAATTCTACCAAATATTTAGAGAAAAGTTATCACCTATCCTTCTCAAACTATTCCAAAAAACTGCAAAGGAAGGAATTCTTCTGAACTCATTTTACAAAACCTGTATCACCCTGATACCAAAACAAGACCAAAGACACACACACACACACACACACAAATTACAGGCCAATATCACTGATGAACATAGATGCAAAAATACTGAACAAAATATTAGGAAATCAAGGCCAACAGTACATTAAAAGTTTCATATACCATGATCAAGTGAGATTTATTCCAGGGATGGTAGAATAGTTCAATATCTGCAAGTCAATGGGATGTACCACATTGACAAAAAGAAGGATAAAAATCACATGATCATCTTATTAAGTGCAGAAAAAGCATCTGACAAAATTCAGCATCTATTCATGATAAAAACTCTCATCAAAGTGGGTATAGAGGGAGCATATCTACATAATAAAGGCTGTTTACAACAAATCCACAGTCAACATCATACTTGGTGGTGAAAATCTGAAACTCAGGAACAAGACAAGGTTGCCCACTCTCATCACTTCTATTTAGCATAGTATTGGAAGTCCTAGCCACCTCAATCAGACAAGAAAAAGAAATAAAAGGTATCCAAAGTGGAAGGGAAGAGGTAAAACTCACTATTTGCAGATGACAGGATACTCTCTATAGAGTGCCCTAAATTCTCCACCAAAAGATTATTAGAACTAATAAATGAATTCAGTAAAGTTGCAGAATATAACATTGGTATAAAGAAATCTGCTGCTTTTCTATACAGTAATAATTAACTATTACTAAGAGAAAGCAAAAACATGATCCTGTTTAAAATCACATCAAAAAAAATAATAATAACCTAGGAATAAACTTAACCAAGGAAGTGAAAGACCTATACTTTGAAAACTATAAAATATTTGTGAAGGAAACTGAAGGTGAAACAAAGAAATGGAAAGACATCCCATGTTCTCAGAGTGGAAGAATAAATATTGTTAAAAAGTCCATATTACCCAAAGCAAATATATATTTAATGCAATCCCAATCAAAATACCCATGCAAATTTTCACAGAACTAGAATAACTCTACAATTTTTATGGAACCACATAAGACCCTGAATTGCCAAAGCAATCTTGAGAAAAATGAACAAAGCTGGGGGTATCATGTTCCCTGATTTCAAACTATACTACAATGTTACAGTAATCAAAACATCTTGGTACTGGCACAAAACAGACACATATATCAATGGAACAGAATAGAGAGCCCAGAAAATAACCCACACACCTATGGTCAATAAATCTAAAACAAAGGATGCAAGAATATACAATGGGAAAAAGACAGCCTCTTCATTTAGGTGCTGGGAAAATTGGACAGGTACATGTAAAACAATAAGAACATTTCCTCACATCCTATACAAAAATATCCTAAAAATGGATTAAAGACATAAAAGTAAGACATGAAACCATAAAACTCCTAGAAGAGAACGTAGGCAGAACACTCTGACATAAATTGTAGCAATATTTTTGGAATCTGTCTCTTAAGTGAAAAAAAAGTACACAAATAAGATGTAATTCAACTTAAAAGCCTTTGCACAGCAAAGGAAACCATCGACAATATGAAAATACAACCTACTGAATGGGAGAAAATATTTGCAAATGATATGACAGATAACGGGTTAATATCAAAAATATATAAATAGCTCATAAAATGCAGTATCAAAACAACAACAGCAACAACCCAATCAAAAAAATGGGCAGAAGACCTGAATAGACATTTTTCCAAAGAAGACATATAGATGGCTAACAGGCACATGAAAAGATGTTCAACATCATTAATTAGTAGAGAAATGCAAATCAAAGCAATAAAATATCACCTCACACCTGTCTGAATGGCTATCATCAAAAAGTCTATAAATAACAAATGTTGGCAAGGATGTGCAGAAAGGAACACTTGCACACTGTTGGTGGGAATGTAAGTTGGTGCAACCACTATGGATGTTCATCAAAAAATTTAAAATAAAACTACCACATGATCCAGCAATTCCACTTCTGGGTATACATCTGATGAGAACATAATCACAATCTTGAGGGCATATCTGCACCTCCATGTTCATTGCATCATTATTTATTATAACCAAGACATGGAAACAACCTAAGTGTCCATCAACTGGTGAAAGGATAAAGAAGAAATGGTGTACACACACATGCGCGTGCACACACACACACACACTGGAATATTACTCAGCATTAAAAAAGAATAAAATTCTGCCACTTGCAACAACATGGATGGATATAGTGATTATTATGCTTAGCGAAATAAGTCAGGCAGAGAAAAACAAATACTGTACAGTATCACTTATATGTGAAATCTCAAAAATAAAACAAATGAATGTATATAACAAAACTGAAAGCGAATGAAAGAGACTCATGGGTATAGAGAACAAACTAGTTACCAATGGGAAGAAGGAAGGGGTGAGGGGAAAAATAGGGGTATGAAATTAAGAGATACAAACTACTATGTATAAAATACATAAGTAACAAGGATATATTGTACAGCACAGGAAAATATAGCCATTGTCTTGTAAAAACTTTAAAAGGAGTATAAGCTATGAAAATATTGAATCACCATGTTTTACACCTGAAACTAATATAACATTGTATATCAACTATATTTTAATTAGAAATAAATAAGGATACATCTTGCATGTGAAAAAAAGAAAACAATCTTATTTACAACCACATCAAAATAATAAAATATCTTAGAATAAATATAACTAAGGATGTAAAAGACTTGTACTCAGAAAATTACCAGACATTGATGAGAGAAAATGAAGATGACACTAAAACATGGAAAGACATACCCTGCTCATGGATTAGAAGAATTAATATTATTAAAATGTCCATACTACCCAAGGCAATCTACAGATTCAATGCAATCCTTATCAAAATACCAATGGCATTTTTACACAGAACTAAAACAAATGATTCTAGAATTTGTATGGAAACACAAAAGACTCTGAATAGCCAAAAGAATCTTGAGACAGAAGAACAAAGCTAGGGGTATCACTCTCCATCATTTCAAACTATACTACAAAGCTACAGTAATCAAAACAGTATGCTGCTGGCACAAAAACAGACATTTAGATCAATGGAACAGAATAGAGAGCCCAGAAATGAACCCACACTTATTTTGGTGATTGATCTATGACAAAGGAGGCTTAATATACAGTGGGGAAAATATGGCCTCTTCAATAAATGGTGTTGGGAAAACTAGACACCTACATGCAAAAGAATCAAACTGGACTACTCTTTCAGACCATATACAAAAATAGACTCAAAATGGATTAAAAACTTAAATGCTATACCTGAAACCATAAAACTTCTGGAAGAAAATATAGGCAGAATACTCTTTGACATCAGTCTTCCTAATATTTTTTGGGTATGTCTCCTCAGTCAAGGGAAACAAAAGCAAAAATAAACAAATTGGACTACATTAAACTAAAAACTTTTGCACAGCAAAGGAACTCTCAACAAAACGAGAAGGTCACCTACTGAATGGGAGAAGATATTTACAAACAATATATCCAAAATATACAGAGAACCCATACAACTCAACATCAAAAAAAAACCCAATTAAAAAAATGGTCAGAGGATATAAAAAGGCATTTTTCCAAAGAAGACATACAGATGGCCAACAGGTACATGAAAAGATGGTTGACATCACTAACCATCAGAGAAATTAAGTCAAAACCACAATGAGATATCACCTCACACCTGCTAGAATTGGTATTATCCAAAAGACAACAAATATCAAGTGCTGGTGCAGATGTGAAGAAAAGGGAACCCTCATTCACTGTTGGTGGGAGTGTAAATTGGTAGAGCCAATAGGGAAAACCATATGGAGATTCCTCAAAAAATTACAAATAGAACTACCATATGATCCAGCAATTCCATTTCTGAGTATTATCTGAGAAAAATGAAAACACTAATTTGAAAAGGTATATGCACCCTTATGTTCATTGCAACATTATTTACAATAGCCAATATATGAAAGCAAACTAAGTGCCTATCAATAGATGAATGGATAAAGATGTGATATGTATGTATGTATGTACACACACACACACATACACACACAGTGGAATATTACTCAGCCATAAGAAAGGATGAACTCTTGCCATTTGTGACAACATAGATGGACCTATATGGTATTATGCTAAATGAAGTAAGTCAGACAGAGCAAGACAAATACTATATGATTTCACTTATATGTGGACTCTAAAAGATAATATAAATGAACAAATAAAACAGAAAGTGAGTTATAGATTCAGAGAAGAAACAGGTATTTTCCAGAGGGGAAGGTGTGGAGAGAGGAAAGAATAGGGAGATTAAGAGATACAAACTTCCAGTTGCAAAACAAATGAGTGATAGGTATGAAATGTATAGTGTGGGAAATATAGTCAATAAGTATATAATATTTTTGTATGGTGACGTGTTGTAACTAGATTTATCATGGTGATTATTTTGAGAGGTATAGAAATATCGAGTCACTATGTAGTGTAGCAGGAACTAATACAGTGTTATAGGTCATTATACTTCGTAAACCAACAAACTCCTAGAAAAAGAGATCAGATTTATCATTACCATAGGTGGGGGGTGGGGGAGAGGGAGTTAGATAAAGGCAGTCAAAAGGTACAAACTTCCAGTTATAAGATAAATAAATACTAGGGATGTAATGATCAACATGATACATACAATTAATACTGTTGTATGTTATATATTAAACTTGTTAAGAGAGTAAATCCTAAAAGTTCTCATCAGGAAAACATTTTTTCCTATTTCTTTAATTTTGTATCTATATGAGATGATGAATGTTCACTAAACTTATTGTGATAATCATTTCATGATATATGTAAGTCAAATTATTATGCTGTACACCTTAAACTTATACAGTGTTGTATGTCAATTATACCTCAGTAAAACTGGGAGAAAAAAAAAATTGGTCTTAGAGTGACTCTCAGTTAACATTGCCTCTCCAGGTCTCATTATAATATTCACAAGAGGAGATGTCAGGCTCCTATTCTTGGAGCTGGTTACATTCTTCTATCTTCTTTTGTTGTTCCAGCCAGAGAGTGACCATCTGCTGGCTGGTCAATGGCTACCCACATGCATTTAAAACTTTTGAGAGAATTCAGCGTATTAGGGAGACAGTAATAATTATGAGTGTTCCTGAGTCAGGATCCTCATGACCCAAACCAGTTAGAATCAAGTCAAGAAATAATCGCAAAGAGGAGGATACTTCCCTGAACCATTTGGGCTGTTTCTGTATTTCATGTAACTGTGTTTCCATTTCTCCAGAAGTGAGCTTGTTTTAGAAAAACTCAATCATTGGAAATCAGGGAGATGTTTGTAACAGGCAGAAAAACCTACAGGATCACCAGCATCTTAGCAAATTTAACGGTTGTTTGGAGGTTGAATTACCGTCCTTTGCAATGGCCTGAGATATGTGAACAATGGCATTTTCTTTTCAGACCAGAGCAAAGAAAAAGTAGGCAAAATAATCATAAAGACTTTCATGGTTTAAGAATTAGAAAAAGGATGGTCAGAGAGGGAAGGAGGAATAGCAAGAAATGTTCTCGATTTGACATCTTGGGAAGAAGCAGTGTACCTCAACATCAACTACTTCTCCTCTTAGTCAATTTGATTTTGGGGTCTCTGGCATTTACACAGGACCAGATGTCAGTTGGAGGCTTCTTCAGTTTTGAAATAAGTTATCTTAGTTTTGACACCTTGTAATTTGGCAACAGTGTCAGTGTTCGAGTATCTGATAGAGTCCTTTCCATTAATCTCACTTTTGTAAAAGCATCAGAGTAAAACGATAACTCTATGTAAATGAAAAAGACTTAAAATGCCCATTGTTAAAGATCTGGCTAGTGTTCATTTGATAAGGAAAAGTTATTTCTGTGGCATACAATAATTTAGGATAATAATGGACAATGAGAGTATTGACAAATTTCTAGAAATTTCAAACAATTTCTGGAATGCCTATTTAGTAACATGTACCCATACACACATAACCTAAGGTTTATCATCACTTCTTATTTGGCAATGCTTCCATATAATTTAGCATACCAAATAAACCTAATTAGTTGAGCATCTCTCTTTTACAAGATGAAAGAGAAATCCTTTGAGCTTTTCCAAGGACCCTCTGGGAAATCTCAAAGTTAGTTTGAGATCAAAATGACTCCATTTAGAATTTGATTTGGGGGAAGTTTGTCATAAATATCCATTTAACCAAAGGGACAAACACTCTGAAGGAAAACACAGAAAGTTACATAGCTGTGAACAAAATTTAGTTCTTTTAATACTGAGAAGACTGGATTTTCTTAAGTAATCAAAGAACTGATGCAGACAATGGGAAGCACGGTAAATTATTTTGGTAAGACAAATTCTTTGCTGTCCTGATGGACTACTTAAAAGGTAAAGAAAAACTTCTGCTTACAATTTCTTATTAAGAGTATACCAATAAGCTAAGAAAGTGTTGTCCTTTTAACAGAGAGAAAACCAAATTCTAATTTTGCACCAGTATACTTTTGATATTAAAACTCATTTTTAAAAAATTAGATAAATCCATTCCAATCTTAGCCAGCTTGATCACATATAAAATTCCTTTCCCAAGATTCCATTTCCACAAACCTTCTCTGCCTTTTTTTCTTTTTTTAGAATCCTTAATTCCTAGAGAAAACTAAGAAGTGAGCAATGGTGATCTGTCTGTTACACCAGCATCCTGTGGATTGTCAAATTTATAAATACATTTCATAATTTCAGGAATATATTCTCCCTTATATTAAATCTTTCAATGTGGCACAGAACATGTTTACTAATAGAACCAAATATCTTTAGTTCCTCTGTGAAAGGAAGCCAAAAGTGGATGAACCGGTATTCAGTAATTAATGTTTCAGTATTTTATCTTACTTGGAAAAGATCTAGATATTCTATGAATATCCATCATTTAACTTATATCAGTGTAACTTTAAGGTTTCAAGTTACAAAAAAAGATTTTGGAAACTATTTTTAGGTAGACATACCATAAAACATAATTACTGTTGAAAAGTTCATTTATAAGCTTTTATCTTACATTTATTTAATTTATTTGTTCTTAACAATTATGTTTAGATTACTCGTGAAAATTTCATGAGACATTAAGCAGGTAACCATCATCTTAAGTTATGCTTCTTAATGATAATTTCTATAACAGTTATCTCTGTTATAGCTTACTTGACTTTTAGTAAAACTAGATAGAAAAATGTTGTATGTCTGTATTATATTTAATTTTGACAGCTCTAAAGATATGCCTGTTTTAATTAAACCATTATACTTAAACTAGCTTTTATTTACTGAAGATTATCCTCAACCACATGAACTTGAAAAATATTTGGGTTAGTTTTATATTTCTGAGAGTATGCTTGATTTATAAAATGTTTAATTTTCCTTAGGCCAATTAAATAGAGCTTTTTACAATTTAATTTGGCAATACCATCGAAAGGCAGGAAAATATCACACATCTACAACATACATATGTAGATAAACATACAGATAGAAACAGAGACCTTATAACTTTTGTTTTAAAAATTTAGCCGTGGATGGGTATAATAATGCAAAACTCACTAGTTTATAAAAGAACAGTTGGATCCAAAACATGTTTCTGGTAGAAGGGATAAGTTAAGGTTACTTGCTCAAATGGCTTACACATTTTATTAATAATTGTGGAGAAGACTTTTAAGATTTGTCATTCACCTAGTTTCCAAAGAGCCTTTCCCTTTTATATTTTTGTTTCTTTTTGAAAAGAATTACCTGGGTTCCTAGAGAGGACCATTTAGATGTAAAGGTAGAACATTTACATCTCAAAAGTACCTAGAAAGAATACAAGTTCCTCCAAGAAGGGTTTTTGTTTCCTAAGGCCAGAATTTTTACAATACCTACAAGACTTTTGAGATGAATAGGGGAGGTTTGGGGATTGATAAAAAGGATAGGTGGGCTTTTTCTGTTTTTGTAAAGACTCAATTTTTAAAACAAGTTGTCTTCAATTTGTAGGACAGTTGTTTTTAATTCCTCAAAGAATTGGGTTGTAACCTGAATGATATTAAGGCCCTGACCCACCCATCTAACTACGTTATCTTTAATTTGCTTCTTTATATCAGAGAAATCTTGAACTATGATAGAAATCAAAAGATTCCTATGTTCTAGATTTTGAGCTGTTCATCTTCGGAATGTTTTTCTTTCCGTCTGGGTACATAGCTTCATTTAGATTAGGGGAGAAGGCCTAAAGAATGTTCCTATCAGGCTCTGAATATCAGCTTACAATTTGGCCAACTTCTGAACATAGAGATACTTTAAAAAAAACTCCTTTCAGATTTCTTGTCAGGCTTCAGTTGATACAAACAGGAAATATTCCTGGCAGCATTGAATAACCCCATGTATGAAAGTGGCATCCCCAAAGAAGGTGCAAAAGATACAGTCCTCCCAAGATTCAGAGGCACTCCCAAAGATAGGCAAAAGAAAGAAGAAAGAAAGAAAGAAAGAGAGGGAGGGAGGGAGAGAGAAAGAAAGAGAGAAAGAGAGAAAGAAAAAGAGAGAGAGAGAGAGAGAGAGAGAGAGAGAGAGAGAGAGAGAGAGAGAGAAAGAAAGAAAGGAAAGAAAGAAAGAAAGGAAAGAAAGAAAGGAAAGAAAGAAAGAAAGGAAAGAAAGAAAGAAAGAAAGAAAGAAAGAAAGAAAGAAAAAGAAAGAAAGAAAGAAAGGAAGGAAGAAAGAAAGAAAGAAAGAAAGAAAGAAAGAAAGAAAGAAAGAAAGAAAAACACTTAAAGAATATCCCTGAGAGCTGACAACATTTGGTAGGGCCCTAGCTGTAAATGGAGTGCAACCACAGTTCTGTCTGGCTGTATTTGGGGGCCATGAACCTGTCAGGCAGAAAGTCAAGCCAAATTCTCAGGACACAAAATGAGACAAAAAAGAAGGCAATACCTGTCCCTGGTAGAGAAAGGGTTGATAACCAATGGGAACCCCAAAATGAAATTCACAAGATTTCGGATTTGGAAAGGAAGAGACGACACAAAATTTTACCTTCCTTTCTTGACCAGACACAGACAGATTCAGAAGAACTGACACTGGTAAGAATTCTCACCCTTTACTGGCTTCTGCCAGTTTTCCCAGGATCCCCTCTGCAGGCTCCTGAGCCAGTGGGGGTTAAAGTAGAGAGTGTAGCCCTGGTATCAACCAGAATTTGGCAAGATTTTCCATTAATTTTAATTTTAGTTTCCCCTTGGCTGTTTAAGGGAATGATGGGTAGCAGTTTACTGAAGAATCACTCTGAGTTCTGTATGGGGAGGGGCTATATGGGGAGTAGATATGGGGGCATTCAAGCTGGTGTGAAAGGATTTGACAAAAACCTTCAAGGACAATCTTTTTCTAGTATCCCAGTTGATTACAAATGAGACACCAATTTCTGGGCCAGTGTTTGGATGATAGACCCCTAGAAGGGTCCAACAGGGGAGGACCAGGTATTTTAGGTTTCTGGTCTTGGAGCTGTTACAGTTGTAAGGCTACTAACTTGGTGGACTTTTGCTTCTAGTCTTGTGGTCTCTTTACAGTGAAAAGACAATTTGATAGAGGATTAGTAGAATGAGTACTCAGTAAAGGAGAATAGAGGGGAGTAATAGGAATCATGTCAGTCTTATGGTCTTTTGTTTAAGGTATTCCTTGTGCCTTTAATTTTTCATTAGCCTTTTGCAATGGACTATCATGGAATTTTGAAGCATTTTGGAGTCTTCTGCCTGCCAATTAAAATAGGTATCCTATCATATTTGTTGATTTGGGAACCCTTGCTTTCAAGTACACTTCTAAAATGAACGATCTTATTTAATTGGAATGTCCCCCATAATGGCCATTGTAATTCTAGGGTGTGTTTGTAAGATTTTGCTGTTTTTATAGGTACCTATAGCTTCCAGGGCTCTTAGATATAAAATAAGCAGTGTGCCATAATGGGATGCACTTAATTCTTTGAAACTTGAGGATCCCATTTCTTTAGCTAAGTCTTGGGTCTCTTGAAGCCAAATTAATACCTAAAAGGGATGTGCTGCTAGGTTGAGGATTCTGTAGTGTTTTACAGCATACCTTATTGCACAGAAATTTTCTTGAGGTTGGTGGGTGACCTAGTGTCAATCTAACCTGTTCCATGACTAACTTATCCTAACACGGGAGTCTTAGAGTCAGGTGATGAGCACTGTAACAGCTTTAAAGTGCTCGACCCATGCCCACCAGTTTCACGGCTTTGGCTTCCAAGATTTCCATTAGCAATAGACCTATTACTCCCTTTACTAGAAGATTTCTTTGTATAGTTGGCCCTCCGTATCTGTGGATGTGGAACCCACAGATACGGAGGGCCAACTGTACGATGCTATTTTATAGAAGGGACTTGAACATCCACTGATTTTATTATCTGCAAGGGATCCTAGAACCAATCCCCCACAGATACTAAGGGATAATTTTAGTGGCAGACACCCTGATGGCTTTTAATAGTGTGACTTGTTCTACCTTAGATTTTGATTTTGAGGTCAAAACATTCTGAATTTTTTCTCTTCATTTATTTCCCCAAGTCTCTCAGTAGTTTAGGCTGTGGACTTATCTGAAGGTTTTGTGAGTACCCTAGTTGTTGTCACCCATCATGGACTCTCAATATAAGTATCCCAGAACGTTTCCAGGGATTGAGTACCTTTCTGGGAACAGTATTTTTAAAATAAGATTTGTTTGGCTCAGAGGGCTGCACAAAAGGCAGCAAAGCTCAAATCCAAGAATGACTTACCCATAGCCCTTGGTAACAATGGGAGGAACGGTGAACTCAAAGGGTTCTAAGGGCACCTCCCCTGTGCATCTCATTGTCCTATAGGCTATTAACAGTCAGCTTCAGATCCCATTCCTCATCACCAAAAACTTAAAAATTATCAAAGAGGACAAACTTTATTTAGTACTCATGAAGTGGACAATCTCCTTTCAAAGAACTGCAAAATGGAACAAAAGGCAGGGAGTTTTTATATGATAAAGGATAAAGAAAAAGGAAGAAACAAATAGAGAATATCTGACTAGCTGGGGCCACATAGTCAACCTTGTTTGGGTGACAAAGACCAAAGTTATCTTGGCATTTGTGGATGGGCTGACTGAATATACTGCATTTCTGGTCAAGCAGAGTTTTTATAGGGATGCCAAAGTTTTCTCAGGTTTGGTTTGCTGATGTGACACCCCAGGCAGGGACAGCTCCATCTTGGGCCTAGAAATTTATTTCAACAGTTGTTATGAATTGACTAGTTGATTTTGACCTAGAACTATTTTCAGGATCCGAGATTTAGGTCTCAGGGTCAATCCCAGAAACCACCAAGAGAGGTGAAGGAAAGTAAAGCTATGGGCACAGACATGCACAAAGACCCTGAAGTAAGAGTGAGAAGGGAAAATTAATAGACCTGTGAGGTAATTCAGTATAGCTGGTTGAGTGTGTAGGGGAACTAAGTGCTTTTATAGCCTGAAGCTATCTAAAGTGGGGGAGGGTGAAGCAAAAAGCTTGTTTTGGTGTCATACTGTGGGACAAAGGACATGATCTTGCTTTTGCTCTCTATGTAAGTAAAAAAAACTGTTTAAATATATCTGAGCTCATTGTTTCTTACTGGCTGAATCTGTCAGTCTGCTGAACAGTATAATAGTGGGAAGTGGGGGAAGGGAGTTTCCAAATAGCCAACCTGAAAAAGCAAACAAGGGCTGGTACCCAACTCAGGTTCGGCTGCTTGCCACTCAAAAAGTCAATACTTAGAAGACGAGTGTTGGTTGGAAAAGGAGAGGTTGCTTTAACCAGGGAGCTGGCTACCTGGGGAGAAGGCAGACCCATGGCCCAAAACCAACTCTGAAGATTTTGCTTGGCCATGAAAATTTTTAAAGGGAAAAGAGGGAAATAATCTCAGTCAATCAATAAGGTAGGAGATCAGATTCTTGGTCACTTTTCCATTGCGTGCAATCCTGCTGATTTCTCCTGATCTTTCTTTGGATGTTATCTTGCCTACGTGGTCCACTTGCAACTGGGTGCTATCCTGCCTGCAAATTTGCTAAGGGGGAAGCTGGGAATAGAGAGTCAGTCATTCTTTAACTACTTAATTCTTCATTCTTACTCCTAATCCAGGAAAGGAATCAACAGGTTAAGCAAGGCATTGTATATATTCAGTAGAGCAAATCAGGAGTTAGGTTAAATGTTACCTAGTGGTCTCATTTTTATAATTAAGGTCTGAGGAAAACCAGATGGACAAACAGAAAAGAGGCAAAAGAGCTGCTTACAGGACCACATCAAGAAAAGTTGCAAGCTTTGTTAAGCAATTCATCCTATGCATGATATGCATCCACTTAAGTATATCTTCAAATAATTGCTGATCGTGAATGATATCTAACTTGGGTAAGAATGTAATCATTATATTATATATAATTTATATTTATAATTAATATATAAAATATATTAGTCATTATATATTTCTAAAATAAGCAAAATACATGTTTCTTAGATATGAAAATATAATTGGGGAGGATGGAATGGGTCTTTTCTATGAGAATGAGGGGGAGAAAGTTACAGACATTTCAGCAGTAAAGTTTTGAGAAACAGTGTCCTAGATTCTAGAAAACTAGCTTTCCTTTGTTCCATTAAGACTCAAAAACCATATATATATCAAAACATTTTGAACCTCAAATATGAAATGTTACAGGTAAAGAAACATAAGTGTACTTGCTTGTGGCATTTTCCAATTTTTTTAAATGCTTCTGGGAAAAAAATTTATAACTCTTTTTAAGAAAAAAAAATACTCTTAAGAGGAACACTGAACTCTCAAAAGACAAACCTTCCTTTCCTGAGTTAGCCACTGTCTAAGCAAAAAAAAAGGAGAGAGATAGAGAGAAAAAAAAAAAAAATAAAGAAACAGGCCCAAAGTGGAGCCACATGCCTCCAGGACATCAAACCAAGAATTAATTGCAGTTTCAACCTCTCCCAGGAAAGAAGTATCTGGAATTTCTAGGTCGGCACTAGGGAGGTAACCTTGCCTGAAACAATCTTTTATTTCCCTAATAACCTCTTTGTCCCACCCCGTTTCTATAAAATCCTTCCATTTTGTACACTTCCTCAGAGTGCTCTTCTATTTACTAGATGGGATGCTGCCCAATTCATGAATCATTGAACAAAGTCAGTTAGATCTTCAAATTTACTGGGTTTAATTTTCTTCTTGAACACTGCTAATGTATTAGGGTAGAGAAGACAGACTGTAAAGTGACGATGGAGGTACTGTAGGAAACTTACTGAAATTCCAAAGGCCTCCTTTGATCCACCTTCCCCTGTGCTGACAGACATCAAATCCAGGTGTAGGACACAGGAGAGCCACTTGCACTCTCATCTATAAATGGCAGAAAGCCCTAGAAAACATTATTAATGGACTGGACACTTCACTTACAGTTTTTCACTGAAGATGGATAAAGCAAAAGCAAAGCAGAGTGGCTTTTGCCTCCATGGAAAGCAGAATTGCCATTAGTAAACCCACCATGCATTCAAGAAAATCTTCTATAGCTCACTTCCTTTTTTTTTTTTTTTTTTTGAATTTTATTATTTTTTTTAATACAACAGGTTCTTATTAGTTACCTATTTTATACATATTAGAGTATATATGTCAATTGCAATCTCCCAATTCATCCCACCACCACCAACCCCACCCCCGCTTCCCCCCATGGTGTCCATACGTTTGTTCTCTATATCTGTGCCTCTATTTCTACCTTGCAAACTGGTTCATCTGTAACATTTTTCTAGATTCCACATATATGCGTTAATACACGATATTTGTTTTTCTCTTTCTGACTTACCTCATTCTGTATGACAGTCTCTAGGTCCATCCACATCTCTACAAATGACCCAATTTCATTCCTTTTTATGGCTGAGAAATATTCTATTGTATATATGTATTCCATTGTACATAAATATTCCATTGTACATATGTACCACATCTTCTTTATCCATCTGTCGATGGGCATTTAGGTTGCTTCCATGACCTGGTTATTGTAAATAGTGCTGCAATGAACATTGGGGTGCATGTGTCTTTTTGAATTATGGTTTTCTCTGGTTATATGCAAGGTAGTGGTATTGCTGGGTCATATGGTAAGTCTATCTTTAGTTTTTTAAGGAACCTCCATACTGTTCTCCATAGTGGCTGTATCAATTTACATTCCCACCAACAATGCAAGAGGGTTCGCTTTTCTCCACACCCTCTCCAGCATTTGTTGTTTGCAGATTTTCTGTTGATGGCCATTATGATCAGTGCGAGGTGATACCTCATTGTAGTTTTGATTTGCATTTCTCTAATAATGAGTGCTGTTGAGCAGCTTTTCATGTACCTCTTGGCCATCTGTATGTCTTCTTTGGAGAAATGTCTATTTAGGTCTTCTACCCATTTTTTGATTGGGTTTTTTTTTAATATTGAGCTCCATGAACTGTTTATATATTTTGGAGATTAATCCTTTGTCCATTGATTCATTTGTAGACATTTTTTCCCATTCTGAGGGTTGTCTTTTCATCTTGTTTATAGTTTCCTTTGCTGTGCAAAATCTTTTAAGTTTCATTAGGTCCCATTTGTTTATTTTTGTTTTTATTTCCATTTCTCTAGGAGGTGGGTCAAAAAAGATCTTACTGTGATTTATGTCAAAGAGTGTTCTTCTTATGTTTTCCTCTAAGAGTTTTATAGTATCTGGTCTTACATTTAGGTCTCTAATCCATTTTGAGATTATTTTTGTGTATGGTGTTAGGGAGTGTTCTAATTTCATTCTTTTACATGTATCTGTTCAGTTTTCCCAGCACCACTTATTGAAGAGACTGTCTTTTCTCCATTGTATATTCTTGCCTCCTTTGTCATAGGTTAGTTGACCATAGGTGTGTGGGTTTATCTCTGGGCTTTCTATCCTGTTCCATTGATCTATATTTCTGTTTTTGTGCCAGTACCATACTGTCTTGATTACTGTAGCTTTGTAGTATAGTCTGAAGTCAGGAAGCCTGATTCCTCTGGTTCCCTTTTTTTCTTTCTCAATATTGCTTTGGCTCTTTGGGGTCTTTTGTGTCTCCATACAAATTTTCAGATTTTTTGTTCTAGTTCTGTGAAAAATGACACTGGTAATTTGATAGCAATTACATTGAATATGTAGATTGCTTTGGGTAGTATAGTTATTTTCACAATATTGATTTTTCTAATCCAAGAAGAGATGGTATATCTCTCCATCTTTTTGTGTCACCTTTGATTTCTTTCATCAGTGTCTTAAAGTTTTCTGAGTACAGGTCTTTTACCTCGTTAGTTAGGTTTATTCCTAGGTATTTTATTCTTTTTGTTGCAATGGTGAATGGGATTGTTTCCTTAATTTCTCTTTCTGATCTTTCATTGTTAGTGTATAGGAATGCAAGAGATTTCTCTATATTAATTTTGTATCCTGCAACTTTATCAAGTTCATTGATTAGCTCTAGTAGTTTTCTGGTGGCATCTCTAGGATTCTCTATGTATAGTATCATGTCATCTGCAAACAGTGACAGTTTTAGTTCTGCTTTTCCAATTCATATTGCTTTTGTTTCTTTTTCTTCTCTGATTGCCATGGCTAGGACTTCCAAAACTATGTGGAAAAATAGTGGTGAGAGTGGACCTCCTTGTCTTGTTCCTGATCTTAGCGGAAATGCTTTCAGTTTCATATCATTGCAAATGATGTTTGCTGTGGGTTTGTCATATATAGTTTTTATTATGTTGAGGTAGTTTCCCTCTATGCCCACTTTCTGGAGAGTTTTTATCATAAATTGGTGTTGAATTTGTCAAAAGTTTTTTCTGCATCTATTCAGATAATCATATGGTTTTTATTCTTCAGTTTGTTAATATGGTGTATCACATTGATTGATTTGTGTATACTGAAGAATCCTTGCATCCCTGGGATAAATCCCACTTGATCATGGTGTATGATCCTTTTAATGTGTTGTTGGATTCTGTTTGCTAGTATTTTGTTGAGGATTTTGCATCTATATTCATCAGTGATATTGGTCTGTAATTTTCTTTTTTTGTGACATCTTTGTCTGGTTTTGGTATCAGGGTGATGGTGGCCTCAGAATGAGTTTGGGAGTGTTACTTCCTCTGCAATTTTTTGGAAGGGTTTGAGAAGGATGGGAGTTAGCTCTTCTCTAAATGTTTGATAGAATTCACCTGTGTAGCCATCTGGTCTTGGACTTTTATTTGTTGGAAGATTTTTAATCTCAGTTTCAATTTCATTACTTGTGATTGGTCTGTTCATATTTTCTATTTCTTCCTGGTTCAGTCTTGGAAGGTTGTGCTTTTCTAAGAATTTGTCCATTTCTTCCAGGTACAGCTCACTTCTAAATAAATTCCACACAGAGGACATGTAGAACACTCTAAGTGAACTGAGTATTATTTTTGAAACTTTGTAGTACACCAACTTAGAATGCTCTCTAAATTCACCTCAACCTCAATTTCACTGATGCCTTTAAAAATGAACTTTCATGATAAAACACTTTTACCTGGAATTTAGAGACTCTTTTGTAGTGAATCTCTTGCCAAGAAAAACTCATGCATCAATTATATTTTGAGTCTTTTACCATCCTAAGTCACCATGCAATTTACCTTTTCTTGCCCTGAGTTATATGTCCTCAGTTTTCATACAGCACTTCTTGGCCCCCTTGGCACTGCACATAATACAATCTAAAGATAAGTTGATAAAGGACATATAGAAAGAGCTTTGAAAATGACACCTGAATTCCACGGCAACCCCCATGGGATTACTGTGGATCCTCTTCCAGACTTTAGCAGAGTCTCAAATGTCCCCATCAGTGTGAAAGTTAGAAGCAATTTTAAAACTACCAGTTGATAGTTGTTACAGAACTTATATCTAGCCCCGTTCCCCCATTTTCCACCTTTCATTTTCCTCATATTTTCAGCAAGAATGTAGAAAAAGTGGTTTGGAGGACCATTCTCATCCCAGTGCTTCCAGGTTAGTTTTGCATTCTGGACAGATGATAATTATTTAATTTTTAAAGATGTTGGAGGAAATTGACTTCAGTAAACCATTCTGAGCTTCAGTAATGGCTAGTTGCTGAGTCTCATTGTTATGATTTTTAGACAAGGACGGGTTTTTTTTTTTTTTGCGGTATGCGGGCCTCTCACTGTTGTGGCCTCTCCCGTTGCGGAGCACAGGCTCCGGATGCGCAGGCTCAGCATCCATGGCTCACAGGCCTAGCCACTCCGTGGCATGTGGGATCTTCCCGGACCGGGTCATGAACCCATGTCCCCTGCATCGGCAGGCAGACTCTCAACCACTGCACCACCAGGGAAGCCCACAAGGACAGTTTTTAACCTCCACTAAACTGGATCCACACAGCCACAATTACTATAGTCATTCAGGCCAAAAATGTGCGTTTGCCTGAATTATCAAGACAATTACACCTACCCCTAGAGTGGCTGCTGATTGAAAAGTGGAAGAGCTTGATTGCAGCAAAGTTCTGCATTTCTTTGTCTTCATTTTCTTCCAGGATGTTTTTTCTCAATTTTTATAAGACCAAGAAAACAGGAGATTCCAGAACCTCAGTATTGTGAGAACAATAGAGAGTTTATTTGCAAATTAGGAACAACAAAGCTGTGAGAAGAATAGGGGAGAGGAGAGTAACAACAATTTGGAAGAACTGTCATCTTATTTTAAAGCCTGGAAAACTGTGTGACATTATACTCTACTGTGACGTCTACTGCTGGGTGAAAAGAGATAATCCACAAGGAGGAGAGAAGGGGGAAAGATTTGTATTATTAACGGTTTAAATGCATCATGGTCTCTGTTTAAATACAATCTTGATGAATTGTTCTTAAAAATGGTATTGATCTAGGTAATCAATCTTGGAGCTTTTGTCAAAAAGGATTTTTTCACCAAAACTGCAATATCGATTACTTGCATCAGCAGAGTTTAAATAAGAGAAATGCGTTCAAGTCAAAGCTATTGCTGATGGCCCTAAAAATACCAGAGTTGCACATCGACCCCCATTAAAAAAAAATAAAACTGATTCCAGGAGCAATCACTAGTGGTTATTTGCTTCATTCCCTATCTGTCCTCTGACATATATTGTTAATCTTGCAGACTCATGCTACCTACCCCTCACTTTAACAGGCTAAACTGCAGTAATTGAGCTCTAGTCTTGCAAAACAAAGGCAAGAACAACAAAATTACAAAGGTGTTTAATGGTTAAAATAAAGGCCTCACCAGCCAACTCCAGAATCAGGAAAGATAACCTGTCAAACTGAGTGAAATCTTGCAGTTTCAAAATCTTGAGGGATTCCTGCATTAGCATAAAGCCCCAGAGAAGCAGAGAAAACACTGAGAGCCTGCACACTATAGTCAGTCACTTGAAAGATTTATTTGGTAGGTTAAGGATGAGTTTAGCTATCCTGGTGGGCCTGTATTTTTGATGGTAACGTATTACAAATTCTCTACATATGTGTCTTGGAGTGCACCCACTCCAAAGGGTGCACCCACCAGCTGTAAAAGAATTATTACTATTTATATTAATTAGTCAAATCACTGCCCTAACCTTAACACAGGGAAGCACATCTAGGTACTTGGGCCATTGTGGAGATTACAGAAAGATGGATTCGATTGAGATAATCCTAGTCAGTCGCGTGGGAGGAGGCGCTACACGGACACAAGACCTGGTATTCTACCAGGGATCACCTTCCAGTTCTACGTCATGTGGCAGGAGCTGCAATAGCATTGCCGTTCAATGCCTCCTTTAGGCCAAAAGGCTCTATCACAAACCTGGAGCAATAGCCAAAATATAAAGTCCAAGCATAGTATCTTTAAAGAATGAGTAAGTTTGGGGCTTCCCTAGTGGTGCAGTGGCTGAGAGTCCGCCTACCGATGCAGGGGACGTGGGTTCGTGCCCCGGTCTGGGAAGATCCCACATGCCGCGGAGCGGCTGGGCCCGTGAGCCATGGCGGTTGAGCCTGCGCGTCTGGAGCCTATGCTCCGCAACGGGAGAGGCCACAACAGTGAGAGGCCCGCGTACCGCAAAAAAAAAAAAAAAAAAAAGAATGAGTAAGTTTATAACCATATATTGCTATATCATGAAGAGAAATAATCAAATGACATCAAAATATTCATGTTGAGAATCAATAGAGTCATAATTGTATCTTGACTTTTGTTTTTTAAGAGACAAGCAATATTGAGCCTCACACATGGCACATATTAAGTAAATGGTTAGATATTTCTGACTAGATCAGAAAAAGATGTTGCTCTTAGACAAAAAGCAAGATGAAATAAAATGTCATTCTAAAACCACTTCATAAAGAACATACTTTTAAATAACTATACCATGAAAGAGTAGAGTATGGAGTGGGAGAAAAAGTAGTTTACATTGGAGTAACCTGGCAACCACTGCCTCACCAAGGCAATCAAGGTGATCATCAGTGCCAAGTCATGCTCTTTGCATGTACCCATGATCTGATGTCTGATGAAAAGGGCACTTACCTCTGTTGTTTTCCTCCCAAGAGCCCATCACACCATTCTAACCAAGAGAAAAAATCAGAGACACCCCAACTGAGGGATGTTTCACAGAATACCTAACCAGTATTCCTCAAAACTGTCAAGGTTATCAAAAACAAGGAAAGTCTGAGAAATTATCACAGCCCAGAAGAGACTAGAAGACATGACAAATGTAACAGAGAAAACATATTAAGGAAAAACTAGTGAAACCTGAATAAACTGTGGATTTTAGTTAATAGTAATGTACAGATGTTGGTTCCTTACTTGTGACAAATGTACCACAGTCCTATAAGGGGAACTGAGTGTTGGGTATTTGGGAACTCCCTACTATCTTTGCATCTTTTCTATAAATCTACTATTCTACAATTAAAAAAAAAATTCTTTATTGAAAAAATAAAAACCAACTAAATCTCTCTGAAAAAAAATAAAACTATGAAATCTTTTTACCATCCATACTACCTTTTCTGAATCAAAATATTTTTGAAGTAGGACCTTTACAATTACCAGTTAACTTTCACCTTCTAGAATCCAGATTGTGACAAGATATTAAATCCATAGTTTGGCTATTTTGTGGCTCCATTGTTTGATCATAATTATAAACATAGGCTTATTGTATAAAAAAAAAATCTGAATCTCTTAAACATATTTTACACCCAAATAACTATATATATACATATATAACTATATATATACACATATATAACTACATATATAAAATATTATAACCATATAACTATAAAACTTTTCTTCCTTCCTTCCTTTCTTTCCAAGCTGTCCACTATAGGTATAAATATTTTTTTCAGAGATTCTTTTGGAATATACATGAATGTACCTAGCCGCTATCTAATTCAAACAGACCAAGATAGAAACCTGATCCAGGAAAATTCTCCCTTCTCCCTTAAGTGTAGAAAAATCAGCCCCCTTTCTGTTTCTTACCTCCTTAGATATTGGGAAGCTGAAATGTTTCTCTTTTGTGAGGCTTCAGAAGGTTTACTGTGGAACCACAGAAAACAAAATGAGAAGAAGCAGGTAATTCAATAAACTATTTGGCAGCCATGTTAGGTGTTATTTTACACATATTGCTCTGTTAATAGAAAACTAAATTAAAGGGTTTGTTTCTTGTTTTATATTGCTATAGGTGATGACTTCTGAACTTATAACTGTTTGAAGAAAACAGTTTTCTATATATATTCTTCAAGAAAATCTTTAAGCCTTCACAAAATCCTCTAAGAGGATTTTACTGATGCCGGGTGCACTCTTATGCTCAAAATCCAATAAGACAACTAAAAAATGATACAATAAGGTAAGGAAAAATACACCTCCACCGTGGGCTGACTCAGAACCTCCATTTCAGAACACTGAATGTGACTGACATTAAGGTGGTTAAAGAGTATTAATAATCCTCAGAGTAACAAAATGTCATAATTATTTTGCAACATTTATATTAAGTTTTTTCAGTGCTTACTGAATATTTCCAAATTCATCTTTCACCTGAGAACTGTAATTAAAAAATCAGTTGTTCAGTTTGTCCAAATGGAGCCTATACACTTATATATATGGGTATACACTTCAAAAGTTGTTATTAAAAAAAAGTCAACTAATCTACTCATAGCATACATAGAAATAAGTACTTTAAAGCTTCATGATCCTTGCATTTCCTCACAAAATTCCATTGCACTTTTCTAGTTGCTCTAGGAAACATTCTAGAATATAGATGTTAAATCACTATAAACAACATATATTTGCTACTACAACATAGATCAAACTTGAGATATATTGAGATGTTTTCTAAGTTAGCCTAGAGAATTTTCAGGAATTCCATACATCTGAAACCAAATTGTGTGTGTGTATTTATACATAAAATCTTTCAAATAGGTTATGAAAATGTAATCAAAATTATCTTATGCAAGAAGCAAATGCTTGCTTCATTATTTTTTAACATTTTATTGATATTAAAATCTTCCTTTAATATTTCTAGGGTTAAAAACACAAAAGCATGAAGAAAAATCTGAAGGAAACTGGACCAATATATGTATACAAAGAAATGAACATACAATCCAGCATGCTAAAATAAAGGATAGGTAATTCTAGAACTTCAGGAATTCATTTCATTTTTAAGTTTAGACTCTCCAATGTTCAGTTAATTTTTCTATGATTAAACCATACAAAATATCTATTGTTATAACCATTTCAATATAATCAACTACTTAATTCTCATTTATGATATTTTCACTTGAGGAGCCCTGGCATGTTTTATAACTGACTTTTTGTTTGTTTTTTAATAGGCTTATTAATGTGTAATTTACATACCATAAAGCCATTTTGTGTGTATAATTTAATGATTTTAGTAAGTTTAGAGATATGCAGATATCACATAATCTGATTCTAGAACATTGCAATCATCCCTCCAAATTTTTCATACCCATTTTCAGTTGCTCCCTGTTCACACCCCCAGTCCCAAGCAACCACCACTCTATTTTCTCTCTCTCTAGATTTCCTTTTTCTAGACATTTCATGCGAATGGAATCATACAACATGTGATCTTTTACATCTGACTTCTTGCACTTAATGTTTTTGAGATTCATCTATGTACCCAGTCCTTTTATATTTTATATTTCTTTATATTTCATTATATGGATATACCATACTTGTTTATATATTCACAAGTTGATAGACATTTTTTTCCACTTTTGAGCTATTATGAATAATACGGATATAAACATCTGTGCACAAGACATAGGTTTTCATTTCTCTTGGGTAGATCCTAGGGGTTGATTTGCTAGGGCATATTGTAAATATGTTTATCTTTTTAAGAAACAGCAAGCTGTTTTCTAAAGCAGCTTGCCATTTTACATTCTCACTATTAATATATGAAAATTCTCATTTCTCCACATCCTCACCAACACTTATGATTATTTATGTATGTTTATTATAGTTACTCAAGTGGGTTTGAAGTAGTATCTTATTGTGGCTTTAATTTGCATTGCTCTCATGATTAATTATGTCATGCATCTTTTCATGTGCTTATTGACCATTTCAATATCTTTTTTGGTGAAATTTCTATTCATATCTTTCCCTCATTTTTTAATTGCATTATTTGTTTTCTTATAATTGAACTGTAAATACCCCTCATATATTCTGAATGCAAGTTCACTATTGGATGTTATATGATTTGAAAATATTTTCTCTCAGTTTGTGGCCTTCCTTTTCATTTTGTCAATGGTGTCTTTGAAATGCAAAAGTTTTAATTTTGATGAAGTCTGATAAAACAAATGTTTCTTTTATTACTCCTGCTTTTGGTGTCCTATATTTAAATAAATGACTGTTAATTCAAGCCAAAAACCATATATTTTTGGCTCATTCATGTGTGGTCACAAAGATACACAAAGGTTATTATGTAAATATATCACTCTCTATAGGGGAAATCAACTAAATATGGTGACTGTAGTTTAATCATTTTCTGAATCTTCAAGAGGAAGCACTTTTCTAAAGCATTCTAAAGACCAAATAGGTTTCAACTTTAAATTGCCATAAACTCCATACACTGTGAAAATCTCCCTGGTCCCTTAAATGCTGGAGCATCTCGGGGTTTAGTGCTGGCCTCCCTTGGCTTCTCATTCTGTTCTCTTTCTTCATGACATCTTACCCCTTCCTGCATCCAGGCTATGATTGGTATTCCCCTCCTCCACTCCCTGAACAACCTGTGTTTACCTCTATGACTGTATTTACATTATAATGAAGCTTGAGTTTATAAGCCTATCACCATCCTACTGTTAGTTCATAAAATTCTCTATTCATCCTTGTATCCAAAAATCCTAGTACAGTGCCTGACACATGAAGGTTCAAAAATGTTTATTATATACTCAAAAAGGCCCATATTTCCAACCTCATCTCCTATCATATGTTTTCATATGAAAGGCACCCCAGCTACCCCACTACTGCTCTAAGAACAAATCTAAGTTTTTGTGCATACTGTTTTCTCTGCCTGAGATACCATTATTCCCCCTTCTCTGTCTGATGCTCATTACATGTTGGCTGAATGCTTGAAAACATTGAATTTATACAAGTGCTACACTCTTCCTTAAGCTCGGTCTCTGACAAGCCTAGGAATGGTTATTAAGGCTGGAATAGACAATCTATTAGGAAACAACATCTACAAAGAGAAGGCACAGATAATTTGGATATTAAATTGTCAGGGGAAAAAATGAAGCCCTGATTACCAGAGATTGAAAAAACAAGATAAGACAAACCTGTGTAGTTGTTTGCAGGCAGAGAGTCTACATTGGCGAAAAACTAAACTCGATATTGGCAGATAGAAAAAAATGAACTGCCAGGTAAGGATTATTGCTCCCCACATACACAAAAGTACTGGGAACTATACAGTTCAGAATTCTAAAGCCTGCCATTTGCATGAACAAAGAAAAAACAATTGGATGGGCATAAATACTTGGTATTTGGATTCTTCAGCCACTGTCTCTTAATGCAGATAATACTTCCATACAGAAGCAAATCAATGCCAAAGGAAACAGTGAGAAGCCTAAAATTAGTTTATAACTGACTACTGATTCACCATATTCCATTTCTTTCTAACACAGTGTTCATCTTCATCTTTTTGTTTTAGTCCAAAAGATATCCTTGTAAGTTTGTATTTGTTTTCTTATCTCTGATTCCTCTAGTTCTAGATGTACCTAAAACCTCTCTTGTCTAAGGACCTGACTCAAAGGTTTCACTGGAGCGGCATTAGACTTCCTTTGTCCATCTCTGTCAGACTATTCTCAATACTACCTCAGTTGGTATTGATTGTATTCTTGAATCCTTTCTGCATGTCCTATGCACTTGGCACAGACCTCTGTGATTCTGACTCCACAACTGTTCTTTCTGTGATCAGCTTAGAATGTGTGGGTTGTAACTGGTAGGGGGTTAGACATGAGACATGAAACACAAGGATTGTATATTTTGATTTTTAAGCATGTTCTTCTTCACAAAATCAGGAATTAAAAAATAATCACGACTGGAAATTATTGGTCAGTGTATTTTTCCCCAGAGGAGATATGTGAAAAAATTATTTATGAGCCAAAAAAAAAAAGGCACGACAGAAATAAAACCTCTTCTCAGTATTTTCATTTCTTAGACTAAAGACCAGAGTCCATGAATATTTAAATATAGATGATTACTTGACCCAACAAAAATAACTAGAAAGAAATTCACATTAAATAGTATAACTGGTTCTCTGTATCTGCAGATTCAACCAAACTCAGATTGAAAATATTTGGAAAACAATTCCAGAAAGTTCCAAAAAGCAAAAACTGAATTTTCCGTGTGCTAGCAACTATTTACATAGCATTTACACTGTGTTAAGTATTATAAGTAATCTAAAAATGATTTAAAGTATACAGGTGGATAAGGGACTTGAGCATCCATGGATTTTGGTATCAGAAGGGGGTCCTGGAATTAATCCCCCGAGGATACTCAGGGATGACTGTATATGAATCAAGTAATCAGACTTTCTTTATAAGTCTTCAAAGAGCATTATATGTACATACTTCTTATAGTGTATAAGTTGATTTCATATATTTATTTATATCTATGTTTGCACAACAAGAATATCTAAATTCTACATTTCCATGATTCATATGCAAGTATGGTTACCTTTATGACTTTTACAAATTCACATATAAGCAATACAGATTCCATTAATTAAAAAAGTCCAAGCAAAGCCCCTCCACCAATGACTTTTATTAAGAAAAAAAGTGAGTTGGCAGGTAGAGCTTTTTCCCTCTACCAAAAAGTTAAAGCCACAAAAATAAATAATTAGATGAGGCAAAATATCGAAACAGGCTACAAACTTTATGGATTTTAATTGAACTCAACAGTTGTGGGCAACTCTGACCTACATCAAAAAAAAAAGCCGGTTTTGGAATCTGTCTTTTTATCTGTACATCCTTAGGGCACCCCCATTCTTTGAGATGACAGTGGCTAATTAGAAGGTGAAGAGGGAAAAAGAGAATTGCAAGGTCATGTACTGTTATTCCAATATTCTCCAGGTTATGCATAGGTGCTTGGGGAATGGACTCCCATTCCTTCCGTGGTAGATCCTACCCAAACACACAACTAGGAAGTCTTTGAGGCTTTCATAATTCTTCTAAGGAAGACTGGGAGACACAGAGTGCATCTCAGTAGACTTCCCTTTACTATATATTGCATAGTGATGGAGAATGAGTCTTCCTCTCTACCAATCCTCCCTCTTTTAAAAAAAACCTGTAAATATTTAGTCTGAGATTAGCATAATTGAACTGCCTATGTTAAGTGGTATTCTCAAGAGAAATGGATGTTTTAATACCTACACGTGTCTTGTCAAGCAGTTCTTGAAACTGACACATTTATGTGGTCTTCCTACAACCCGGCACATTTGCCTCCTTTGCAGATGGCAAAAAAGTACTTTTTAAATGACTGTCATCTAGGCAAAAGTCCAGCAGCTGGACTCAGCTGTTAAAAACTTTTTTTTTTTTTTTTTTGCAGTACGCGGGCCTCTCACTGTTGTGGCCTCTCCCGTTGCGGAGCACAGGTTCCGGACTCGCAGGCTCAGCGGCCATGGCTCACGGGCCTAGCCACTCCGCGACATGTGGGATCTTCCTGGACCGGGGCCCAAACCTGTGTACCCTGCATCAGCAGGCGGACTCTCAACCACTGCGCCACCAGGGAAGCCCTGTTAAAAACTTTTGATGTCAAATTAATTTTTAGTCTATGTCCAGTGGACTACATTCAGCTAGATCACTATTTGGATACACTCAAATTTAGCAGAGAACAGTATTTCCTAAATGATCATTTTTCAAACTATCTGCTAGCGCTCTCCATTTAAGTAATGGACACTGGCAGTTTCTGTGGAAAATGAAGAGGAAAAAGAGTAAGGGAAATCTCACTTTATCAAACAACTAACTAGACCAAGTATGTCAAACACATGCATTTTCATTTCACTAAAGAGAACAGGTTCAACAGAGCATTAAAGAATATATTATCACAGAGACAGGTCTATGCCAGCATATCAAATCAGGATACATCCAGGTTACCTTCCTGATTTATGGGTCCCACAGCATCCTTCTGCCAACGTTGAGTCCCATGATAAGAGAGGCAGATTAATTCTAAAGGCATATGTCATCCTTCATCTTCTCCCCCATTCTCCAACAATTATAAATAAGATACTAACATCCAAGGGACAATCAAATTAAGAGCTATAAATACAGCAGGCATGGTCTAGATCACAGTAAAACAAACCCAGGTCAGGCATCCCATGTTCCCTAAAATACAAAAAATATGACAGCCTGCATGTATTATAGCTCTTGGTCCCCCTACCCCCAAAAGCAGCAATTCCTGACTTTATATCCCTAGCTTCTTTGCCACTTGATCTTTGTGTTATGGGTTTTTTCTTTTACAAGCAGTCCACTTTTGTAAAATACCTTTGATAACTGTCTGGGTGCCTAACATTCATTCATTCATTTATTCATTTCTTAAAGAAATCTCCAGTTCCTTCAATTCTCCAATATATGTGTATTTTGATTTAATGTGGAATAAGAATAAATTGCTAGTCAGAATTATTGTTACTGTACTGCTCATAAGGAGAGTTAACATTAGGAATCTGATGACAGTATTTCAATACCTAAAATATGTTATGTTGTGTGGCACCGTCGCCATGAAAAACTAAAGCTAAACAGTACAGATTTTAATTTCTTTAGACATTACAGTGGAAAGGAGTCATTTTAAAACATTTTAGACAGCTAAAGATCACGGAGCATGTGTGTGAGAGGACAGTACCTCAGTGAGCATAATTATTTTCATTAGGGGACAAGGAGTAGACACAATCTTTTTTAAAATGTTCCATTTTACTGCCTCAGAAGTAATTACAGTAATCATGTGTTGTCTTTCATGTACCAGTATGATACTACTGACCCAAGATCAGTAGGTTAAAGGCTTTGAATTGTGTATCCAGAAGTGAGGACTGTCTTTTCACTGATTCATTGATGTGCTCTGACCCAGCAGCCCCTTGGAACATGTGTTTGCAAGGGCAAGGACTAGGGCCATGAGTGCAGCCTGTAGCCATGTAATTGAATAAAGCTAACCAGCCCTCACAGGGGTCAAAACTATGACATCAGCCATGGCTTAATTAGAAAAAGAGCCACAGGTAAATAACTAGCCATCAAGGTGCCTCATTAGTTTAGAAATACAGAGGGTATAATGCCCCTAAGAGTCTCATTCTAGGGAAAGCAGGAGCTAAAGGGAGCTCTGGCTTCTTTGTGGTTTTCTCAGTTGGTTTACAGATGATCCCAAAATAAGAAAATTTCAATATTGCAGCCTCTTCCATAAGAAGATAGGTCAGATCTCCAAAACTGTGGCAGATCAGCATTCAGGAAGTTATCTGCAACAGGTTCATCCTCTCAGAGGCCAGTTAGACCAAGGATTTTCAAAAATGTGGCCCACAGAACTCCAATGCTTAGTTTATTTCAACGAGCATTTAGTGAGTTCCTTTAAAAAAAAATGTGCCAGGTATTACATGTATTATGCTTTGTGTTGAAACCTTTAGGTTAAGTATGGCACCGTGTCTGTCCATGAGAAGCTAACTGACAGACACATATATATACATCTTGATAAAAATGTATAAAAAGGGTATAATAGGTTCACAGAGGGGAGGCTCTTAGAGGAAGCTATAAAGGTTAGGCAGACAGAATGAGGATGGGGTGGTTGGCAGAGGAGAAAACAAAGGCATTTGAGGAAGAATGTTCAGAATGAACAAAGGGGGCTTCCCTGGTGGCGCAGTGGTTGAGAGTCCGCCTGCTAATGCCGGAGACACGGGTTCGTGACCCGGTCCGGGAAGATCCCACATGCCGCGGAGCGGCTAGGCCCGTGAGCCATGGCCGCTGAGCCTGCGCGTCCGGAGCCTGTGCTCCGCAACGGGAGAGGCCACAACAGTGAGAGGCCCGCGTACCGCAAAAAAAAAAAAAAAAAAAAAAAACAGAATGAACAAAGGCACAGGTATGTGGAATAACATCAGAGAGGTGGGAGCAGATGGGGCCTCAAATAGTTTATAATTAAAATGTGAGCCAGGGCTTTTTTTCCCTAGAGTTTTTAACTTTACCTTTGCTGTGAAATTCATTTTCCCTATGGTTTAATTTCATAGAGGGAGTTTTTAAATTACAGTTCCCTTTCTCTTATCTCCAAATGATAGCAAGTACACATATTTGCAGAGAGAAATAAGCAGGTATTATTATTAACAATAGGATATTTTTTTTAAATGAGTAATTGCAGAAATTCACTGAGTCCAAGTATGTAGAGACAGAATCTGTGGGGTGATGCTGTGGAAGAATTAAAAAACCCTCCCCTCAAAAAATCTAATATTTGAAGGAAGAAGACAAACACAAATTACTGGATTATGTTGGATAAGGCAATGACCAAGGAAGAAAGTAGCCAAACTAAGGCGTTCAAAAATTTGAGTTTTTGTCTTCAAATGGAAGGAAGGGTTAAGCTAATATTAAATACCACCTCAATAATCTAGATAATTGTGACAAATCCTATCTATACTGACTGACCATGCCAGAAATGCAAATGACTGACAGAAAACCCCCTTATACTTATTTTAACTATGATGCAGATATGGAATAATATAACAATATCAATGCTTTCAAATATTATTCTAGAGAAACACATAAACAAAATGTATATCCATACAATGGAATATTATTCAGCCTTAAAAAAAAAAAATGAAATACTGAAACATGCCACAACATGGATGACCCTTGAAAACACTGGGCTAAGTGAAAGAAACCAGACCTAAAGGGCCACAGATTGTATGATTTGGGAGGGTTGAGGGGAAAATGAGGAGTGACTAATTAATGGGGTACAGAATTTCTTTTCAGGGTATAGTTTCTAAAATTAGATAGTGGTAATGATCGCACAACTCCGTAAATATACTAAAAACGTTAGAAGGGCGAATTGGATGGTATGTAAATTACATCTCTACGAAGCTGTGACTTTTTTTTTAATGTGATTTTTAGGTCCCTTCAGCGTAACCAACAGGCATTGTGCTTTCCCGATAGTCTGCTTTCCGGTCTACCAGCCTCGACTCCTTTCCCATCCCTGCCCCCAAATACTGACACGGATACGAAAAGGACGGAAAAGGACAGCAATGAACAAAAGGCTCCATCTTGAAAGAACTAACGAGTTGCAACAAAACTTAAAGGAGACGCGATCCAAAGTGAACAAGATGAGGAGTGGCTGCGGTTGGTGACAAACTTTCATTTTGTTGGGCTATTATTTTTGTCTTAAGGGCAGAAACATCAGACCCCGGAAGTAAGCCGACTTCTGCGGGGCAAACACGGCTCGTTTTCCGGCAGGCACTGTCTTTACGGCCCATTTCAAAACGCAAACCGCTCGCTCTCGTGGTCCTACGTCACCACGTACTTCTTGCGTCACCTCGCCGGCCAATTCCCATATTCCCCCTCTCTTGGCAGTTGAGCCGGAGCCAGCCAGTTTACCGCCGACTACACCGCGCCGCCGCCAGCCTCTCTTCGGTGGACGCCAACAGCTTTGAGATAAGCAAAATGGACAACAGACACGAGCTCCCTGAGGGAGTCCTAATCAAAGTCACCAAGAATCTCTATGACGCCAGAAAAATGTTCATCGGCGGAATACCCCGCGATACCAGTAAGCAAGCTCTTCTTGAATACTTGGCCCAGTTTGGCGAGATAATGGACTTTACTATTAAAACCCATCCAGTCAGTGGTGTTCCCAGGGGGTTTGGATTTGTGCTTTTTAAAGATCATGGCACCGTTGAAAAGGTCCTCCAAGTCAAAGAGCACAAACTGGATGGCAAAACAATCGATCTTAAAAGGGCTAAAGCCATAGAATTTATATCTCTGCCAAGAAAAGTTTTTGTCGGAGGGTTGAATCCTCATATGTCTGAAGTAAAAATCAGAGAGTATTTTGGCGCATTTGGTGTGATTGAGAATATTGAGCTTCCAGTGTATAAAGGAACAAACAAAAGACGAGCTTTCTGTTTTATCACATATACTGATGAAAAACCAGTGAGAAGGCTGTTAGAAGCCAGGTACCATCTGACTGACTCTGGGTGGTGTGAAACAAAAATTGCACTCCCGAAAGAATATTTCAAGTCACAAAGCAGAGGAGGAAGAGATGTTCCATTTGCCAGGCTAGGCAACTACTGGGGAGGAAGAAGCTCCCAGGCAAACCCAAGTCCTTACGGAGCAAACCCAAATGCTTTTGGCGCAGACCCAAATGTTTGCGGGGCAGTTGGAGGCGGCGGTGGCAGAAGCCTTTCTACTGTTTTTGTGCCTGTTCCCTTCTCAACCAGTAATGAAGGGTTTAATTTTTCTGATCAAATGTATGGCAATTTCCCTAATGCCTACAATAATCAGCCAATTTTTAATACCTATGGTGGAGATTATTTGCTTGGCCATAACTATGGGATCCATGGGTGTGTAACTGCATTTACTAATTAAAATGTGCAAGTAAACGAAGCGGCTCCCTTTGGTACTGCTTACCAAGGATTTACCAGCTTTTCTGAAGGCGAAGAATGAAGCCACTGCAGAGCCACTCTATCCTCGAAAGAAAAAGTTATGTTACTGAAATAAGAAATGACTGAATGACTGTTTAGTAGGACGTTGTCACTAACTTTTGAAACTGTTTACAGCTGTTTATAAGAACCAGTTTTTATTTTCCATAACCTTTTGACATTGGAGCAACAAGAAGATAACACAAGGATTTGAGACTTTTATTTTATGAAAGTTAATGTTTTCTCAAAAAATAAATGTTTACTAGCTTTATATGCAGCTCTATAGTGGCTTCTGTTCTGTGTTGGTATTTTGTTTTGTTTTTTTCGGTGAGAGGAGTGGGGGAATTTGGGGTCCTTTTTTTTGTTTGTTGTTTGGTCTAGGGTGGTGGTTTTGGGTTAGAACTATCATCCACATTCAGACCTTAAAGTTTCCCTTTAGATTTGCTATTCAACCAGGTCCTTCTTTCATTCAGCAAACATTAAGAGTTATTCTAAGACAGAAGCAGGAGATTCAAAGCAGGAGATTCAGAGAGAATCAGCCCCAGTGTTAAAAGAGGCAGAAGTAAACCAGGAAACACAATATAGTGTGGTAAGTCCTAAATAAGGCTTTGTGAAGGATGATGTGGTATTACAGACACAGGGCATCTAAAACAGGTCTTGAGAGGGAGTGGTCCAAGGTGGAGTGCAGTAGATAGGCCTTTGCCAATGGACTGTGCTAAGAAGAGAGAGAATACCAAGCAGACATGCAAAGGAATTGAAGCAGGAATTGAGCACACACTTTTGGAAGAGAGCAAAGAAAGTTTTTAAGGGCGGAAACAAAGTGCATATGGAAAATAAGGAAAAGGAGGTGGGCAGGGGGCTTGAGCATGTCTGCCAGAATCTCATGCAAGCCACATATGTAATTTAAAATTTTCTAATCACATTTTTTAAAAGCAAAAAAAGATGAAATTCATTTTAATAATAAACTTTAATATAAACAAAATATCATTTCAAGATATCAAGATAACTATTCATGAGACTTTTTACATCATTGCTTTGGTACTAAGACATTGAAATCTAGTGTGTATTTTACTTTTACACCACATCTCAGTTCAGACTAGCTACATTTCAAGTGCTCAATACATGTGGCTAGTGGCTATCATATAGGATAGTGCAAACCTAAATTACAAAGGGCCTACATTACATGCTAAGAGGTTGAATTCTATCTTTAAGTCAATAAGGAGAAATTAAAGGATTTAAAACAGGGAGTTACATGAAGCAGCAAATATACATGCCTGACACTGAGCTCCATGCTAGGATTCGAATATCAATGAGACTCAATCTCTGCCTTCAGGTAACTCACTGTCGAGAAGGAAAGACAGACATGAAACCAAGATTCTGGTGGGACTAAATTTAAAATGTGAGGAGGGGACTTCCCTGGTGGCGCAGTGGTTGAGAGTCTGCCTGCCAATGCAGGGGACATGGGTTCGTGTCCCGGTCCGGGAAGATCCCACATGCCGCGGAGCAGCTGGGCCCGTGAGCCATGGCCGCTGAGCCTGCGTGTCCGGAGCCTGTGCTCCACAACGGGAGAGGCCACAACAGTGAGAGGCCCGCGTACCGCAAAAAAAAAATGTGAGGAGGAAGTCAATTTTACTTAGAAAGAATCATATGTATTTACTGTCCTTACTAGAATACAAATATCCTGAGGCTAAATATATTGCACTCTTTTCTGTATTCTCCTTAGCATCTAGCAAGCTAGATAGCTTGATAGCAAACTACAGCTCTTGCACAGAGTAGGAACTTAAAAACAAATATTGAATAATGACAGAGGAGCAAAACTGAGAAGCAGATACAGTATTATGAATAAGAGAAAGAAACAGAAGGAGGCAACATAAAACATGAGGTAATTATTTTCATTTTTAGTAGGAAATGTTTATTATTTAAATATCTGAGCAAGTTGTATTCCTTTAATGGTGGAGGAATTTTAAATATATAAATACACTTTGTTAAAAATATGGAGATTAAATGGAATAATAGATGTGAAACTGTTTTGAAAAGTTGAAATAACTGTACAGAAATCAGGTGTTATACACACACACACACACACACACACTCCAGAATAGGCTTGCAATGGAGATTTTGATGCTTATTGCCCTTTGGTACTACAGTATATTATATCAAACTGCAGTTTGAAAATACCAGGAGATCAATCAACTGAGTTAATTTAAATATTGTTCCACATAATGTTTTCTTTTTAGAAAACTCTATAAAAATAGGTATGCTCTGTTGCCACAAAGTAAAAGCGAATCCCCAGGTAGGCTAATAAGAAGATTCACAAAACTAAATGGTATTATGCAATAGTTGAAATCATGAATCTGTCTGTCTGTATGTATCCAAGACCAAGGACAAACATACAGATTCCTCCAACAGAAAGTATTTAGGAGGAATCGGCTTTAATTTACCAGAGTTAACTTGATGAAGCTAGGTGATTTTGATTAAGAGCTTTTGTTACTGGTCCCACTGAGAATTGACTTGTCTATTGAGCCAGACAAAATATAGCTATATCCACATTTGGCTTTTTGAACTAAGGAATTAAACTAAATAAAGTTTCAGCCAATTCAGAATCAGTGTAGCAGATGTTTTGATATTTCAGTTTTAGAAATTATATAAATTTATTTTTTCCTGTTCCAGCTGGTTCATTTGTTGATTAAGGTTAAAAAATTCAGTAGAAAACAAGTAGGGATTGGTTCAGATTTCAGCATGTAAGTTCAGCAAATTAGCTTAAATTCATTTTTCATGTGGAGGTCTTATGCTTAGTTCAAGGAATTTAATTTAGTTGTTAGAAATTAGGTTATGCAATGTCAGAGTTATGTCAAATCAACTATTTCTGATCACAGTGGTCCTATTAACCCTCAGACAGCTATGCATGTGTTTATGTATATGTATGTATTTAGATGCTATCTTAAAAAAAAATAAGATGTGAAAGTCCCAGTTCAAGAGTTTGTTATGGTTCTTAGGATAATGGCTAAGTCATATTTTCATTAGGTCTGGATTGACTGTAGAAATGCTTATGTAGCAATAATTATAAGCTCTAATGGCTGACCCAAATTGAAACAGCCAAGTTTAAATTCCTGACATTAGAAATGGATATTCTAGTAAGACTAGTTATTAGTCAACTTTATTCTTCTCAGAGTTTGTATGCTACTGGTGTTTACATCTCCATATTTGAGGAAACTAGATTTTTGAGAAGAGCAAAAGCTGTTAAAGAGTGAGAAAATAGGACTTATAAAAGAAATTTTTAAGGGGACTGGGTTATTATAGAGAAAATCTGCCTGAGGGATAATTAAACACAACCCTTTAACATTTTGAGTAGCTCCTAAAGAAAAGCGAGTAAAGCTAGATGCAGTTTCTGAGGTGAGTCAAGCTGGAGTCTATAGTTTTGTTTTTCAGGAAAAAGACATTTAAAATTACGTCATGACAGTGTAACTAATTCCAAATACATATTATCTATGGACTTAATGGAATCCCCATTTCTGAATATACTTAAAGGTAAAACTCTATTGTCTTTGGTCTAAATCCATGGTTCTCAAACCTGGCTTGTCATAAGAATTCCTTAGAAGGCACTGGAAAAAAATTCCTGCACTCTATAACTCCTGGGAAACTTTATTCAGTAGGTCTGGTTTGGAGCCAGGAATCTATTCTATAAAGCTCCTCACTTGGATTCTAATGATGAATCCCATGGATATAACTAAATAGAAGTCCAAGATCAAGATGCTGGCAGACTTGGTGTCCGGCACTGGCTTCCTGGTTCAAAGCTGGCTATCTTGTCACTGTCCTCACGTGGCAGAAGGGTTAAGGGATCTTACTAAGGTCTCTTTTATAAAGGTACTAATCCCACTCCTGAGGGCTCTGCCCTTATGATCTAATCACCCCCCAAAGACCCCACCTTCAAATTCCATCAACACTGGGGATTAGGTCTCAACAAATGAATTTGAGGGGGAACACATTCAGTTTATGGCAGAAACCTTTTAACCTTCAGATTCTTAATTCTGTGATAAGTGTCATATGAAGAGCTCATTCAACTCTAGGGCTTTATGACTGTAGGGTTAATATTCACATGAACCAGTCAGTTTTTTTTTTTTGTTTTTTTTTTTTGGTTTGTTTTTTTGCGGTACGCGGGCCTCTCACTGTTGTGGCCTCTCCCGTTGCGGAGCACAGGCTCCGGACGCGCAGGCTCAGCAGCCATGGCCCACGGGCCCAGCCACTCCACGGCATGTGGGATCTTCCCGGACCGGGACACAAACCCGTGTCCCCTGCATCGGCAGGCAGACTCCTAAACACTGCGCCACCAGGGAAGCCCCGAACCAGTCAGTTTTTACTTCATATATACCCCAAAGATCCTCAACTGTATAAGACAGCATCAGTTAAAAATTTTTATAGTAGTCCTTGAAGCATATTTCCATTGAATTTAAGTTATATGAAAGATCAAACATCTCTTTTCAGAGAAGTAGAGGAGACCCCTCTGCTAGTTAACACACTATGATACAGTAGTATTGTAAGGCATGCAATATTTTTTAAAAAGATGGACCTTGGAGATGGAATTGAGCTTAGAAAATAGTAAAACTTGTAATTTATGGAATAAATTACATTTTCTATAAATTGTCTCTTTTTTTTCCTTTCCCCCAATCATTAGGTTTCTCACTTGCTAATTCTACAATCTGTATTCTTACAAATACATGGTAAATCTTCCCAAATGTCTGCTGTGAAACTAGCCCTGAAGTGCAGACAAGATTCTATATTTTATGTTAATGGTTGCTTAGAATCCTTTTTAGTGATACATAGCTTTCAAGCATCCTTTATATAGCCAAGGGTCCAAGTTGTGAATAAATGTTTGCCACTTCTAGAAATATATCATAGCCAAAAGCCTATCCTCATACTATGGAAGGGAGCTCTGATGTGATGATACTTGAGATGAATGTAGTTGGTTTCCTGAGCTGATAAAAATCCCTTAATATCCATTTATTTAGTATAATATGTTTTACAATCACTGTTGACATTGAAAGACAGTAACTGATAGGTGTTAATTAATTCCTCTCCATTTACACTTTTCTATAATCTGCAACATTTTTTCTTACATGCAGAAGTGTGTGAAACGGGGACTTTCATAAATAATAGCTGTCAATTTTGCTAGCTATAGTCCTTGCTATAAAACTATAGAATTCATTGATCTGTAAAAGAACTATGATATAAAATATATTAAAGGATCTATATAAATGCAAATACAACAAAAAAATACAATTGATGTTTATGGATTTTGAGTCTTAAATATAAGTAAAAGCTCTGTAGACTACTAGACACAGTCCGATAAAATGTCAAAATGGTTCCCTAAGGGAATCTGAATGATGTTCCAGAATACCATTTTTAGTAGCCCCCACTGTTCTTTGATACTCCCTGATTTGCTTGGGGGAAGGGTTGTCACAGAAGTGCTAAAAAGGCACCTAAAAAAATAAAACGATAAGCATATATTGCTTACAGGGAAAAGACACATGGTAGCTCTCTCCAAAATTTTTCGGCTGAAATTCACTTTTGTAATTACATTTATACAGTCACATGAACACACAGGACTTGTAACTGATTATTAAAACCTTAAAAAAGATTTCATTTGAAAAAATAAATAACCACTACCACCTAGTATTTACAGATTACTGTAAGGTCAACATCTTTGGAGAAAACTAATCAGCTAATAGCCATCCCTACTCTCTACGTAGATGAGTTTTTCTTCCATACAGAGAGAAAGAAAGATTTGAGTAATTTTCCTAGCCCTTGGAGGCAATCAGGGACAAAATTGAAATCTGTTTGCCATGCCTTATATCAAGCAGTAGAGTAGGCTGATTGATTCGTTCTCCCTAGTCTCACACTCTAAAAAACAAACAAACAAAAAGAACGCCCCCCCAACAAAAAATAACAGTAATAATAAAAATAATAGTAACTACCATATTCCAAGTACTGCCTATTTGCCAGACCTGCACTGGATGTTTACATGTGTTATCTTATTTAGTTTAACCTACACAATGACTATTTGAAGAAATATATAATTGGTTATACTACGTAAATAATGAAGCCATAGTTATTTGTATATAAAAACACAGCTAGTCAGTGGCAGGCTCAGGCTGTGAATGCAGCTCTTTCTAATTCTCCAGGGCCTGTATGCTTTTTCCTGGATGACACTGCCTCTCTCAGCATAACATCACATGCAAACTAAGTCAGACTAACACTTTCAAGGTCTTCTAAGAAAACATATTCAAGTAAAGATAATAAAGTCCAGAAACATATAGATTAAACATAAAGTGGTTGGGACAGAAGGTGAGATGGCAGTGGTAACAAGAGTAAAAATAAATTGGAGAACAAGAAAACTACTTTGAAATGTAAGTAAAGGATACATTTTCAAATGGTGAAACTGCCATGACACTCAGTTTTTCTATGAAAAATAATTAAGTTCCGAGAAAAAAAGATAATACAGTACTCTTGATGCTTGGTCCTGAATGCTCAACCGACCAAAAATATACTATAGAAAAACGTGTTGTGTTGGTATAAAGAAAAAAAAAGAGAGGGGACACAGCACCAAAATTAGGTTTAAAGAGACTAATCCTTTTGTCTGGTATTAGGAAACTTCATCTTTAAGCTTTGTCAAATATTATTTTCAAATATTCCCAAAATATAAATGGAAAATGGAGAGCAAATTTGTGAAAAGTTGGAGGGAGAGAGAGCAAATTGAACTTTTTTCTTGATGTTGCATTTAGGAAACATTCCTAATTCTGATATGTGAGCCTCTTTATTGAGTATCTTTACCTTTTCGCTATATCTTAAAATAATGATGGTAAAAACTGTCTAGAATAATGTCATCACCAACTATACCAGCTTATATGTTATTCCTAACTGGTATTCCCACCTATTTATAAAGAGGTGACTCTTAAACCACATTAATCTGTGTTTACATCAAGCTGGACCCAAAGCTAAGAATTTTTTTTGCCAGGTATTTTTTTTTTTTTTGCGGTATGCGGGCCTCTCACTGTTGTGGCCTCTCCCATTGCGGCGCACAGGCCCCGGACGCGCAGGCTCAGCAGCCGTGGCTCACAGGCCCAGCCGCTCCGCAGCATGTGGGATCTTCCCGGACCGGGGCACGAACCAGTGTCCCCTGCATTGGCAGGTGGACTCTCAACCACTGCGCCACCAGGGAAGCCCGCCAGGTAATTTTTTAAAACTACCTCCACCTATGTGTGCACTTGTGCATGTATGTGTGTATAAAAAAGCTTTATTCCAAACCTGAAGTTTGCAGCAGATATTGGATTAGATGACGTTTCCTCAGTGAAATACAGAACACAAAAAATGTCAGGAGAGGCTAGTTTTAGAAGCTAGAGACGGAGTGAATTAAAATCCCTGAACAGGGACTCAGAAATCTCTTAAGACAACAACTACCAACAGCTAATGTCTTTAGAGAACACCTTCCCCCACAAACTGTGCTAGGATAGAAGAGGGGAAATGCTATAACAAAAAAAAAAGGGGGACTTAATTGAAGCTGAAATATTCCTTCTGCCACTGAGTCACCTTGGAAATAACAAATGAAGTAGATGGAGGGAAAAAAAACCCATATCTGTGTGTATCCTACGTGAACATATATATAGCAAGGCATAGAGAGATGTGTGTTTGTATATACATATTCATAAACACAGAGTTTCCTAGAGGACTTCTGAACTCTCAAGAGCCTGTGCAAGTAATGTCTATGATCTAGGAAAAACTCATATTCTTGAAAATGAACTGAAAAGAGAGACTTGCTTTTTATCCACCAACAATGTGCTGTCTTCAAAGCCAAGGTCCTATATGGACTTTGAGGTTATCAGGAAAAGTATTATCTGTTCCTGTTGCTTTAGAGAGTACCATGGGAGAAACAAACCAGGGAGATTCAGGTGGGAAATGAGAATCAGAGTAAGTTTTACATTAAAAAACAATATTGCAATAGAAGGAGCATTAGACACTACAGAGTAGTAAAAGAAACTGAAACCAAACTTAGCTATGTGACATTTCATACACAGTATGAGCAAAGATTCAATTTTGAGGTTTTAGGTAAATGCACAATTAATTACGTGCTACAATTTGGGTCATTCATAAAGATAGCCTTTGAAGTATACTTAAAATAAAAATGTTGCTTCTCCATAAACACTGTTCTAAACAATTATCACAAGGATCCATATTAAACTTCCAATGTTTTATTTTGGTGGTGACTACAGTTATCCACAGAGGGTACCTCCACCATGTCTATGGCTTGAAGCTACAAATGTCATTGCCAGTACCCTCAAGCCATTTGGGCATTTATTCAGTCTTTAGTAAGTGACTTCTGTAAACAGAGTTCTGGACTAGGAGTCTGTGTGTGTGAGAGAGAGGATGTGTGTGTAGAAAGAAAGAAAGTTAATAGGAAGGAAACAGAAGCACAGTTCCCACAGAGGCACCCCGACATTATGACTAAAATGAATTCATCACTGGATTACAAACCACTGAAGAAATAAGTAGCATTATCATAATAATAAATAAATAAACAGCTGAAGACTGGGATAATCCCTGATAAAGTTACAGGGATTGCTACAGTTAGAAAAATCATCATTTGCAGCCATCATAGTAAAGATTGATACAGGCAAAAATTATCAATGGGTACTAAATCTGGAAGGGCCAACTTGATCAGGCAGGAGTAGGATATTTTCATGGTCTTAAAATATCTTCCCACAGATTACCAATTATTTGCAAGAAAAAAATAATAACTATACCATTGAGAAATTAGCCACATTTCATCTAAATGATAAAATTAGCAACACCGATAAGGTGCAGATGTACATTGTGTGTCTAGGGATGTGACACTCTAGGAAGGACATATCATTTATGTAGTAGTCCACCCCAGGTTGCATAACCCGAATCTAATCATCAGGAAACAAGAGGCAAACTCAAAATGAAGAAGATTATTATTTTTAAAGCCCTGCCTTCTTCAAAGCTGTAAACGTCTTAAAAGACAAAAAAAGGCAGAGGAACTGTTCCCAACTAAAAATACATGATTGGATAAACTGAAAAAGTCAGAACACAGTTGGACATCTCATTCTTAGCAAATACAGACTTAAATATTTACTTTCCAGTGGTTCAGAAAAAGTGTGTGTGTGTGTGTGTGTGTGTGTGTGTGTGACAGAGGACAGAGAGAGAGAGAGAGAGAGAGAGAGAGAGAGAGAGAGAGAGAGAGAGAGAGAGAGAGTAGGGGGAAGGGGATGCAGGTATTCCTTATACTATTCTTGTAACTTGTCTCAATGTTTGAAATTATTTCCAAATAAAAGTAAAAACTGGGTGAATTTAGTATCCCACTTTTTCCCCTCCCCAACACACTCACATACATACAAAGTGTTGATTTTTTTTTATACTCTATAACTTGTTTGGTTGCAAGTCCACATCTGCCCAGAAACCTAAACCAGATACTTGGAAATGTTATTTCACTTGTCCTTTAGCACTATCAGCAAATCTATCATCCGCGACTTTAGGATGCTTCTGTAGACAACGACAATATCACCAAAATATCAGTGTTCCCTAAATCAACTCATAAATATGTAATCCATTTAAAATATCAACAGGATTTTAACTAGACATGCTTATTCTAGAGTTCATATGGAAAAATAAGCAAATAATAATCATAAAATATTGAAAAAGAAGAGCAAGCAGGAGAAACCAGCCCTACTAGGTATTAAAATTTAATATAAAGCCCTAAAATAAAACACAGTCGTGTTGTTACATGAACTTACAGACAGATCAATGCAACAGGATAGAAATGCAGAAATTGAGCCAATGCATAGTGGCATGGAAAAATATAGAATTAAAAAATTAGCAATGGTTAAATGTGAAATGTGAGGTAGGAACTAAGTATGGGAGTGGAAGGGACAATTTTCACTCTGTTTATAGTTGTTCATTTTTAAGCCATGCGAATCCTTTCACAGAATTAAATTAATTAAGTGTAAAAAATCAAACAAAAACAAAACATTCATTTTGTTAAAGTTACTGAATTTGTAATTGTGCCAGAATGAGACAGTAGCCAACTCTTTCCATGTGTTTAGGCACAGGGCTCTGTTCTGAATTCAAACCAGATTGTACAAGAAGAAACTAGTGGCTGCACATTCAGGGTCATATTGCAAATAACATCATCTGACAGTTGGTTTCAATATATTCAATACAAGAGCCATCAAAAACAATCTAACTTTGATTTTACCTTCCCTAAGGCCAAACAAAGGAAGGGGCTTTTAATCGTGTGATATGGAATATAAATTCTCTAACAGCATCCCATTAAAGTCACAATAAGTCTAATGCTTAGGAATCCTTGAATGTCCATAACCTTGTAAGACATCTGTGAGACATTTACAGGTAGAAAAGGCCTGGCAGCTAACAGACTACCTGCTTAAATTGATTGTAATATATATCACATGTCATATATATGCAAAAAGTTTACTTCTTTCTCTGATAGTTACTTCTTTATAGAAGATGCTTCAAGTTAAGAGGCTAGACAAACCATATAACAGAGAGCCTAAGGGATGTGAGTTGAAAATATTAGAAAGCTTAATTATATGATTATATGGCTAACTTTAGGTTAGCTAGGATTAACCAGAGCGTAATCAACTGCAAAGGTGTCAATCACTCCACCATTACAACATGGGTGATTCACATTCTGCCTTTCACGTAAGAGCATGGGGATTCAATTTTTAGATAACTTACTTTCAAGCTTAATATTGCCTTTCCAGTAAGTGCAGTATCTAGACAATAGTAGAGAGGGTCACTTGTTCAATCATCTCATTCCATAAAGTCTGGAGATCATATATGAGATGCATTGGTGTTGCTGAATGGGAAAGGACTCAAGGCTGGGTCTGTCCTATGACCAATAGTTATTATTAGTGATCCATTCTCTTGATAGTCAGTGAAGCAGAAAAACCTTCCTCAGAAATCAAGTGCAATTTTTAACTCCTACTGCTTTAAATTGTGAATGCTAGCAGATGGTGATCTAACCATTTCTTATTAAATCTAAAGCATTGCTAATACGAATCATCAAAGGCAACCTCCTCAGTTCTCACCCAACTGGTCATTGCCCAACATTATAAAATTTAAATAGAGTATATTAACAGATGTTACATATAGTCAAAAAATCCCCAAAGATAATATCTGCCACATCAGAAAACTGTATACATTTTTAATATTTTCATCAAGCTATGACTCAGCTGGCCTTTTGAATAACACTTTCTGAAATTCATTTTGAGGAGTTTTTTCCCTCCTCTTCCTGAATTTTTTCATAGTAATAAAATTGTTCAAATTCTTCCTCTTGATTTTGTTTTCCATTTACCATGTTTCCTTCTAAGGCATAGTTGATGCTTAAGATGCTTCTTTATTTAGTCATTGTCATATGCAGAATTCTAGAATGTCCCCCAATGAGTCGAGCCTTTGTATAATCTCCTCCCCTTGAAAGCTGGCAGAACCTATGACTTTCTTCTAGTCAACAGTGTACGGCAAAGGACTCCCTTCATTAGGTTATGCTATATGGCAAAGGTGTTATGCTACTTTATATAAGACTATTTTAGCTGACGGGAATGAGGTATTTTCCTGCTGGCTTTGAAGAAATAAACTGCCATGTTGTGAGGGGGCCTGTAAGCAAGGTAACAAGGAACTGCAGGGTCCTCTAGGAGGTGAATGTGGCCTCCAGCAGATAGCAGGAAAGTGGGGAACTGCAGTCCTATAATTGCAAGCAACAGATTTCTGCCTATAACCGCATGAGTTCATAAAATGATTCTAGTACCAATTCCAATGTGTGGTGGGGATATCCCACAACACCAAGCAATTATCTGACACCAGCTGGGTGTCCTACACTTCAACTCAACTGTGACATTATTTATCTGGAGATAACATCAGACTCCACAAGTTAAGGGCTCAGTCCCACAAGACTGCCCCCACTTCCGATGCTAACTGCAAGCCCAGGTTGTCACCTGTGCTTCTGACTCACTGGCTATAAATCAGAGGGTCCCATAACCCTCTCCTTAGGTTTGATTAATTTGCTAGAGTGGTTCACAGAACTCAGAGAAATATTTACTTACTAGATTACCACTTTATTATAAAAGAATATAACTTAGGAACAGCCAGATAGAAGAGACGAATAGGGCAAGGTGTGGGGAAAGGGCACGGAACTCCATGCCTTCTCTGAGAGCACCACTCTCTCCAAATATTCATGTGTTTACCAACCCAGAAGTTCTCTGAACCCAGTCCCGTTGGGTTTTTATGGAGGCTTCATTACATAGGCATGACTGAGTAAGCCATTGGCCACTGTGATTGAACTCAATCTCCAGGCCCTCTCTCCTTCTGGGAGGTCAGTGGTGGGGACTGAATGTTTGAACCCTCTAATAACAGGGTTGGTTCTCCTGGCAACCAGCTCCCATTCTTAGCTGCTTTCCAAAAGTCACCAACATAACAAAAGACACTTTTTGGCTCCCATCATTTAGAAAGTTCCAAGCGTTTTAGGAGCTCTGTGCTAGGAACAGTGAGTGGAGACCAAACACATATTTTTTTAAATTATAAATCACAGTATCACAGTTTGTTGCCTCCAGAAATGAACACAATCTGGTCAAGACCTAGAATGCAGCCTTGTGAGATCCTGAGATCTCTGATCCTTTGACTAAGATCAGAGGTCTTCTGATTTAGTTAGGGCCATATCAAGATTCCTGAATCATGAAAACTGTGAGATAATAAATATATGTTATTTTTAAGGCACTGAATTTGTGGTAATTTGTTAAGCAGTATATAAAATCAATAAACAGAAACCTCAATTAACTAGACCTGGGAGACCAGAAGGGGAAACTCTCATACCTTGTTATGATAGCAGAGCCCAACAGGAAGAGAAAAGACTCTTCTTTCCTGGCAAGGACTCAGACAATGAAAAGCCACAGACTCTTTGTTTCCTGTAGCCCTTCCAGCTTCCTTTTCTTCTCTATAAAAGCAGTCTCCTTCCCTTGCCATGCCAGGACTTGCACGTGGCTCAACATAGTTGCAGACTCTCAACTGCAGTTCTCTGCTGATCTGGAATAAACCCATCTTTGCCAGAGAAATAACTGGCAGTCTCTTTGTTTCAGGTCAACAAGTAATAGAAAACTAACACAGTCATTGAATTCTCACTTCTAAGAAACTTTCATTCTTCCAATCAATGAAGTCTCACTTCTAAGAACCTCTTCTTAAATAACAGGAAGATGGGTAGAAAATTCCCTAAGATTCTAAATGGTCGACACCTATGACAATCCCCAAATCAATTTACTCAGACATAGCAATGAGGCAGGATTTTTTAGTGGGGCTTATGGATTACCTTTATTTTATAGTCACATTTGATATATCATGTAGTGAAAACTAGAGCTTCGGGAGCATGTGAAACAGAGAAGATGGTTAATGCAGGATTTGTCAAAATGGGCTCCTGGACTATCTGCATCTGTCACTTGGGTGTTTTTTAAAAATGTGAAGTCCCAGGCTCCTTCTCAGACCTACTGGATGTGAAATTCTGGGGCTCAGACATCTACATTTTAAACAAGTTCCCCTGAGTATTATTTCTTCATAAAAATTTTAGAACAAATGAGTTAGCACTGGTTTACAACCCTGGATGTCCATTAGATATAACTAGAGAGCTTTTTAAAAATACCAATCCCTAAGCCCCTCTCAGTTAATGGAGATTTTCTTGTATTGGGAGCAGACATAGGCAAATGTAAAATCTCCTATGTGCTTCTTTGAGGATCCATGGTTGAGAATCACTGCTTCAACAGGAGTATTGGAGCCTGTTGATCATGATGAAGCTAGACAATGGTTACATAAATATCAGGTAGGTTGAGTTCTCTTTCACCTAAGAGTTTGTGCTAAAGAGAAAAAAGGAAGACTAAAACTTCAAGACATAAACTGATGTAGAGGAAGTAACCTCAGGAAAATAGAACAAAGAAGATAAGCTAGAATTACTGTTAGATTCCTTTGACTCTAACCTTATTGCTCCTCTTCCAGACATCTTTTCTGTCTTCTCAAGTCTCCCTTCTATACCCCATTTATACACCATACTAACTTTTATTCTCTTTATATACAATAGTTCTTCCTCTTAAGTTGTTCATGTTATTGTTGTCCATTTCCTGTTACAAGGGCATCTAATTTATTAAAGGTTTTACTTCATGCACTGTTTGTCCAAGGTGCTTTTCTTTGGGGGGGCGGGGTAGTCATACTGGTAGGGGGCAACCTGGGTAATCTAACCAAGGTAATCTGTGAGCAATGAGCTGTAGAGTGATGTAAGAGTGAAAAATAAGATGTACTTCAACTGTGGGAAGTCAAAAACTTAAACATCCATGTATACGCAATTTATGTTCATTTGCTAGTATGCCTTTGATGTTGCCTTCTTATCCTTGTAGCTGCTTGAGATCAGGCTCCCAAATCTTGGATAAGATTCTAAGTCTTCAATAAGGTCCACATGAATGTAGACTTTTACATGCTTTTCAATGATGATTTTCTTTTAAATCAAACTCTACCTGATTTATCTTATCTTTCTTTTTCCTAAAGGTTTTACTTGTAAACAATAGGATTCATTTTTTCTTTTCTTTTTTTTTTTCATTTTTGACTTTTTCCCTCAATCTGCAACAGTTCATTGCATTAGACCAAGAAGAAAACGAGATTCGGCTAAGTGGTTCAGTATGTACTCTACACATCTGCATGGATTTTCTTCAACTTCCCAATCATTTTATTCAATCTTGCTGTTGCTAAAGTCTCAATCATGCCTGCCACTCTTTTCTAATAATTTGATCCTAATCTTTGCTTAAAGGCAATTCATCTAAGCAAACTCCTTACTCTGATGGAGACATGGCTTTGTAAGATAGGAAATTTTCTTTAGCTTTTTATTCTAGTCTAGTCTCCTGTAGTTGGACTAATGTGTTTGCTTCTTAGCAATGTTCTAATTCCACAATTGACATGGCTACTTGCTGGAGGTCAGACACCATCCCTGACCTGGTCTGGATCCAACTTTCTTTGCATCTTCCTGGAAATGAATTCATGGCCATTACTATTGGAGGGGGTGATAATTTAACCAAGGTCTAAGATTTGTGAATTATAAGTATCAATCACTCAAATTCTCCGTGGATAAACATGGACTAGCCCATGAGAAATACATACTCTACCTTTTTTCTTATGTTTAATGGCAGTCTTGCCATAGTTCCAATTACCACTGCTTCTTATTTACAATACCTTATCAGTTTATATTGGGTGAAAATTAACATCAGTTCATGAAGAACTATTCTGTTTCTTTTCCCCAAAACTTAATTTGTAGCCCTAGTTTGTATGTAATGCTTTGATGTCTTTTATGTATAAGCCTTAACATGTGCATGCTTCATTTTCACTCTTTTGCTGAAAACCATCCATGAATACTTGATACGATGGTGGTGAAACAAAAACTCTATGCCTTACTTCAGCTACATTCCATTAGGTGACTTAACATCATTTTTTCAGGGTTTTTCGCACATTGGAATTAGTGTCCTGAAAAGGCAAATCTTTTGATGTTAGTTAATATTTACCTTTCTTGCATCTTGTGAAATAGATTTGAGGGCCCTCCCATACTCTGATGGAGGTAGAACCTGCATCTCAGTTCCAAATGAATACAAATTTTAACATGAGTGAGCCATATATCTATTATATCAAAAAGGGCATCTTCATTTGAAATATCCCCTTAAAGGGATAAATCTCTGCCCTGTCCCCAATAACAGGGATACAAATTGTTATATAAGTGCGTTCGGGTAGCTTGGTGCCATTGTATGACTAGGGGAATGGATGAACAAGGGTCTATACCCCCAATAAGCACAATTATACACACCTGACCTACATGTGCCAGGCCTGAACTGTATCACCAGGGGTTTAATGGAATTAACTACAAACAGAAATGATACATCCTATGCCTAATCAGGGGCAAAAATGGTATTCTTAGTGACCTGTGCTTGTCTGTCCTGAAAGTTGTGCTGCCTGGGTTTGGGTTATCATGAGTGTTTAAGGCACCTTCTCCTTAATTCAGGCACAATAAAGGATCAAGCCCAGGGTATGTAAAATGGGCAAACGATCCTGTGTTTCATTTTGTCACTAATGAAATTTTGCGTGTGGAATTTAGAACACTAGGATTTATTGGGGGTAATTCTAAAATCAAGGTGACAATCATGTATCTGAGAAAGTATAGAAGATTACCCTGATAACAGGATGATTGCCTAGATAATATTTTGCGGCTTTTCTTGACAGTGATTAAATGATATTTGAACCTCCTTTAGGGAGCATATATAGCACATTCCTCATCCATAAAAGAAGTCCATATACCACTAACCACTGTGCACTTATAGCAAATAAATCCTAGTCAAAGAGGAAGTAAGAGGAAATGAAGCATATAGAAATGGAAATATATTTTGGAGCATTTATTTTGATTCCATGGAAAAATAGGTAATAAGTAGATCGCTTGCTACTACAATATTATAGTTGATGCTGGATGCTTTTAATCTCACACATAGAATACAAACATACACATCTCTGATTTTACTTTTTCATGAGTTATTTATTCTCTCATTCTCCTGAAACAAGGTGAGAATAGTTAAAGAACCTGCTCTCTCCCATGTGATGTTTATCATCTACAGAACCAACTACATTCGGCAGAGTGAATTGGTATCTCATCTTTAAAAATGCATTGTGACTTATAAAACAAGATCAGTGAAATGTGGTTTACTGCCACTCCTGAAAGTCATAAAATGCCATTTCAATATGGTCTAAATAGTAAAGCATTTTATAATAATTTAAACCCCTTTTTCTCATTTTAAGAACAAAAAATAATTTAGCAAGGCATCAGAGAAAAGTATAAAAATCTGAAGGTCACAGTTCAAATTTATATTGCTGTCTTTATTCACAGAAAGACATCTTCATCTTTATAGTTACTGTACACTCTAATTTTTCATATCCATAGGCAATGAAACTCCACAGAAAATAGAATGCTGATAAAAACAAACACCTCAACATTTACTGTAATGATGTTATTTGGAGGCAAGCAAAAACCAAAAGCAGAAAGAGAAGTCAGAAATTTGAACCATACCTATGGGATATGACTAAATAACTTTATTCATGACATACTGGATTGGCCTTTTCAATACCCTTAACAAATGAAGGTACATCAACTGATTCTATCAATTCTGAAGGAATTTAGTAAATGAGGGGGTTGAAGATACCAGAGTCATAGGACAGAGTCCAACTTATCTTGGATTATATAACCCATTTCCACTAAAAAAACAAAACCCAAAATAAACCCTCCTTTTTCCTTCCTTCACCGTTTTTTTCTATTAGCTCTTATAGTTCAGAGATGATGCCATTACTGCTTGTTAAATTATAGAGCTGAGGAGACTAATGCAGTATGACCAGTCCATTTTGGAAGATGCATATAAATTTGCCATTTGATTTCTAGTTGAAGTCTCTGTTTGGGGGATCCTGGTTCTGTTTTAAAGATAGCTGCTGCATCCATGATTGCTGGACACTAAGCCAATCAATCTGCTGTTGCTTTCTTGATGTCTACAAATAGCCCTAATAGTTCGAAATTATAGTCAAGAAGTTTGGGGGTACTCTTGTTGCAATTGCCCTACTTAAACTCACAGTACCAAAGCTGCTTTGGGATCTTTCCTGCGATATATTTTGCCTAATGGAACTGTGTCATGATAAACAAATGATGCTATTATTACTTTGTAGACATACCTCTATTGTTATACAAGGCTGGAAGAATGACCTTCCACCTCTTCCTATCAATGGTTAATAGGCACTGTAAGATTCTATAGGAAAAATTAGTACCACTCTTTCCATAGCAATTGAAACACATGTCTCAAGAAGGGATCACCCATCTAGAGACTGTCATACAGAGTGAAGTTAAGTCAGAAAGAGAAAAACAAATATCATATATTAACACATATATGTGGAACCTAGAAAAATGGTACAGATGAACCAGTTTGCAGGGCAGAAATTGAGACACAGATGTAGAGAACAAACGTATGGACACCAAGGGGGGAAAGCCGTGGGGGTGGGGGGTGGGGATGGTGGTGTGATGAATTGGGCAACTGGGATTGACATGTATACACAGATGTGTATAAAACTGATGACTAATACGAACCTGCTGTATAAAAAAATAAATAAAATAAAATGAAAAAAATTTTAAAAAAAAGAAAGAAAAAGAAGGGATCACCCATACCAGATGCTCTGTGGTTTTGAGGCAAGTTTACATTGTCCTCTGGACCAAGGCAGAAAAAGAAGTGGAAAGTAGAAAGTTTTTATGTGGTTTTCCCCTACACACTTTCCAACATGCTTCCCCCCACCCTTCATTTCCTCTGCTGGACAACCACACTGCATCCTTTTATTGCTCTCTATCCCTCACCAACATCTCTACATGTTGTGCTGTAACAAAAACTGAGAACCAACTCATCCCAGGAATTTTCATAATTCCTATTCCCCTCAAAACATAGAGAGCTCCACATTCTCTTAGTAGGGGTCTTGCTTCTTAAAAAGTTGAGGTTATCTAAGTGGGCCTATCCTAATCGCAGGCGCTCTTAAAAGCTGAGAACTTTCTCCAGCTGATAGCAGCAGAGCAAGAGAAAAGCAAGTGGAATTTGAACCAGGAGAAGGACTTGGCCATTATTGGTTTCAGGATGGAGGGGGTTATGGGGAAGGAATGCAGAAGTCTTCAGGAACTAAGAGAGGATCCCAACTGACAACTGGAAAGAGAATGGGGACCTCAGTCCTACAACTGCAAGGAAATGAATGTGACCAACAACCTGAAAAAACCTGGAAGTAGACTTTACCCCAGAACCTCCAGATAAGAACTCAACCCAGCAGACACTTGGATTTCAGTCTTGTGGGACCCTCAACAGAGAATCAGTTGAGCTTTGCTGGACTTCTGACCTACAGAAATAGGAGCTAATAAATTTGTGCTGCTTTAAGCTAAAATATTTGTGATACTTTTTTGTGTAGCACTACAAAACTAGCACAATGAGTGAATAAGATGAACTCATCCTCACTAACATGCTACCTGGTTAATGTGTGTTCTCTTCTCAGAAACAGAATGTCTAAATACACTTGAAATTCATACATTGCAAAGATATATTAATCAAACTGAAAAGCAAAGTGTCAGAAATGGCATTATGAATATAATAAAAGTAAAACTTAGAGCAAAATGTATTAAAGGAAACAAGGAGGGTCATTTTCTAGTGATATGAGCTCCAATCAATAATGAAGATATGACATTATTAAAATGTATAGCAGATCCCTAAAGAATGAGCCTAAGCATATGAATTAAAAACTTTAGATGCGGATTGGACTTCAAATCACGCCACATAGGCATCTATCTCTTCTACCTTTGAATAAGGTCAGTCTTGCCTAGATGCAAAATGGGGGAGACAGCTCATGATTAGAAAATGAATCAGCACTGAAAAGAGAATGACTGCCTGTAAATCAACATGCCCAAGATTGTGGTAACGGACATGCCATCGTTAATTTACAATGCATTTCAAATCATTTGCACAGCTCACCTAAAATAGCAGAGGCTACCCAGAATCCCATGAAAGAATCTTTCTTCACACCTGGAGACTGCAGAGTACCAAGTACTATTGATTTCATTGGCAGAAATTTTCATAGCTCTTTACAGGTGATATGCAGCTTTGCCTAACTCCAAGAATTTCCAAATCAGCAAAAATGAAAGCAAAATGTAACAGCCATGCAAAGAGAAATTGGGCTGAAACTTGATGAGATAGATTGTTTGGGGTAGTAGAAAGAATATTCTAGTTATTGTATCTGTGTAAGGTTAATCAAGCTACATCACTTCCCTAGATCCCAGTTTACCCATCAGTGAAATGAGAAGGTTGAAATAGATAAAAGTGTTCTCTTCAGTCTGATACTCTTTTATTTCATGTCCCTGTGGAAGGACAGTGGACCTTAGAATCCACTGTGCATCAAATGTGCCAGAAACTTTTTCCCTCACAGATACTCATTTTCAAAGAGCGATAGAAATGCATCTGAGAAATCTTCCCAGCTGGCCAAGTATTGACTTTGACATGGCCAATTTCTTAACATGGCATTCAATTTGTCCACAATGCCCCAACCTATATTTACACCTCATTTATCACCATTATTACATCAGATTATTTTCTGTTTCCTAAACGTATTCCTTGCCTCTTTGCCTTTACTCATGCCCTTATCCAAAACCCAATTCATTATCTGTAAAACTTTACACATCCCTCAATTTCTAGGTCAAATATCAACTCCTTTATGAAACCTTTGCCAACTCATGATAGAGAACCACACAGGAGCTTTCCAAAGTTAAAGTTTAGGATCACTTTCCAGCCTCATGAAGGATTTTCAGAGTCCCTTTTATAAGTGAGATGTGTTTATTTATTTATTTATTTGCCAGGACCTAGGGCAGAGGTGAACTAGTAACTATTGATGAACTAGCAACTGTTGGCGGGCACTAGCCCACAGATTTACTTGTTTGGCCAGTACATTGTTTTCTTAAGAATCTGAATTTGACAGTCTTCAGGCACACATTTCATTCTCCAGGTTGCCACAGGCCCTATCACTCAACAATGATCTTGTACTATGTTTCACACATACATACTCTAAAAGTATTCCTCAGCCCATTTTATTTTATTTTATTTTATTTTTTAAGGCTGCCACCAGCCACAGTATTTCTTTGATCTTCTACCCCCAAGTCTGATTGTGGAGTAGAATGCAGTTTCTATAATGATAAATGCATGTTCAGAACCCCCTATTAAAATGATTTTACTACTGCTTATAATAGGAGAACAGATAGTAGGTAACAAATTAAGGGACATAAAGATTAACCACTTCCTCCTCCAAACCACATCTTCCTCTCAAATCTCCTGAAGTTCTATTAGTTACTGCCTTCCTGGGGAGAGGAGAAGTACTGTTTAACCTTGCCTACTTCTGATACACGCTTTATTTTAAATGGCATTCTTTATTAGAGAGATAACCTACCATCTTCTAGTTTATTATCCTTATACACAAACAAGAAAACTACATAATAAAGGTAACTGCTAAAATGACTATAAAAATTTTGTTTCCTTTTGAACTAAAACTAAACAAAAGAAACTACAGCATGTCACTCAGTTTCTGACTACTCAGATTCAGGATTTGTTCCATTAAAACTTTGACCCACAATCCTTTATTTATATTTTCTTTTTGAGACTCACTCTCCCATTCTGCCAGGGTTTCAGGATTGCACAGCTAGTGGCAATGATCTAAGAATGCTTTCATTCCCTTCTCTGATGTCCCCTAAAAGGATGTAATCTGTCACATTAAATAAATTTCACTAACAGAGTAGCATCCTTTTCTGCTCAAAGGAGTTTAACCTAGTACAGATTAAGAAGAGGGTTATTGGAATTCCAGCAAGAAACATTCATGTCACACTCCTTTAAGGGATTGTTTTTGTTTTCTTTTGTTTTGTTTCTGTTTTGTATGCTGCTTTTTATTGGTGACTTTCTGCTAGCATTTTTTAAGGAGCAAAGATTTGTGTTTGCTGAGCTCACTCTAGTCCCCAGGCAGTCAGCATCTCTCCCACCACCAAATGCAGAAAAATGCTCATCTTTTCCTAAGCAGGGCTACATGTAATTAAAATTTGGCGAAGGCAGAGCAGGTGTCACAAGGATCTGCTAAACTTAACACTATTGTGAATTGAAGCTAGTTAAATAAAAGTTTTGGCAGAAGGATATTTTCTTTTTTAACTCCAATACTGCAAGTTGGGGGTGACATGGAGGTGACACCTTAGATCCTCGAGAGGATTTCCATACCTAAGGAGACCACAAAGCGCTCCATCCCAGATACAATGAGTAATTGATGCACATGTGTAATTAACTCTAGGAAAGTCTGAAGAGGCCAGCCTGGTACCCTCTCACTTCCCCATTACCAGTATTCATTGCTCCCTCTCTCCTTTTTCCCATTCCAAGTTCCTATGCTAGATGATGTTTCTATTGATTTATTGCTATCAATTTATAGCTAAAAAGTTATTGGTAGCAAATTAAGGCATGATCCCTCTGATGGAATATTTGCTTTTAAATAGTTAAAGCCTTCAACGTGGTAGACTCTAGGGGTATTTTAAGGGTGCATTATCAGAGATAGTACTCCCTTAAAGCCCATTGCTATCCTAACCACTCCTAAGTCCAATTCCTCTTGTCTAAGGAAATGTATTAGGAAAAACAAAAGTTCTCATTTGAGACCGATGCCATATTCAAAATTTTACTTTCTGGTTTTCTTGTTTTCAAGTATGTCACAATGTTCCATAATTCCTGCTTAGAACCTAAGGTAACACCTTCCTTAAAACAAACAAACAAAAACTTTTGGTTAATTTCTGAAACTAAACAAGCTTAACATAGCTAATATACAGAGGATTTCTAATCGACTTCTTCTATCATAAGAAGAATTTTTTATTAAAAATTTGAAATTGGTGATACATTCACACATAAAACCATTGACCATTGCTCCAAATCCATGCTAGTCAAATTCTACATATCTCAACTTATGTAGATTTTTGAAAATTGTTTGTTTGTCTTTATTCTTGGTAAACAAAGCCTTAAGTGAAAATCACATAAGTATTACCTTAATTCTTTCATATCAAGAAATGGCAAAATCAACAAGTGGGACTATGTCAAACTCAAAAGCTTCTGCACAGCAAAAGAAACAACAAAATGAAGAGACAACCTACAGAATGGAAAAAAAAATTTACCATATTTCAGATAAGGAATTAATATCCAAAAATATATAAAGAACTAAGAGCCAGCATGCCACAACTAAAAGATCTCAGATGCTGCAACTAAAGATCCCACATGCTGCAATGAAGATCCCACGTGTCGCAATGAAGACCTGGTGCAGCCAAATAAATAAATAAATAAGTAAATATTTAAAAATATATAAAGAACTCAAACAACTTAATAATAAAAACACAAACAAACCAATTAAAATGGGCAGAAGAGGGACTTCCCTGGTGGTCCAGTGGGTAAGACTTTGTGCTCCCAATGCAGGGGCCCGGGTTCGATCCCTGGTCGGGGAACAAGATCCCACATGCATGCCACAACTAAAGAGTTCACATGCCACAACTAAGAAGTCCGAATGCCACAACGAAGATCCCAAGTGCAGTAACTAAGAACCCATGCAGCATAAATAAATAAATAAATAAATAAATAAATAAATAAATAAATAAATATTTTTTAAAAATGGGTAGAAGAACTAAATAGTCATTTTTCCAAAGAAGACATCAAAATGGCCAAAAGGCACATGAAAAGATGCTCAAGATCACTAATCATCGAGGAAATGCAAATCAAAACCACGATGAGATATCACCTCACACCTGTTAGAATGTCTGTTATCAAGAAGAAAAGAGTCAAAAGGTGCTGGTGAGGATGTGGTGAAAAGGGAACCCTTATACATTATTGGTGGGAATGTAAATTTGTCCAAACCTTATGGAAAACAATACAGAGGTTCCTCAAAAATTTGAAAATTGTCTCTTAGTTTCCTTTTCCTTCCTTAATAGCTGAATCAATGGGTATCACTATACACAAAATTATGTTGAGTCAGTAAAGGTTAATTGTAAAGTATCACATGACTATACATCATGAAACCAGTCATCTCTGTCATGATTTTAATTACAAAAACAAGTCACCATAGTCATATTCTTTTTAATAAATTTATTTATTTATTTTTGGCTGCACTGGGTCTTAGTTGCTGCATGTGGGCTTTCTCTCGTTGCAGCAAGCGGGGGCTACTCTTCGTTGCAGTACATGGGTTTCTCATTGCGGTGGCTTCTCTTGCTACGGACCACGGGCTCTAGGCACGCAGGCTTCAGTAGTTGTGGCACGCAGGCTCAGTAGTTGTGACTCACAGGCTCTAGAGTGCAGGCTCAGTAGTTGTGGCAAATAGGCTTAGCTGTTCCGCAGCATGTGAGATCTTCCCAGACCAGAGCTCGAACCCGTGTCCCCTGCATTGGCAGGTGGATTCTTAACCACTGCACCACCAGGGAAGTCCCCATATTCATATTTTAACTCCTTGGCATCCTAGGGAACGTATTTCATCAAAAATAAAAGGCAATTGTCTATTGAAAAAGTTAAAAAATATCCAGAAGAAAGTACAAATAAGTACCCTAATCATGAAGCACCAATAAAAGGGCAATGGATATCTTTTTGGCTGGAAATAACAAATGAACATTTCAAAACAATGATCAAATGGATGTCAAATATACTCTTAAATTACACCTAACACAGAAAGTTTCACTCCAGCTATTTGTCACGCTTTTACTGGTCTCTAGCAATTGTATTAAACAACTTTATAAAATTAAATCATTCATGCAGAAAGTATCATGCACACCTACACCTAAGAATCGCATTATATGTATTGAAGTTATAATTTGTCTTTCCCTTAATATTTAGTATCATCACTTTGTATCAATAACCTAGTAAGTACTTTTTGTGTTCTATTTTCACCAAGAGGAATAATTATTTTTAACTTCAAGAATTACTAGAGAATGTGTTCTGGAATTCCAAACATAATTGTTATCGGTATTAAAGAGAAACACCAAGGTGGGGATGTAAATTGGTGCAGTCACTATGGAAAACAATATGGAGATTCCTCAAAAAACTAAAAATTGAGTTGCCATATGATCCAGCAATCCCACTTCTGGGCATATATCCAGACAAAACTATAATTTGAAAAGATACATGCACCCCTATATTCTTAGCAGCACTATTCACAATAGCTAAGACATGGAAACAACCTAAATGTCCATTGACAGATGAAAGGATAAAGAAGATGTGGTATATATATATATACACATACACACAATGGGATATAACTTAGCCATTAAAAAGAAGGAAATAATGTAATTTGCAGTGACATGGATGGACCTAGAGATGATCATACTAAGTGAAGTAAGTCAGAAAGAGAAAGACAAATACCATATGATATCATTTATATGTGGAATCTAAAATATAGACATAGAGAACATAGACATATGTTCATATGAGACATAGAATCTAAAATCACAAACACAGAGAACATACTTGTGGTTGCCAAGGGAGAGCAGCATACAAGGGAGAGGGGGGTGGGGGAGGGAAGGATAGGGAGTTTGGGACTAGCAGATGCAAACTATTATACAGAGAATGGATAAACAACAAGATCCTACTGTATAGCACAGAGAAATATATCCAATCTCCTAGAATAAAGCATAATGGAAAAGAATATTAAAAAAAGAATATATGTATATATGTGTATAACTGAATAACTTTGCTGTACAGCAGAAATTACCACATTATAAATCAACTGTACTTCAATAAAATTTTAAAAAGAGAGAGAGAGAAACACCGAGGTAATAGCAAGGGATGTTACACAAATCCAAAGCTCTGAAAACATTTTAGTTCAGTTTTAAAATACTGAACATTGTCTTCATTTCTAGTAGATCAATTTAAGTGACTAGGTCACCCTAATTATAGTTTAAATATGAAGGTGTAAGTCCAACTATGCTGTTCCATGGCTTTTTTAGCCAATAATGTTTTCTGCTCTTCTCTACTCAACCTGCAAGACCCAAAGTAGAGACTGCATCCTCCAAAAAGCCTTCCTTCCACGACACTGATATCAATCTTACTTGACATCCTACATCATTTTCTACTGTTCTTGTTATCTTTTAAGCACTTGTTCATGTTATCTTTTAAACACTTCACTAATAGCTTCATGTTTGCCAGTCTAACATCTCTAAAGTAGCTTTATGTGCCTGGGTTAGGAATCAATGTCTTCTATTTCTCATGAGTCAGAATCATATAACCTTAGGTCTATAAAAATCCAAACGTCATTCATCCTGTGACCTTTCCTCATTGTATACACGTTGAGACAATTGAGATCCAGGGAAGACTGTAACAAGACTAGAATCCAGATCTTTTGACTTCCAATTCCTGTTCTTATCACTATATTGTGTTCTTTTCCCTGTTTTCCTTAGTGCCCAGCCCACTGCTGGACTCCCAGGAAGCTGCTCAGGAAGCAATTTTCAGGGACCCTTAGGCTACACTTATTGCTACTGCCTCCAAACATTGCCAAGTTCTGTACTCTGCCAGGAATGCTTCATAAGCTCTATCTAGAGTTATCTGAAAACCAAGTGACATTCATCATTTATATTTTAATTTTCCTTCTGCTTTTTAAATGCTATTTGAGCTATTTTGGTGAACAAATAAATGTACATATATGTGTATTATGTGTATGTACCTATGTGTGTATTATTTTAACATGGAAATATGAAAGAAACATGGCTTGAATTATTGTTTTTAGAGTGGGATAAATCCCTCACAATTTTTTTTTTTTTTTTTTTTTTTTGCGGTACGCGGGCCTCTCACTGTTGTGGCCTCTCCCGTTGCGGAGCACAGGCTCCAGATGCGCAGGCTCAGCGGCCATGGCTCACGGGCCTAGCCCGTGATCCACGGCATGTGGGATCTTCCCGAACCGGGGCACGAACCCGTGTCCCCTGCATCGGCAGGTGGACTCTCAACCACTGCGCCACCAGGGAAGCCCATCCCTCACAATTTTGAAAGCTGGTACCAGAGAACCCAGGGGAAAATGCTACAATTCCTAAACAAATCTGCAGTTTAGATTAAAAGCAAAACTGTTCACTTATCTGGCTTTCTTGTAATGGCCTCCAAGGATTTCAGGTTCATCTTTGCTGTACACATACATATCTATAGAAAATGGCCAGGACTTAATGGGTTTTTGCAAATAGACTAGAATGTGTATCTTCTTAAAGAAACAGAAACAATCGCAAGAAATTCCTGTCATAGTTCACAAAGGCCCATTATACCTCACAAAAGCATGTTATCAGTATTTCCATTAAATGAGAACACAGCTGCCACTTAAGGTAAAATAACAGCAGTAACAACCACCACCACCACCACCACCACCTACCACCACCACAAAACGTGCTGAGAGATGGATATTTGCCTTCTTCCTTTCTTTTCTTTGACTTAATGGTAAAGAAGTTGAATGCATGGCACACTATATGCGCTAGAATGAATGAATCTCTATTGGTGTTCAGCCAAACTGAAAATTACATCTAAGCTATGCAATCTCAGTCCAGTCAAATGCAAAGCTGGTTAAATGGTCCTTTGTTTAGGAGTGGTAAGTGACTGGGCAGGGATTGAGATGAATCCAGATATCAAAGCACCATTGAAGTACCTACCTTATAGATTTTCTAATAGTAATGATAGATAACCCTAGGTATGCTGGCACTTTTACTCATCCTTGAAATAGAACTGCTACCTATGGTTTTCACATTCCAACCTTTACTGTTGCTTTCTAATCCAGGTGATCACAACAGATTCATCAGGTAGCTCACTCTGACTCAATATTAATAAAAATTCCTAAACACTATTAAGGGGTTAGGTATTATTTCTTTTCAAATTGAAAGAAACACAGAACGGACAATTAGGCAGCAAAAACAGGTAACACAGCCTATCTGTATTATTGTGCCTAAGTTATACCTTTCATATTCTGCTATATCTCTAGGATCAATTATACAACAATAACCAGGCAGGTGATTTATCTTTCATTCATTTGTTTTAGTCAAGCTGAGAGTTGCATTGATCTTAGAAATTGGAGCAGCCTCTGGATCAAATAAATGATCAGTTTAAAGAGATTCAGTATAAACACTCCCTATAACTCCTACATCCCAGTTAATAATAAGCTTTTGAGATAGTTTAGCTTAAGTCTGGGGAACTGTAAATTTTGGTGTACTTGGCCAATTAAGGAAATTAAGAAGAGATATTCACCAGAATTTTAAATATTTCTCATAAATGGCCAAAATAGAATTTTACTAAAATTGTTCCTTTGGTTGTCTGCATCTCCAACTGAATTATAACATCTTGAGGGGTCGGGATACTGTCCTTTTCACTGTCATACTCCAGCTGCCTCACACAGTTACTGGCACTCAATAAATTATTAAATTGAATTAGATCTTCAATATAATGAGTTATTTGACACCAATAGTGAGAAAACACCATTTACATATGGGTAACGAGTTGCCTTTGTTGTTTTTTAAGTTATTATTTAAACTTTCAAGATGCAAAATAAAATAAACAATTTTGTTGACAATAGATATTTAATTAGAATTTTTAAATAAATAAATATCACTTATCAATATTAGAAAAACATTATAAAAATGATTTGGGTAACTTTGAAGCTCCCTCAAAATGCATGCAGATTATTTGCAAGTTACTTTGTAAGAGTGAATATGTCCCAAATAAATAGTTGGTTTGCAAAGATTTTTATTAAGATATATAAAAATATAATTCTTATATGGTCACCCTTAGATAGCATGATATTTCTCCATATGCCCAATTTCTTTTCTCATTCCCTTGAATCTGTGTCATATTCTGTTTCTAAACTTTATATTGAATTGCAAATTTTCACAGCATTCAATTTCTAGCCAAATAGAACAAATCAGATGAGAAGTGATTACATATTCAAAAAATAAGGCAGATTAATATAATTACATTAAAATGTCCTTCATCTGCTCTTTCCTTATCTCTGGGACTCAAGCTACAATAAAATACTTTCTCAGTTCTTAAGTAGTCCCTTAAGGACACCCAGCCAAATTGACCAAATCAATCTTGGAGGATTTGGGAATCACATCAATAAGCCTATACTTATTTTGCTAATATTAGACTACACTGACTTTTCCATTTTCTGGTTACTTTTATACTCACAATATTCAATATGCCCACTGAATAATAAATATCTCACTCTAGTATATTAGACTAGAAAAATTCATATCTAAATTCTACTATTATTTTTACAACCTGTCAAATAGACCATGCCCATTTAGAAAGGGTGACAAAAGTATAGTATCTTATTCAACAGACCCACAGACATAGAGAACACACTTGCGGTTGCCAAGGGGGAGAGGGCGTGGGGGAAGGGTGAATTGGGAGTTTGGGATTAGCAGATGCAAACTATCATATATAGAGAACGGAGCACGCGTTTCCGCAGACCTGGAACTCCAGGCGGCTCGGGGTCTATTCCCTCCGCCATCACGGAACTGCCCCAGAGCCCGAGGGGAGGGCGGCCTCACTGAGGCTGCCGGCACTGGAGGGGCCCCGGCGGCCGAAGGCACAACAGTCATGCAGACGGCGGGCCGATCACTCATCCTGGGGTAAGCCAGCTGCCATGTCATGAGGACACTCAAGCAGCCCTAAGGAGAGATCCATGTGGCAAGGAACTGAGGCCTCTGACCTACAGCCACCCGTGTGGATGAAAGGCTCTTGGTGCTGCAGCCAGGAGTCAGTGCTGTGCCTCTGAGATGAGCCAACTTCAAGACACTGGTCCACAAGAGACCTCCCAGCTCCACATAATATCAAACGGCAAAAATCTCCCAGAGATCTCCATCTCAACACCAGCACCCAGCTTGACTCAACGACCAGCAAGCTACAGTGCTGGACACCTTATGCCAAACAACTAGAAAGACAGAAACACAACCCCACCCATTAGCAGAGAGGCTGCCTAAAATCATAATAAGGCCACAGACACCCCAAAACACACCACCAGACGTGGACCTGCCCACCAGAAAGACAAGATCCAGCCTCATCCACCAGAATACAGGCACTAGTCCCCTCCACCAGGAAGCCTACACAACCCACTGAACCAACCTTAGCCACTGGGGACAGACACCAAAAACAACGGGAACTACGAACCTGCTGCCTGCGAAAAGGAGACCCCAAACACAGTAAGATAAGCAAAATAAGAAGACAGAAAAACACACAGCAGATGAAGGAGCAAGATAAAAACCCACCAGACCTAACAAATGAAGAGGAAATAGGCAGTCTACCTGAAAAACAATTCAGAATAATGATAGTAAAGATGATCCAAAATCTTGGAAATAGAATAGACAAAATGCAAGAAACATTTAACAAGGACCTACACGAACTAAAGATGAAACAAACAATGATGAACAACACAATAAATGAAATTAAAAATACTCTAGATGGGATCAATAGCAGAATAACTGAGGCAGAAGAACGGA
>NW_020837998.1:8519030-8529018 GCF_003676395.1 Aethalodelphis obliquidens
AAACACACCACCAGACGTGAACCTGCCCACTAGAGAGACAAGATCCAGCCTCATCCACCACAACACAGGCACTAGCCCCCTCCACCAGGAAGCCTACACAACCCACTGAACCAACCTTAGCCACTGGAGACAGACATCAAAAACAGGAGGAACTACAAACCTGCAGCCTGCAAAAGGAGACCCCAAACACAGTAAGATAAGCAAAATGAGAAGACAGAAAAACACACAGCAGATAAAGGAGCAAGATAAAAATGCACCAGACCTAACAAATGAAGAGGAAATAGGCAGTCTACCTGAAAGAGAATTCAGAATAATGATAGTAAGGTTGATCCGAAATCTTGGAGATAGAATGGACAATAGATTGGACAAAATGCAAGAATCAGTTAACAAGGACCTAGAAGAACTAAAGATGAAACAAGCAACGATGAACAACACAATAAATGAAATTAAAAGTACTCTAGATGGGATCAATAGCAGAATAACTGAGGCAGAAGAACGGATAAGTGACCTGGAAGATAAAATAGTGGAAATAACTACTGCAGAGCAGAATAAAGAAAAAAGAATGAAAAGAACTGAGGACAGTCTCAGAGACCTCTGGGACAACATTAAACGCACCAACATTCGAATTATAGGGGTTCCAGAAGAAGAAGAGAAAAAGAAAGGGACTGAGAAAATATTTGAAGAGATTATAGTTGAAAACTTCCCTAATATGGGAAAGGAAATAGTTAATCAAGTCCAGGAAGCACAGAGAGTCCCATACAAGATAAATACAAGGAGAAATACGCCAAGACACATATTAATCAAACTGTCAAAAATTAAATACAAAGAAAGCATATTAAAAGCAGCAAGGGAAAAACAACAAATAACACATAAGGGAATCCCCATAAGGTTAACAGCTGATCTCTCAGCAGAAACCCTACAAGCCAGAAGGGAGTGGCAGGACATACTGAAAGTGATGAAGGAGAAAAACATGCAGCCAAGACTACTCTACCCAGCAAGGATCTCATTCAGATTTGATGGAGAAATTAAAACCTTTACAGACAAGCAAAAGCTGAGAGAGTTCAGCACCACCAAACCAGCTTTACAACAAATGCTAAAGGATCTTCTCTAGGCAAGAAACACAAGAGAAGGAAAAGACCTATAATAACGAACCCAAAACAATTTAGAAAATGGGAATAGGAACATACATATCTATAATTACCTTAAATGTAAATGGACTAAATGCTCCCACCAAAAGACACAGATTAGCTGAATGGATACAAAAACAAGACCCTTATATATGCTGTCTACAAGAGACCCACTTCAGACCTAGAGACACATACAGACTGAAAGTAAGGGGATGGAAAAAGATATTCCATGCAAATGGAAGCCAAAAGAAAGCTGGAGTAGCAATTCTCATATCAGACAAAATAGACTTTAAAATAAGGACTATTAAAAGAGACAAAGAAGGACACTACATAATGATCAAGGGATCGATCCAAGAAGAAGATATAACAATTGTAAATATTTATGCACCCAACATAGGAGCACCTCAATACATAAGGCAAATACTAACAGCCATAAAAGGGGAAATCGACAGTAACACATTCATAGTAGGGGACTTAAACACCCCACTTTCACCAATGGACAGATCATCCAAAATGAAAATAAATAAGGAAACACAAGCTTTAAATGATACATTAAACAAGATGGACTTAATTGATATTTATAGGACACTCCATCCAAAAACAACAGAATACACATTTTTCTCAAGTGCTCATGGAACATTCTCCAGGATAGATCATATCTTAGGTCACAAATCAAGCCTTGGTAAATTTAAGAAAATTGAAATTGTATCAAGTATCTTTTCTGACCACAACGCCATGAGACTAGATATCAATTACAGGAAAAGATCTGTAAAAAATACAAACACATGGAGGCTAAACAATACACTACTTAATAATGAAGAGATCACTGAAGAAATCAAAGAGGAAATCAAAAAATACCTAGAAACAAATGACAATGGAGACACAACGACCCAAAACCTATGGGATGCAGCAAAAGCAGTTCTAAGGGGGAAGTTTATAGCAATACAAGCCCACCTTAAGAAGCAGGAAACATCTCGAATAAACAACCTAACCTTGCACCTCAAGCAATTAGAGAAAGAAGAACAAAAAAACCCCAAAGCTAGCAGAAGGAAAGAAATCATAAAAATCAGATCAGAAATAAATGAAAAAGAAATGAAGGAAACAATAGCAAAGATCAATAAAACTAAAAGCTGGTTCTTTGAGAAGATAAACAAAATAGATAAACCACTAGCCAGACTCATCAAGAAAAAAAGGGAGAAGACTCAAATCAATAGAATTAGAAATGAAAAAGGAGAGGTAACAACTGACACTGCAGAGATAAAAGAGATCATGAGAGATTACTACAAGCACCTCTATGCCAATAAAATGGACAATCTGGAAGAAATGGACAAATTCTTAGAAATGCACAACCTGCCAAGACTGAATCAGGAAGAGATAGAAAATATGAACAGACCAATCACAAGCACTGAAATTGAAACTGTGATTAAAAATCTTCCAACAAAGAAAAGCCCAGGACCAGATGGCTTCACAGGCGAATTCTATCAAACATTTAGAGAAGAGCTAACACCTATCCTTCTCAAACTCTTCCAAAATATAGCAGAGGGAGGACCACTCCCTAACTCCTTCTACGAGGCCACCATCACCTTGATACCAAAACCAGACAAGGATGTCACAAAGAAAGAAAACTACAGGCCAATATCACTGATGAACATAGATGCAAAAATCCTCAACAAAATACTAGCAAACAGAATCCAACAGCACATTAAAAGGATCATACACCATGATCAAGTGGGGTTTATTCCAGGAATGCAAGGATTCTTCAATATACGCAAATCTATCAATGTGATAAACCATATTAACAAATTGAAGGAGAAAAACCATATGATCATCTCAATAGATGCAGAGAAAGCTTTTGACAAAATTCAACACCCATTTATGATAAAAACCCTGCAGAAAGTAGGCATAGAGGGAACTTTCCTCAACATAATAAAGGCCATATATGACAAGCCCACAGCAAACATCATCCTCAATGGTGAAAAACTGAAAGCATTTCCACTAAGATCAGGAACAAGACAAGGTTGCCCACTCTCACCACTATTATTCAACATTGTTTTGGAAGTTTTAGCCACAGCAATCAGAGAAGAAAAGGAAATAAAAGGAATCCAAATTGGAAAAGAAGAAGTAAAGCTGTCACTGTTTGCAGATGACATGATCCTATACATAGAGAACCCTAAAGATGCTACCAGAAAACTACTAGAGCTAATCAATGAATTTGGTAAAGTGGCAGGATACAAAATTAATGCACAGAAATCTCTGGCATTCCTATATACTAATGATGAAAAATCTGAAAGTGAAATCAAGAAAACACTCCCATTTACCATTGCAACAAAAAGAATAAAATATCTAGGAATAAACCTACCTAAGGAGACAAAAGACCTGTATGCAGAAAATTATAAGACACTGATGAAAGAAATTAAAGATGATATAAATAGATGGAGAGATATACCATGTTCTTGGATTGGAAGAATCAACATTGTGAAAATGACTCTACTACCCAAAGCGATCTATAGATTCAATGCAATCCCTATCAAACTACCACTGGCATTTTTCACAGAACTAGAACAAAAAATTTCACAATTTGTATGGAAACACAAAAGACCCCGAATAGCCAAAGCAATCTTGAGAACGAAAGAAGGAACTGGAGGAATCAGGCTCCCTGACTTCAGACTATACTACAAAGCTACAGTCATCAAGACGGTATGGTACTGGCACAAAAACAGAAAGATAGATCAATGGAACAGGATAGAAAGCCCAGAGATAAACCCATGCACATATGGACACCTTATCTTTGATAAAGGTGGCAGTAATGTACAATGGAGAAAGGACAGCCTCTTCAATAAGTGGTGCTGGGAAAACTGGACAGGTACATGTAAAAGTATGAGATTAGATCACTCCCTAACACCATACACAAAAATAAGCTCAAAATGGATTAAAGACCTAAATGTAAGGCCAGAAACTATCAAACTCTTAGAGGAAAACATAGGCAGAACACTCTATGACATAAATCAAAGCAAGATCCTTTCTGACCCACCTCCTAGAGTAATGGAAATAAAAACAAAAATAAACAAATGGGACCTAATGAAACTTCAAAGCTTTTGCACAGCAAAGGAAACCATAAACAAGACCAAAAGACAACCCTCAGAATGGGAGAAAATATTTGCAAATGAAGCAACCGACAAAGGATTAATCTCCAAAATTTACAAGCAGCTCATGCAGCTCAATAACAAGAAAACAAACAACCCAATCCAAAAATGGGCAGAAGACCTAAATAGACATTTCTCCAAAGAAGATATACAGACTGCCAACAAACACATGAAAGAATGCTCAACATCATTAATCATTAGAGAAATGCAAATCAAAACTACAATGAGATATCATCTCACACCAGTCAGAATGGCCATCATCAAAAAATCTAGAAACAATAAATGCTGGAGAGGGTGTGGAGAAAAGGGAACCCTCTTGCACTGCTGGTGGGAATGTGAATTGGTTCAGCCACTATGGAGAACAGTATGGAGGTTCCTTAAAAAACTACAAATAGAACTACCATATGACCCAGCAATCCCACTACTGGGCATATACCCTGAGGAAACCAAAATTCAAAAAGAGTCATGTACCAAAATGTTCATTGCAGCTCTATTTACAATAGCCCGGAGATGGAAACAACCTAAGTGCCCATCATCGGATGAATGGATAAAGAAGATGTGGCACATATATACAATGGAATATTACTCAGCCATAAAAAGAAACGAAATTGAGCTATTTGTAATGAGGTGGATAGACCTAGAGTCTGTCATACAGAGTGAAGTAAGTCAGAAAGAAAAAGACAAATACCGTATGCTAACACATATATATGGAATTTAAGAAAAAAATGTCATGAAGAACCTAGGGGTAAAGCAGGAATAAAGACGCAGACCTCTTAGAGAACGGACTTGAGGCTATGGGGAGGGGGAAGGGTGAGCTGTGACAGGGCGAGAGAGAGTCATGGGCATATACACACTAACAAACGCAGTAAGGTAGATAGCTAGTGGGAAGTAGCCGCATGGCACAGGGATATTGGCTCGGTGCTTTGTGACAGCCTGGAGGGGTGGGATGGGGAGGGTGGGAGGGAGGGAGACGCAACAGGGAAGACATATGGGAACATATGTTTATGTATGACTGATTCACTTTGTTATAAAGCAGAAACTAACACACCATTGTAAAGCAATTATACCCTAATAAAGATGTTAAAAAAAAAAAAAAAAAATAAGAAAAATGTTAATTGAATATAAAAATAAAATAAGTGATCTCAGTGTTTAGAAGAACTGCTAGACATATTTCTAGCATGTTTTTAAATATCAGTAGGAAATCTTAATTATTTTTTGTATTACAACCTCTTCTACAAAATTTGAAATTATACGATCCAATGCAAATAAGTTTTATTACATTTGAGATTTCCTGATAAAACTTTAGATCAGGTTTACATTAATTCTCACAAAGTTTCTGTTTGTGATTTATTCAATCTGTGTTATTACTGGTGTACAAATTTTTATCTGTAATTTGGTTCACATAAATATCCAGAGGTTACCATTTACTTCAGATGTATGCTTATTCTACGTAACACGGCTCCTATTGTTCTGCTACGATTCCGTTCCTTTTTTGTTTGTTTTCTGACAGGTAAACATAACTCTTCCTGATGTTAATCACATTGTAGGAGACAGTACAGACTTTGTTCCTTTCAAGGGGAGTAACTGAAGTGACTAAAGTTAAGCTGAGATAGTGAGGCAAAGCAAGAGCCAAACGAGGTAGAAAATATAAACGTAGCTAGAATCTGAGACTTCCTCCTCTGTTCTTCCATGTTCAAAAAAGGATTAACATATATTGATAGATTAGTGGGGACATGATCTTAGCTATGTTCATATTAGGAATAGAACAGTGGTCATGACTAAGGTATAGGGAGCTCTGTTAATCTTTGACTGGAATTGAGAAGTAATGACAATAGGATACCACCACCTTGCCAACATGTAACATTCCTAGAGGTTGAGAACTTTGTTTATAATTTTTGTAGTACCTCAAGAAAAACTATACCTCACAAAACTATAGAATGTTTTGAGAATCCAATTTTCTTTCAGGCTGATGGGGGAGTGGTAGATAGACAAAATTCCTACATATTATGGGCATATCCTCACTTGTCCTGAGCTGGAATGGGTCAGAGAAAGATGAAAGCGTTGATCCAACCATTAAGTGAGGCCAGGAAGAATAATGGTGTGAGAATATGATCCTAACTTCTCCTTTTTCATGACATTCAGGGTAGGGTGGACTTCATAGTATTTGGAAAATTTCAATAGAAACATTGTAAAAGTCAGCAAATGCCTTGAATTAACCTGTATTTTTGATGTTTAGAAGTAACTGATGTTAGAATTTCATGTCAATAATTTATCTTATATTGTTATTTTATATTTATTATCTTTACATGTCAAAAGCTTCCCACAGATCCTGAAGCAGAGTAGGAAGCAGAGTATTCTAAAGTAGATTTTATCATTTCTCTACAGGATTCTACAAACTTAAATTCAAAGACTGTATAGTAGGCTGAATAATGGCCACCCAAACATATCAGGTCCTCATCCCTAGAACCTATAAATGTTACCTTATAAGAAAAAGGAATCTTTGCAGATGGGATTAAATTAAGGATCTTGAAAGGGAGAGATTTATTTTGGACTATCCAGGTGGACCCTATATCAAATCACAAGTGAGAGAGGCAGAGGGGGATTTGACACACACAGAAGAGGAGAAGGTGATATGATCATGGAGGCAGAGACTAGAGTGATACAGCCACAAGGCAAGAAAGGCAAGGAATACCAACAGCTACCAGAAGCTGGAAGATGCAAGGAAGTAGTTTCTCTCCTTAGAGCCTCTGGAGGGAGTGCAGACCTGCTGACACCTTGATTTCAACCTAGTGATATTGATTTCAGATTTCTGGCTTCCAGAACAGTGAGAGAATAAACTTCTATTCTTAAAAGTCACTAAATTTGTGGTAATTTATTAAAGCAGATTGATGCCCCCTCCACCCCCTGCCACTAAAGATGTCTGCATCCTACTTCCCAGAACACATGAATATGTTATGCTACATAGCAAAGGGGAACTAAGGTTGCAGATGGAATTAAGGTTCCTAATCAGCTGACCTTAAGATAAAGAGATTATCCTTGATTGTCCAAATGAGCCCAATGTAATCATAAGGGTCCTTAAATGGAAAAAAGGAGGCAGAAGAATCAAAACCAGATAAATTGTATCATAAGAAAGACCTAACCAGCCATTGGAGGCTTTCAAGATGGAGGAAGGGATCCTGAGCCGAGAAATGCAGGTGGCCTCTAGAAGCTGCAAAAGTCAAGAAAATGGGTTCCCTCCTAAAATCTCCAGAAATGAATGCAGTCCTGCCAACATCTTGATTTAAGCTCAGTGAAACCCATTTGACTTCCAGAACTGTAAGATAATAAATAATGCTGTTTTAAGCCATTAAGTCTGTAGTAGTTTGTTATAGCAGCCATAGGAATTAACACACTATCCTATAAGAAGAAAATATATGTAAAAGTAATCTGAAACGTGTACATTTATGCTGAAAAGTGTTCAAAGTATGTAACAAATAAACACATATAAAATATTAATATTTTTGTCTATATCTACAATACCCCATCTACATCCCCTGATATCCTATAGTTTGCTTTTCACATCTAATGATGGCATATATACTATCAGATACAAGTATAACTTTCATAACTATTAAACACTAAGTCCATGGATTTTTATTTCAAAATCAAAACTAATTTTTAATGCAAAACAAATATTAATATTACTAGTTATAAAAACCAATTTACCCTGATAGTGTTAATTTTGTGTGTCAACTTGATTGGATCACAGGGTACCCAAATATTTGACTAAACATTATTTCTCAGTGTGTCTGTAAGAGAATTTCCAGATGAAGCTGGCATGTGAAATGGGGAACTCAGTTAAGCAGTGTGCTCTCCTCAGTGTGGGTAGGCATAATCCAATCTGTTGAGGGCCTAAATATTTCAAAAAGACAAAGGAAGGAAGAAGTCAGCCTCAGCTATTCCTGCCTTATTTCTTGAGCTGAGACATCAATCTTCTCTCTCCTGCCCTTAGCACTCCTGGTTCTCAGAAATAATGGATAGCTGGACTTCATTAAAATTAAAAACGTCTGCTCTGTGGAAGATAATAGCAAGAGAATTAGAAGACAAGCCATAGACTAGGAGAAAATATTTGCAAAAAACACATATGGTAAAGTACTGTTATTTAAAATACACAGGGGGGAGGAGGAAGATGGTGGAAGAGTAAGACACGGAGATCACTTTCCTCCCCACAGATACATCAGAAATACATCTACACGTGGAACTGCTCCTATAGAAAACACACTGATCGCTGGCAGAAAACCTCGGACCTCCAAAAGGCAAGAAACTCCCCACATACCTGGATAGGGCAAAAGAAAAAAGAAAAAACAGAAACAAAAGAATAGGGATGGGACCCGCACCAGTGGGAGGGAGCTGTGAAGGAGGAAAGGTTTCCACACACGAGGAAGCCCCTTTGCAGACGGACACTTCGGGTAGTGGAGGGGGGAAGCTTCGGAGCCACGGAGGAGAGCGCAGCCACAGTGGTGCGGAGGGCAAAGCGGAGAGATTCCCGCACAGAGCATTGGTGCCGACCAGCACTCACCAGCCCGAGAGGCTTGTCTGCTCACATGCTGGGGCGGACGGGGCTGGAAGCTGAGGCTCGGGCTTGGAGGTCGGATCCCAGGGAAAGGACTGGGGTTGGCTGCGTGAACACAGCCTTCAGGGGGTTAGTGCAACACAGCTAGCCGGGAGGGAGTCAGGGAACAAGTCTGGAGCTGCCGAAGAGGCAAGAGACTTTTTCTTCCCTCTTTGTTTCCTGGTGTGCGAGGAGAGGGGATTAAGAGCAATGCTTAAAGGAGCTACAGAGACGGGCGCGAGCTGTGGCTAACAGCGCAGACCACAGAGACCTGCATGAGACGCTAAGGCTGCTGCTGCAGCCACCAAGAAGCCTGTGTGTGAGCACAGGTCACTATCCACACCTCCTCTCCCGGGAGCCTGTACAGCCCACCACTGCCAGGGTCCCATGATCCAGGGACAAATTCCCAGGGAGAACACACGCTGCACATCAGGCTGCTAAAACGCCCCACCGGCCTCTACTGCCGCAGGCTCGCCCCGCATCCGTACCCCTCCCTCCCCCCGGCCTGAGTGAACCAGACCCCCGAATCAGTGGCTCCTTTAACCCTGTCCTGTCTGAGCAAAGAAAAGACGCCCTCAGGCCACCAACACGCAGAGGCGGGGCCAAATCCAAAGCTGAACCCCGGGAGCTGTGCGAAAAAAGAAGAGAAAGGGAAATTTCTCCCAGCAGCTTCAGAAGCAGCGCATTAAATCTCCACAATCAACTTGATGTACCCTGCATCTGTGGAATACCTGAATAGAAAATGAATCATCCCAAATTGAGGAGGTGGACTTTGAGAACCAGATATATTACTTTTCCCCCTCTTCCTTGTTTTGTAAGTGTGTATGTGTAGGCTTCTGTGTGAGATTTTGTCTGTACAGCTTTGCTTTCACCATTTGTCCTAGGGTTCTGTCTGTCCGTTTTTTTGTTTTTCTTAACTTAAAATTTTTTTTTCCTTAATAATTATTTTTTATTTTAATACATTACTTTTTTACCTTACTTTTATTTTACTTTACCCTCTTTCTTTCTCTCTCTCTCCCTCTCTCTCCCTCTCTCTCTCTCTCTCTCTGTCCTTCCCTCCCTCCCTCCCTCCCTCCCTCCCTTTCTTTCTTTCTTTCTTTCTTTCTTTCTTTCTTTCTTTCTTTCTT
>NW_020837998.1:8529028-8570675 GCF_003676395.1 Aethalodelphis obliquidens
TTTCTTTCTTTCTTTCTTTCTTTCTTTCTTTCTTTCTTTCTTTCTTTTTCTTTCTCTCCCTTTTATTCTGAGCCGTGTGGATGAAAGGCTCTTGGTGCTGCAGCCAGGAGTCAGTGCTGTGCTCAGGTGGGAGAGCCAACTTCAGGACACTGGTCCAAAAGAGACCTCACAGCTCCATGTAATATCAAACGGCGAAAATCTCCCAGAGATCTCCATCTCAACACCGAGACACAGCTTCACACAACGACCAGCAAGCTACAGTGCTGGACATCCTATGCCAAACAACTAGCAAGACAGGAACACAGCCCCATCAATTAGCAGAGAGGCTGCCTAAAATCATAATAAGGCCACAGACACCCCAAAACACACCACAGACGTGAACCTGCCCACCAGAAAGACAAGATCCAGCCTCATCCACCAGAACACAGGCACTAGTCCCCTCCACCAGGAAGCCTACAAAACCCACTGAGCCAACCTTAGCCACTGGGGACAGACACCAAAAACAACAGGAACTACGAATATGCAGCTTTCAAAAAGAAGACCCCAAACACAATAAGAAGAGCAAAATGAGAAGACAGAAAAACACACAGCAGATGAAGGAGCAAGATAAAAACCCACCAGACCTAACAAATGAAGAGGAAATAGGCAGTCTACCTGAAAAAGAATTCAGAATAATGATAGTAAGGATAATCCAAAATCTTGGAAATAGAATAGAGAAAATACAAGAAACATTTAACAAGGACCTACACGAACTAAAGAGGAAACATGCAATGATAAACAACACAATAAATGAAATTAAAAATACTCTAGATGGGATCAATAGCAGAATAACTGAGGCAGAAGAATGGATAAATGACCTGGAAGATAAAATAGTGGAAATAACTACTGCAGAGCAGAATAAAGAAAAAAGAATGAAAAGAACTGAGGACAGTCACAGAGACCACTGGGACAACATTAAACGCACCAACATTCGAATTACAGGGGTTCCAGAAGAAGAAGAGGAAAAGAAAGGGACTGAGAAAATATTTGAAGAGATTATAGTTGAAAACTTCCCTAATATGGGAAAGGAAATAGTTAATCAAGTCCAGGAAGCACAGAGAGTCCCATACAGGATAAATCCAAGGAGAAGTACACCAAGACACATATTAATCAAACTGTCAAAAATTAAATACGAAGAAAGCATATTAAAAGCAGCAAGGGAAAAACAACAAATAACACACAAGGGAATCCCCATAAGGTTAACAGCTGATCTCTCAGCAGAAACTCTGCAAGCCAGAAGGGACTGGGAGGATATATTTAAAGTGATGAAGGAGAAAAAAACTACAACCACGATTAGTCTATCCAACAAGGACCTCATTCAGATTTGATGGAGAAATTAAAACCTTTACAGACAAGCAAAAGCTGAGAGAGTTCAGCACCACCAAACCAGCTTTACAACAAATGCTAAAGGAACTTCTCTAGGCAAGAAACACAAGAGAAGGAAAAGACCTACAATAACAAACCAAAACAATTAAGAAAATGGGAATCGGAACATACATATCGATAATTACCTTAAATGTAAATGGATGGGGGCTTCCCTGGTGGCGCACTGGTTGGAGTCCACATGGCGATGCAGGGGACAAGGGTTCGTGCCCTGGTCTGGGAAGATCCCACATGCCACGGAGCAGCTGGGCCCGTGAGCAGTGGCTGCTGAGCCTGCGCATCTGAAACCTGTGCTCTGTACCGGGAGAGGCCACAAGAGTGAGAGGCCCATGTACCACAGAAAAAAAAATGTAAATGGATGAAATGCTCTCACCAAAAGCCACAGACTGGCTGAATGGATACAAAAACAAGACCCGTATATATGCTGTGTGCAAGAGACCCACTTCAGACCTAGGGACACATAGAGACTGAAAGAGAGGGGATGGAAAAACGTATTCCATGCAATTGGAAATGAAAAGAAAGCTGGAGTAGCAATTCTCATATCAGACAAAATAGACTTTAAAATAAAGACTATTACAAGAGGCAAAGAAGGACACTGCATAATGATCAAGCGATGGATCCTAGAACAAGATATATCAATTGTAAATAATTATGCATGCAACACAGGAGCACCTCAATACAGAAGGCAAATACTGACAGCCGTAAAATGGGAAATCGACAGTAACACTTTCATAGTAGGGGACTTTAACACCCCACTTTCACCAATGGACAGAGTATACAAAATGAAAATAAATAAGGAAACACAAGCTTAAATAATACATTAAACAACATGAACTTAATATTTATAGAACATTACATCCAAAAAAAACAGAATACACATTTTTCTCAAGTGTTCATGGAATATTCTCCAGGATAGATCATATCTTCGGTCACAAAATAAGCCTTCGTAAATTTAACAAAATTGAAATTGTATCAAGTACCTTTTCTGACCACAACGCTATGAGAATAGATATCAATTACAGGAAAAGATCTGTAAAAAATATGAACACATGGAGGCTAAACAATACACTACTTAATAACGAAGTGATTAGTGAAGAAATCAAAGAGGAAATCAAAAAATACCTAGAAACAAATGACAATGGAGACACAATGACCCAAACCTATGGGATGCAGCAAAAGCATTTCTAAGAGGGAAGTTTATAGTGATACAATCCTACCTTAAGAAACAGGAAACATCTCGAATAAACAATGTAACCTTGCACCTAATGCAATTAGAGAAAGAAAAACAAAAAAAAAAACAAAGTTAGGAGAAGGAAAGAAATCATAAAGATTAGATCAGAAATAAATGAAAAAGAAATGAGGGAAACAATAGCAAAGATCAATAAAATTAAAAGGTGGTTCTCTGAGAAGATAAACAAAATTGATAAAGCATTAGCCAGACTCATCATGGAAAAAAGGGAGAAGACTCAAATCAATAGAATTAGAAATGAAAAAGGAGAAGTAACAACTGACACTGCAGAAATACAAAAGATCACGAGATTACTACAAGAAACTCTATGACAGTAAAATGGACAACCTGGATGAAATGGACAAATTCTTAGAAATGCACAACCTGCCAAGACTGAATCAGGAAGAAATAGAAAATATGAACAGACCAATCACAAGCACTGAAATTGAAACCGTGATTAAAAATCTTCCAACAAACAAAAGCCCAGGACCAGAGGGCTTCACAGGCGAATTGTACCAAACATTTAGAGAAGAGCTAACACCTATCCTTCTCAAACTCTTCCAAAATATAGCAGAGGGAGGAACACTCCCAAACTCATTCTATGAGGCCACCATCACCCTGATAACAAAACCAGACAAGGATGCCACAAAGAAAGAAAAATACAGGCCAATATCACTGATGAACATAGATGCAAAAATCCTCAACAAAATACTAGCAAACAGAATCCAACAGCACATTAAAAGGATCATACAACATGATCAAGTGGGGTTTATCCCAGGAATGCAAGGATTCTTCAATACACACAAATCAATCAACATGATACACCATATTAACAACTTGAAGGATAAAAACCATATGATCATCTCAATAGATGCAGAGAAAGCTTTCAACAAAATTCAACACCCATTTATGACAAAAACCCTGAAGAAAGCAGGCATAGAGGGAACTTTCCTCAACGTAATAAAGGCCATATATGACAAACCCAGAGCCAACATCATCCTTAATAGTGAAAAACTGAAACCATTTTCCCTAAGATCAGGAACAAGACAAAGCTGTCCATTCTCACCACTCTTATTCAACATAGTTTTGGAAGTTTTAGCCACAGCAATCAGAGAAGAAAAGGAAATAAAGGGAATCCAAATTGGAAAAGAAGAAGTAAAGCTGTCACTGTTTGCAGATGACATGATACTATACATAGAGAATGCTAAAGATGCTACCAGAAAACTACTAGAGGTAATTAATGTATTTGTAAAAGTAGCAGGATACAAAATTTATGCACAGAAATCTCTGGCATTCCTATACACTAATGATGAAAAATCTGAAAGTGAAATTAAGAAAGCACTCCCATTTACCATTGCCACAAAAAGAATAAAATACCTAGGAATAAACCTACCTAAGGAGACAAAAGACCTGTATGCAGAAAACTATAAGACACTGATGAAAGACATTAAAGATGATACAAATAGATGGAGAGGTATACCATGTTCTTGGATTGGAAGAATCAACATTGTGAAAATGACTCTACTACCAAAAGCAATCTACAGATTCAATGCAATCCCTATCAAACTACCACTGGCATTTTTCACAGAACTAGAACAAAAAATTTCACAATTTGTATGGAAACACAAAAGACCCCGAATAGCCAAAGCAATCTTGAGAACGAAAAACGGAGCTGGCGGAACCAGGCTCCCTGACTTCAGACTATACTACAAAGTTACTTTAATCAAGACAGTGTGATACTGGCACAAAAACAGAAATACAGATAAATGGAACAGGATAGAAAGCCCAGAGATCAACCCACGCACATATGGTCACCTTATCTTTGATAAAGGAGGCAAGAATATACAGTGGAGAAAAGACAGCCTTTTCAATAAGTGGTGCTGGGAAAACTGGACAGGTACATGTAAAAGTATGAGATTAGAACACTCCCTAACACCATACACAAAAATAAGCTCAAAATGGATTAAAGACCTAAATGTAAGGCCAGAAACTATCAAACTCTTAGAGGATAACATAGGCAGAACACTCGGTGACATAAATCACAGCAAGATCCTTTCTGACCCACCTCCTAGAGAAATGGATATAAAAACAAAAATAAACAAATGGGACCTAATGAAACTTCAAAGCTTTTGCACAGCAAAGGAAACCATAAACAAAACCAAAAGACAACCCTCAGAATGGGAGAAAATATTTTCAAATGAAGCAACTGACAAAGGATTAATCTCCAAAATTTACAAGCAGCTCATGCAGCTCAATAACAAAAGAACAAACAACCCAATCCAAAAATGGGCAGAAGACCTAAATAGACATTTCTCCAAAGAAGATATACAGATTGCCAACAAACACATGAAAGAATGCTCAACATCATTAATCATTAGAGAAATGCAAATCAAAACTACAATGAGATATCATCTCACACCAGTCAGAATGGCCATCATCAAAAAATCTAGAAACAATAAATGCTGGAGAGAGTGTGGAGAAAAGGGAACTCTCTTGCACTGCTGGTGGGAATGTGAATTGATACAGCCTCTATGGAGAACAGTATGGAGGTTCCTTAAAAAACTACAAATAGAACTACCATATGACCCAGCAATCTCACTACTGGGCATATACCCTGAGAAAACCATAATTCAAAAAGAGTCATGTGCCAAAATGTTCATTGCAGCTCTATTTACAATAGCCCAGAGATGGAAGCAAGCTAAGTGTCCGTCATTGGATGAATGGATAAAGAAGATGTGGAACATATATACAATGGAATATTACTCAGCCATAAAAAGAAACGAAATTGAGTTATTTGTAGTGAGGTGGATGGACTAAGAGTCTGTCATACAGAGTGAAGTAAGTCAGAAAGAGAAAGACAAACACTGTATGCTACCATATATATATGGAATCTAAGAAAAAAAATGTCATGAAGAACCTAGGGGTAAGACAGGAATAAAGACACAGACCTACTAGAGAATGGACTTGAGGATATGGGGAGGGGGAAGGGTAAGCTATGACAAAGTGAGAGAGTCGCATGGACATATATACACTACCAAACTTAAAATAGATAGCTAGTGGGAAGCAGCTGCATAGCATGGGGAGATCAGCTCGGTGGTTTGTGACCACCTAGAGGGGTGGGATAGGGAGGGTAGGAGGGAGGGAGATGCAAGAGGGAAGAGATATTGGAACATATGTATATGTATAACTGATTCACTTTGTTATAAAGCAGAAACTAACACATAATTGTAAAGCAATTATACTCCAATAAAGATGTAAAAAAATAAGTAAAGAAAACAAAATACACAAAGAACACTTAAAACACAACAATAAAAAAAGAAGCCACACAATTTAAAAGATGGGCCAAAGACCTTAACAGACACCTCATCAGAGAAGATATACAGATGGCAAATAAGCATATGAAAAGATACCACATCATATGTCTTCAGGGAAATACAAATTAAAACAACGAGATACCAATACACATCTATTAGAATGGCCAAAATCCAGAACACTGACACCGCTAAATGCTGGTGAGTTTGTGGAGAAACTGGAACTCTCATTCACTGCTGGTGAGACTGTAATATGGTACAGCTGCTTTCTAAAACACAGTTTGTCAATTTCTTACAAAGTAAAATATACTCTTACCATAATATCTATCAATTGTGCTCCTTGGTATTTTACCCAAAGGAGTTGAAAACTTATATCCACACAAAATCCTGCACGTAGATGTTTAGAGCAGCTTTATAGATAACTTCCCAATCTGTAAAACAACCAAAATGCCCTTCAAGAGGCAAAGTGATAAATGAACAGTGGTACATCTAGACAATGGAATATTATTCAGTGCTTAAAAGAAATTAGCTACTAATCCATGAAAAGACATAGAGGAAACAAATGCGTATTACCCAGTGAAAGAAACCAATCTGAAAAGACTACATAATATACAATTCCAACTATATGACCTTCTGGAAAAAGCAAAACTATGGGGACAATAAAAAGATCAATGGTTGCCATGGGTTGACAGCACAGAGAAATGAATAGTCAGAGCACAGAGAATTTTTAGGGCAGTGAAAATATTCTGTATGATATTATAACGATAGTTATATGCCATTATACATCTGTCTAAAACCATAGAAAGTACACCACCAGGAGTAAACTCTAAGGTAAACTATGGACTTTAGGTGATTATGATGTATCAATGTAGGTTCATCCTTGATAAAAAAATATGCCATTCTGGTGAGTGATGTTAGTAATGGGGAAGGCTATGTATGTGTAGAGGTAGAGGGTAAACAGGAAATCTCTGTACCTTCATCTCAGTTTTGTTTTAAACCTAAAACTGCTCTAAAATTTAAGGTCTTTAAAAAAAAAGAGAGAGAAAAAATAAAAGTACAAGATTTATACAATTGGGTTTGTAGGAATTAGAAACAAAGATTATCTGCTGTGTCATGACTTAAAATTTGATGTTTCCGAAGGCTTGAGTTTGACCATTTAATTCAAATAAGCATCTAAACTTAGATACCACGTAAAAATATTAGCCATTAGTCAAGCAAATACAATGTAGATGTAAATTTAATTATCAACATCCTGTCTCACCAGATTCTACCATCTTTTTCTGTTAAGCATGGCCAGGCAATACAAAAATTTTCCCCACAGATATTCTAATACTTCAGTAATAACTTCCAGTTGTCTAACATTTCACAGTAATCAAACATGCAAAATACAAATATATAAATCAAAATCTGTAACCAAAATTAGTTTTCTCTAAAACTAGCTCCCATTTCTTAATTGCCACATCTCGCTTTACAAAGTGTGATCTTTCTCCTAACTAGTTTTACTGAAAATAGTATTTGCCTAATGCTTACTCATTTCTTTATTCAAAATCCCTTCTAACTAATATCAGATCTGTGGTTACTGGGCTATTTAACATTTCTTCCCTATAAATACAGAAAGGGAATGCTATCATTTCCTGTGGGTGTATTTTTTAAACAGTCAGATACATCTCCAGATTTCCTTATTGTTATTACTATTGATAGTCTTAGAGACACTGCCAAACATTTCAGTAATCTAGGGCATGTTAAATACAATAGGGCCAATCCTGTTTTATAAGAAGTTTATTTTTCTAGGTAAAGAGCCACCATGTAAGGTCAACTTTTTGGTACTCAATTAGTAAGAATCATAATATGCTTTTGCAATTTCTATTAACGTACTCAATGCTCCAATGACCTATTAGATGACTTCATGTCATAATAAGTAGTAGTTTTCAATTCAGCAATTTGCTTCAACAGTGCTGTCAAAAACTAGCAAGATTGTGGGAATGATTCTAAGTGGACTCCGATAATGTTTATTGATGCAACTGATACTACCATTAAAGTTTCTACACTTACATTGATGAGCTGGTTGTTGCACTGCAAGACAAATGCCTTTTTTAGAAAGGATCAGCAAGCACATCGATACGCATTTCATTTCTGATCCTTTCTTCCTTGGGTTATACTAAATATGGCAGTAAAGTTGAACAAAATTTTAATAATTAGTAGCCATATTATTTTTCAAATGTCATGAGCCAGAGAGACATAGAAAATAAATTTGGCTAATAAATCACAATCACAGTAACAGATCTAATAGACCCAAGTATCCCCCAAATGTCATCATTTAAAGGGATCAGATCATTTAATACTAAAATGTATCTATCCTCAGGCTGAATAATAACATCTGTGAAGCAGCACCCAGCAACATTATGAAGTTAAGAATATCTAATTGAGACACTAGAAGGAATTACGGCTGTTAGGCCTGAATCTTTAAGGAACCAATGACATCTAATGGCTCACAAGCAGTAGTAGGATAAGCTGACTTTTAAGAAAGTGATAAACCATGAGAGGTAAATTCCAGAGCAGTGTAGAGTAGATGCCCAGTTAATTTAAAAGGCTAATTTTCCAGAAGGCCAACATTTATCTGGTAAGAGTGTATAGCTCTTGACTCACCTAACATTTGAATCCAAAGTACATATCTGAAGAGGATGACTTATCCCTACACCTCTCCCAGAACCCTCAATCCAACAGTAGTTCTTTATGAAATTGACATTTATGAGCCATTTATTCAATCAGAAACCAAGGTTGATCCCAAGCCCCATCCAGTCCCCGCCTCTTATAGAAAAACAAAAATTTAGAGCTAGAATGCAGTTGCAGAATTGCCTATTTCGATTACCTAATACCAACTGAAGTACAAAAGGGGAACGTGGCTTACTCAAAACACAGCAATTAAGTAATCAAGTTAGGACTATAGAGCCAAGGCATCTGGGGTCTCAGTTTAGGGCACTTTCTACTTTATTGTCTATTTTGCTGCCTCTATTGATGAGAATAGTCACCTAGATGGAGAATCAGGAATCCAGTGTTTTTTTCCCCATATATCACTAACTTTCAATTTGCCCTTGCACAGATTACACCTGCCTACTAAATTGTAATGTTTAAAAAGCATGATTGCAATAGTGGTTTGAAATGGATACTGACATAGTTCAACCACTGGCATACTTACCTGAACCACACAATTATGTGGTTGACACTGTAGGCTACTTTACCTCGTAAATATTATGTATTTAGGTTCAAAAATATTATGATAGCCTTTATATGGCTGATATAAAGTTTGGGAATTCTCCGTGTCATTGACAATCTGGTGGTGGGAGTAGAAAATACTGTCTGGATAAAGTACTAAGGTGCCTAAAATGACTGACTGGATGCAGAATTTATGAGGAAATGCTAAGGTAGCAATCACAGGTAAATGGAGTATTAAGGATCAAAGGATGTAAAACTTGAATTTATTTCTTTATTTTAAAAGAAAAGCAATTGAGACTGTATAGAGAAGGAAGCTCAGACTCAGTGAACCATGACTACAGGGTTTATAACTACAGCTAGTTTGTAAAGCACAGAAAAACAAGGACATATAAAACAAAAGTATGTTGAGAAAAGAGGAAACCTAAAAGAAAGAGTTGGGAATAATTGAACTAGCTAAAAATAAAGAATCATATAAAATGTGGTAATTAGTCACCAACTTAAAAATATAAAAGAAAATAAGAGTCATTCTGGTTTCATGAGACATTGCCACTAGTTCTGTGAATGGAATGGAATAAGAAAACAAAGAGATTGAGCTTAGCCACATTGTAGCAATGTAAAGAGGATCCTTATTGAAAGCAGAGATGTGAGGAGAAACCAGAACATAAATATCCAGTTAGTCAAGGCCTGCCTAGAAAGAGATATAGGTGGAAAAGAAGAAAAAGGAGTTCATTCAAGTCAAGAGGCCTATAAAGGAAATAAAAAAGGGATTTTTGCAAATACACTAGAAATTCTAAAGAAAAAGCAGGCCAATGAATATTTAAATAGGAAAAGAAAAAAACTAAACTGACTAATCTCCCTTTCATAAATTGCCTATATCAAACTATAGATTGGTGTTCTTAAATATTAAGCACCAACATTATGATATAATACAGCTTTCACCATATTCAGATACAGACATTATGTATATGCTGAAAATTCTTGAATATAAAATAACCTAAAACATCTTTTTCCCCCAAAAAAAAACAAAGTCAGGGGGAAGAAAGTTTACCTAATGAACTTAAATGAAAATAAGCAAACAATTTTAAGAAAGCAATGAAACCAAAATAGGACTAGACCAACCACAAATGGGGAAATCCAAAAACAATAAAAAGAGTATAATTTTAAAATATTGGAATGGTTATGAATTTGGGCAAGGTATTGCTAGACAATATTCAATCCATAAGGATATTAGAGCATAAAACTGAATAGTCATATATGCAGATAATAATGGGCAGAATTAGTCTACTTATATGGTCGTAAAGAAAAAAATGCCTTTTTAAATGTAAAATTTTAACAGTAAAATGAAAATACATATGAAAAGAAAACTTAAAATGTGTACCTCATAGCAAGAAGTGCTGCTTTGATTATCATCTAGCTTTGGTAAAATTTTTTATGGACTGATACTTGAGGACTAGAATTCAACACTGGTTCTTCCATTTTTTTTAAATTGAAGTATAGCTGATCTACAATATTATATTAGTTTCAGGTGTACAACATAGTGATTCAATATTTTTATAGATTTTACTCCATTTAAAGGTATAAAATATTGGCCACATTCCCTGTGCTGTACAGTATATCCTTGTAGCTTATTTTATACATCGTAGTTTGTACCTCTTAATCCCTTACCCCTGTCTTGACCTTCCTCTCTTCCCTCTCCCCACTGATAACCACTAGCTTGTTCTCTATATCTGTGAGTCTTCTTTTATTTTCCTATATTCACTAGTTTGTTTTGTTGTTTAGATTCCACATATAAGCGATACCATACAGTATGTGTCTTCCTCTGTATGATGTATTTCATTAAGCATAATACCCTCCAGGTCTATCCATGTTGTTGCAAATGGCAAAATTTCATTCTTTTTTATGGCTGAGTAGTATTCCATCATGAGTGAGAGTGTGTATGTGCATGTGTGTGTGTGTACATCTTCTTTACCCATTCGTTTGTTGATGGACATTTAGGTTGCTTCCATATCTTGGCTATTGTAAATAATGCTGCTATGCACATTGGGATGCATGTATCTTTTCAAATCAGTGTTTTCATTTTCTTCTGATATATACACAGGAGTGGAATTGCTGGATCATATGGTAGTTCTATTTTTAGTTTTTTGAGGAACCTCCATACTGTTTTTCATAGTGGCTATACCAATTTACATTCCTGCCAACAGTGTACTAGGGTCCACTTTTCTCCACATCCTTTCAAACATTTGTTATTTGTGGCCTTTCTATGATAGCCATTCTGACAGGTGTGAGGCAATATCTCATTAAGGTTTTGATTTGCGTTTCTCTGATGATTACCGATGTTGAATATTTTTCATGTGCCCCTTGGCCATCTGTATGACTTCTTTGGAAAAATGTTTATTCAGACCTCCTGCCCATTTTTTAATCAGTTTTTTTTTATATTGACTTGTATGAGTTGTTTATATATTTTGGATATTAACCCCTTATCAGTCATATCATTAGCAAATATTTTCTCCCATTCAGTAGGTTGCATTTTCATTTTCTCGATGGTTTCCTTTGCTGTGAAAAAGCTTTTAAGTTTAATTAGGTCCCATTTGTTTACTTTTGGTTTTGTTTCCTTTGCCTTAGGAAACAGATCCAAAAAAATAAGGCTACAATTTATGTCAAAGAGGTTTCTGCCTATGTTTTCCTCTAGGAGTTTTATGGTTCCTGGTCTTACATTTAGGTCTTTTATCCATTTTGATTTTATTTCTGTATATGGTGTTTGAGAATGTTCTAATCTCATTGTTTTAAATGTAGCTGTCCTGTTTTCCCAACACCATTTATTGAAGAGGCTGTTTTTTCCCCATTGTATATTCTTGCCTCTTTTGTTGTAGATTAATGGACCATAAGTGCATTGATTTATTTCTGGGCTCTCTATTCTGTTCCATTGACCTATGGGTCTGTTTTTGGGCCAGGACAATACTGTTTTGATTACGATAGGTTTGTAGTATAGTCTGAAGTCAGGGAGCATACCTCCAGCTTTGTTCTTTTTGCTTGTGATTGCTTTGGCTATTTGGAATCTTTTGTGGTTCCATATAAATTTTAGGATTATTTGTTCTAGTTTTGTGAAAAATGTCATAAGTATTTTGATAGGAATTGCATTAAATCTGTAGATTGCTTGGGTAATATGGACATTTTGCAATATTAATTCTCCCAATCCATGAACACGGGACATCTTTCCATTTCTTTGTATCTTCAACTTCCTTCATCAATGTTTTAGAGTTTTCAGAGTATAGGCCTTTCACCTCTTTGGTTACATTTGCTCCTGGTATTTTATTCTTTTTGATGAGGTTTCAAGCAAGATTATTTTCTTGGTTATTGCATTTTTTAAAAGTTAACCTTTAGATCCCCCAAAAGGAATAAATGACCTTTATTATTCTAGCATATTTGGCTATAATTTTTTCACAAAATACTTAGTTTTGGATATATTTTCCTTAAAATATGCACAGATAAGTGAAAGATCCTATTCCAGACTTGGAAAAGAAGAATGTTTAGAGCTCAATCTCTCTTTGTCTCTGTCTTTCTCTCTCTCTCAAACACACACACACACACACACACACACACACACACACACACACACAGAGTCCTCTTTTATTGCATGTCAAATAAAATATACACAATTTGGTCAAAGCTCTGGAGATCCAGGGTCAGTACAAATTTAGCCCAATCCTCTAATCCCTTGAGATGTATAGTGTTGCACATGAATCATGTAAGTTCAGATGTCCCTACAAGTCATTCAACTGGCAAAGAAAGACATATGAAACTGTCTTCAGTATACAGAGTTCTCTAGGACCAGACATCAGATGAATACATTTTACAAGTATTTTCAATAACAAGTTATACAATAAAATATTTTTTTTTTATTTAACCCCTAGCTTTCACAAGAACTCAAAGTAAACATAATGTCTAGCCCTGAATATTCCAGGCAATTGAGGCTTTAAAACGTTTAGTAAACATGCATAACCGTCAGTGGAAGTGTTGACCAAATAAAGACAAGAAGGCCACATTTATTTGTAAAGGTTAAACAGAAGGCCACATTTATTTGTAGAGGTTAAACCAAAAGGAGTAATGATGTGAAACTGTACAAAGACATTTCCAAAACAGCTTATATGTGCGTTTTGTGTGAACAGTCTCTAAGAAGTCAAAAAATCCTCATTGCTTAGCCATTTAAAACTCAGAGCATATAAAGGTAGACTTAAAATGCTTAATTATGCATCTGATTTTTTTCCTGGACAATTAATATGGCTTTTACACTAATCCACTGGTGGAGAATTCTTAGTTTAAAAAAAATACAGTTTGCAATTAGCATCATGAAACCTACTAAAGACACCAATATTATCAGGAAAATATTGTCAAGAATTCTTGATTGATTAAACTGCATTTGACCATTTTTTTTGTAGATACAAAATACAAGGTGCTGAAACAGCTAATACTGTTTTACAGACTACACACAAATAACAATACCTTCCTTAAAAATTAGCAAGAACTCAGATATTTTCTTATTTTAGATCAGTAGAAATGATTGTTGTAATACTGATTGCCTTATGAAACAGATATGATGGCCTTAAATACAACATATTTCAGGAAGTCCATTAACTTCTAAAGCATAAATGTCCCCATGTATGTTTTAGAATCCAAGGCAAGGTCATAGAGTTTTAGTAAAAATGTCCTTAATCCAGAAGACCTTACCAGTTTTAACCAGTTTGTTCCAGTTACTTTAAAAGAGGAAACTGTAAGGGACTTCCCTGGAGGTCCCATGGTTATGACTCTGAGCTCCCAATGCAGGGGGCATGGGTTTGATCCCTGGTCAGGGAACTAAGATACTGCATGCCACGCAGCCAAAAGAAAAAAAAAAAAAAGCTGTGAATGTTTTTTAAGATCAACATTAGGGGGACTTCCCTGGTAGTCCAGTGGTTAAGATTCCACCCTTCCACTAAAGGGGGTGGAGGTCTGATCCCTGGTCGGGGAACTAAGATCCCACATGCTGCACAGCATAGCCAAAAAAAAAAAAATGTAGGAGGGGCATCTGAAGTGCTGATAAAAATATGTTTCCTCATCAGGTGATGGTTCAGGGAGTTTTTCAGCTTGTGAAAATTTATTGAACTGTATCTCTATGATATTTGTACTCTTCTTTATATACTATATATTATATTCTAATAAAATGCTTTTAAAAAAAGAACATCAACATTTCATAACAATACATTTTATTTTGTTCTTTGCTTATCCAATTTATTCCATTTTGAATAAGAGCTTTTTAAAAGGATGTTGGACAAGGAACAAGACAGTTTGAATTCTTTAAACCTTGTTTATCTTCAATATCCCTTGCTAATACAAATAATATTTTACATAATTTTGACATACTGTTTTTGTTTGCTTATTTATTTACATTAGAGCAGATGCTCACACTTAACTCATTAAAGGTTTCAGGTTGACCAGATTTATCTGTGTATTTTTTAAACAAATAATAAATCACTTTACTCATAGCTCAATCAATTTTTGCCATTTATTATTCCATTTTATCACCTACTTAATTTTCTAAATCAATTGTTTTTTGTGAAAAGCTTGTCCTCTTCCCCTTCTGTGTCACAGTGTCATGCTATACATTTTGATCCCTATAGAGTAAGGACAGAGCCAGAATCTGGAAGTAGATACAGGGCACAACAGAAAAAGCAGAGACACTACTTGGTCGCATATTGGAGTGGGAAAGGTGGTATATCATAATGACCATAACTTCATTTAAAGAGAAATCTTCCTTATAATTATTAATTCCAAAGTTGTGTAATTTTTTAAAAAGTTAATAAGACTGTCATTTAGTAATATAATTTATAAATTGGAGCTGGGCACATGATCTCATATCTAAAATCCATGACTACATTTATGATTCATTCAATTTTCTTATGCAAAAGTAAAGCTATTGTTCCAGAAATAATCTAACCTCTTTCTGACAATTTATTTCCACATTTCAATGTTCAGAGTTTGTTTGCAAGTTTAAAAAATCATTCCAATACTTATTTGTTGTTTAAATTAAATTAAATCTAATAATATAGTATGATTTTTAACACCCATTTGTAATTTTTATTATATTCATTCATTCCATTAAGTATTCATTTTAGCATCTACCGTATGCCAGACACTGATCCATCTGTACTTTTCAAATTTTAATATACATATGCATGAGCTCTAAAATGCAGATTCTGATTCAGTGTGTCTGGACTAGGGCTCCAGATTCTGCATTGCTAACAAATCAGATTATACCGACTGTACTTTGAGTAGCAAGGGTCTCAAAACCCATAGTCTAACTTGAAAAGGATGAAGAAAGCCACTTCTCAATAATTCCATCCTATAACAATTTGTGATCTGACATTGTAGACTGCAGTCAAGAAAGGATTGTAGTAGTTTTAAAGTTGCAACAAAAGCTAAGGAATTTAATATGACCCAGTACACAAAAGACAACACTATCAGAACACAATGACTAGTGCCAAAGTCAGAGAGGAAAATATGATACAGAGAGCATTCTATACTTCAAGGATTAATAACTTATTGCTAGTTGAGATAACTTATTGCTGTAGCAGGAATTTTAAAAATTTAGGGAGAGAGGAGGAAGCTTGGCTGATCTTGAAGGCAATCAATAAATACTTGTTGAAGAACCACATATCTCATGGCACTGTATTCTCAGGCTAAAAGGGAATCTCTCTAGTCACCTCTAGCTGTTGACTTAATGAGAACTGTGCTGTATTCCCATGATTAGGAAAAAAAATGCCATAAGATCAACTAAGGAATATTTTCCCAAGTGAACAGAGAACACAAGTAGAAAAGTAAAACCAACTTTGCTGTAGCAAATTTTGGAAAACAGGAGTACAACACCCCTCTCCTCTGTTTCCAAAGGAGTCACCGTGGATTTTGGGGTATGGAGTAAAAGGAATTAGACATACAAAGAGGAATGTGTTCCAAGAAGAGTAACACACACACGTTTATTTTCTGTGTGTTTACATTTACTTTTATGTGGTAATTGAATATTCATTTGAATCATTTCATTATGAGTACCATTTAAGGAACTGGCATTAACACTTGAATTATGCTCTTGGATAATTAGTTTGTTCTCATATAAGATGACCTGACTTTCAATCAGAAATCACAGCAAAGGAAAAATAAGGTATATATTATCTTTGTCATCATGATAAAAATCTTCACTTCTCCTAAACTAGCTCAGAGAATATGTCTGTTTATTCTAAACTAAACACAGACTCATTACTCTGCTCCTTTGCCAAAGCCTCACCTCAGACCACCAAAGTCTACCATTTAACTTTCATCTCTGTTTTCATTTTTGAATATCACAGGGCACAAGCCATTTGTCTTGGGAAAAATCAGAAGCATCTAGATGAAGCCAAGAATTTTTATATCATCATTCCCTATAATGTATGCAGCCAAGCTGAAATTGGTCTGCTGTATTTCCTGATTGCCTCAATTTAAGGTAATTTGTGTTGAACTGTGATTCACGAGTTGTTGAAAACTAATTAATATACTGCTTAGTTTCAAACAAAAATTTAAAACAAAGCCGTTTATGATAAATAACTGAAATATAAAGGCTAAGATTTCCATTGCATTGTATTATTTCAATTTGAATGATCCTTTGTGACTGATTTGCAGGTGGTAATGACTTGCAGATTAAGTTGTCAGGAAACTGGGCTGTTGTGACCCAGTGACCAAGCTTTCACACAGCTTACACTGAACACTGGGCATTAAGAGATATGGGAACATATGTATATGTATAACTGATTCACTTTGTTATAAAGCAGAAACTAACACACCATTGTAGAGCAATTATACTCCAATAAAGATGTAAAAAAAATAATTAAAAAATAAATTCTTAAAATAAAAAAGAAAAAGAGGCTTCAGACTTTATTGCTTATGTCCAGGGTGAGAATGCTTTTTTGCAGCCTTCTTCAAATAACAGCACTAGTGAATATTGTCAGTCTACCGTTTTGTAGTTAGAGAACAAGAGGTTAACATCTCTGCCTCAACACTAATTGACTGGTTGAAGTGCTTGACCAGGGAATTATTTCTTTTCCTTTTCAGTATCTTCTCAGTAAAACAGATTACTTCCTTTTAACAGCAGCTCCACTTAACACCATAGTCATGCTCTGTTAGAAATGAAACCCAATAGAAAATTTCAATTTACATAAAGATGGTACACCTCTGGGGTCAATTAATCTTTGAACTTCACACAGAGGTCATAAATGTGTAAGATGATTCAAGGGAGCCAAGAGTCTTTGAAGAACTGAGCAAAAAAAGAGGAGATAATCTAGTCTAATACAATAAACAATGTGGTCACTCAGATGCTACTTGTAGATTCTACAGCAGCTGATACATTTCTTTTCTAAATAACTTCAATCTAGGAATAGCTACAGCTTTCACTGACAAACTTTTCCTAAGTGCATGATTTACCAAACAGGAAATTTATCATGTGTATGTTTCAGCTTGGAGGACTGATGTATCATTCTTGCTGCACCTAAATGTAAATGTTCACACATGAAAGCAAAACGTGGAGATGAGGAAAATGTCCAATGAAAAAAGAATTGCACAACGTAAAAGTTGAGAGTTATGTTTTAGTTGGAGGACACTCTGAGGACTTCAAGCCTGGGGCACAGCATATCAGATAACGCTGAGAAACTGTTCTTAAGAGGCAAGGTGGCAGCGGTGGGGGGGAGGGAGGCCAGGATATATTGGAGTTTTTGCAACAAAAGACCAGGTAGTCGGAACATAAAAAGATTACTGTTAATAAATGATCCAGATATCTCAAGTTAAGGAATTTAGCACTTTTCTACCTATAGGAAGATGCAAGAGCCTGGGCTCACTGAAATCATTCCTTTGTTATGCACCTCAGCTATCTGGGGCCAGCATCCTGTGCCTTCTCATCCTGAGTCCTTTCAGGGTACACCATCGAGGGTAGTTACAGTCTGATGACTGCTACGTGGCAGGCATTCTTTGTTTCCTTCCTGAGTTCCCTCAGGGTTCACCATCTGGGCGGCTATAATGTGGTAGCTTGACGGCTGCAACATCCTTTGTTTACTGATATGGCAGGCAATATTTTAGTTCACAAAAGGGAGAGGAGACAGGGAAATAACCATTGTTGAGCAGGATCTACTAGGTGCATCCTACTTTATGTGCTTTACCTACTTTAACTTTCACTAGCACCCTGCAATTATAATTATTATTCACATACATCCCTCAGGTGGTTTTGAAGTTATACAGCCATTAAATACTAATACCATGGTCAAATCCAGCTCTGTTCCACTTGGCTCAACCATTACTTCCTTCAGAAACTCTTCCTTAACACCATAATGCCTGCTACTACTGCGGTTATTTTTCAGAAATCCTCTGAGGTGTTAAAGTATTTTGTGCCTCTTTCTGTGTTTCCAGGTTGTTTTTTAATTGTCTATTTATACATGTTTCTCCCACACTAGACTTGTACTCTGGGAGAGCAAGGCTATGTCTTATGTTTATCCCTTAGTGGGTCTAGCAGTGTCTGACACACATCAGTCTCTCAGGAAACACTTGTTGAATGATGACCAAAATGACTTCAAACTCTATGAACATTAAGCTATCTCCTAACCGCACCGTATCAGAAGTCATCTCTTCCTTTTCTTATCTTGTCAAATAGTTTGTCATCTCTGAAGGCATTTACTGCTTCTGGCCTAGTAGTATAGTTATTTTGCATTTTTCATGTTTTCTCTACCATAACATAAACTCTTTGAGTATTGTTCATGTTCCCTTAGCAATCATCCACAGTGGCTCACTAATGACAACTTTCATACATATGTTGATTGAACACCTTCTCTGTCCTACCTACTTTGTTAGGTACTAGGTAGGGGCAACTCAAAGTCAAATACAACATGGTCCTTCCTCTCAAGGGGATCGTAGTCTAGTCCACAATAGTCTATTTACAATAGAGTGTGAAAAATAAATGATTGATGCATGAGCAAAGTGTTATAGAAGCATACAGAATGAGTGTGTCTGCTTTTACAGAGGAGATAATATCTAAATGAAGGCTTAGGGCATCAGGTGATAATACATGAAAAGCACTTTGCACATCATATGATAAATGCTTAATAAATGGTAGTTGTTATTATTAAGAACAAATGTACAAATATAAAATTCCACAGGCATACCTGGAGTGGAGTGAATAAACCAGTTCTGTTAAAATGGCAGGTTCATATATAAGTATAAATGAAAAAATCTGGAATGGTTGGTAAAGGCTAGTTTATGACGGTTTTGAATGTCAGACTAAGGAATTTAGATTCTATTAGAAAATGTTTTACTAAAAATGCTCCATCTCTAGTTAAAATCCATTTATGGATTTACTACTTCAAGCCTCAGTAGTAAAAGAGATACAATTTGAGAAAGGAAAGTAAGTGATTTCAAATATACAGTAATATTGCAGTGCAGTAGTATAGGTTATTCTGTTTGCCTTACTCACAAGTTTTATGAAATTATTCAATAGACACATTTTAAGACTTCCTCCTTGCTTTACTCTACAAAATGTGTGTAAACTCTGTCCATTTCTACCTGTTTTCTGCTAGTCTGAGGGATTTCTTTATCTGGTTAATATGATACTGTAAACTGATGATAATTCCTTTTCAAGCACTTAAGACATCAACACAAGACTCATATGATTCTTCAAGCACCATTAAATTAAACCCCTAACAGCACTATAAAGCGTTAGTAGCACGTGTAATTATAAGTCTTTGGTGTTTATCAGTGGGACACACTCTTAAAATGGCCAACTACCCAAGTGATGGCTCTACTATCCCATCTAATCAAGACAGGAAAATAACTAAGGTGATGTATAGCTAAGTATGTCACTTTGTATACTGCTGAAACTAGGGGGAGAGTATGCTAGAGATTGTCAGTGGTGTTCAATATTGTATATACTGATTAGACATGTGGTAGCATAAAATCTAAGAGAGTAAGAAATATACTTCTGGACCTAAGCTATTAAATTCTGATCAGCAAAATACAAAGTTTATATTTAAAAAATCCCAGTATTTCATGACAAATATTTGCAAGGGGAATAGATAAACTTCTGCAGAATAGTGTGATTTTAAGTTCCTTTGCTGATTGATTTAAAGCTTAGTTTATTTCTAATTCTACAAGATGAGGACGTTTTACTTGAAATTAAATCACAAAAAGTTCTAATATAGAAGTCATGTTATACAGTAATATATTAGGCTTGACAACTAGTATGTGTTGATTTACCAACACTGCTGACATTTGGCATTAACTTTCATTTCTAGACATCTCTGATGAGAATCTGAATCACATATTCATTATATGAACTCTGAGTAATCAAATGGTTGGTTATCAAAATACATGTGGTGATCTATATGTGAGGTTATATAGTTATACACAACATATTTATATTCAATTAACCTGCATCTCACATAATGTAATATGGACCATCAAGCTTTAAAGAGGAAAAAAGTCATTTCTTTGCATTCATTTTTCTGCTATCAAGGGTTTACCTCAACCGTTATAATAATGAAGTAGTTAAATAGTGAATGATTTTTTTTTGACTAAATTAAAATCTTTCAATTCTTGAAACTCAGCTTTTCACTGTACTGATACTCATCTAAACATGTATTGGCATAAATTTACCATCAATAACAAACTAAAAGGTCATCTAACATGCACTATGACTTACGACTGCCAGTAGACAAAATTAGTAAACTGTTCTTCAACAGGAATTTAATGGATAAGGGGATGGGAGTTGTGTAAGATTGACGGGGAAGTGACTACAGGGGGGACCTGAAGTGACTTGCTGGGCAAAGAGAAAGAGAAGGGTTAAAAACAACCAATATCACTGAAACAACACAACAGAGAGAGGAAAGATGGCAGCAGATGAAAGAAGAAAAAGAGGTAGCACAAGTTTGTGTCCACACACATAAACACACACACCAATAATTTCTCTTTCTTTCTCTTAAGACATAACATGTGACCTAAATATTTCATTGTGGCTTAAAAAAAGAGGAAGACAATTGAGGGCATACTAGATATGGTAGAGTAGCTAGCAGTATTGGGAAAGACTTGAGGTGATATCCAAATCTAAGTTTCAAGATAAAGGAAATGTGAAGGAGGCCAGTGGAGAAAATGACTTCAAGGAGATTTGCTACATCCTTTGGCCACTGAAAAGGAAATACTGTATGACATCTAGTCATGGGCAGAAGGTTCAGAATCAAATAAGCATCAGTAGGAATCCAAGCTTTATCTTTTATTGATTCTATGGCCTTGGGTTAAGTAAAGTCTCAGTTTCTTCATCAGTAAACCAGTGGTATCTATTTTACACACTACCACATCCTTAGTAATTGATCAATAAGTAGAAGCTAAAAATGTTGTGAGTGAAACTGAAGGACATGCACAAGCGAATTTTTCCTCCAGAAGTTATGTCCTAGTAGCTGAGTCCCTATACCAATCACTTTGAGGTAACTAAGCTAACACTTTCAAGTACTTCTGAATGTGTTGGAAGGGGAAAATGCATGAGCACTCTTCCATAATCTAATTTTCCGGGAAACTCATGGAAATGGAAAGTGCAATTGACATCGGTTCAAATACAGAGGATCTGCAACAAAAATTAGCAATAAGCTGAATCCACACAAGTTTTATGTAACTCCATCCAAAAACTTTACATCATCTTTATGTAGCAGCAGAGAAACTACGAATAGTGGATATACAAATTAAACACACACACACACACACACACACACACACACACACACACACCCCTTGGATTGGTTCTTTTATGAAGAAAATTGTGGTCCAAAATATACTTGCTCGTTTCATAAAGAAAAAAATTATTTGGTATTCTGTAAATTTAGTGTAAGTGTCAAAAAACTAACAGGGAATTTATTGGCAAACATAATGTTAAAGAACACCTCGTTTTTGTTTTTTTTTTGCAGTACGCAGGCCTCTCACTGTTGTGGTCTCTCCCGTTGCGGAGCACAGGCTCCGGAAGCGCAGGCTCCGCGGCCATGGCTCACGGGCTCAGCCGCTCCGCGGCATGTGGGACCTTCCCAGACCAGGGTACGAACCCGTGTCCTCTGCGTCGGCAGGCAGAGTCTCAACCACTGCGCCACCAGGGAAGCCCAAGAACACCTCTTTCACAGAACAAAACAAAATCTCACCAATAACAAAATTCTAGGCACTCTCTTTAACTTTAGAAACAAACAAAAGTATCTATGTACTATTTTAAGTCTTGCTTAAAATAGTAAGAAATGAAATGAAATAAGGAGAATAAATGTTGGTAGGAAAGAAAAGAGTATGTCATTCACTGATAACACAATAATATACCTAGAAAATCAAATAAATTAGTTTTTCAACAGTATCAGAAATAATGCAATAATTTTTAAAAGTGGTCATGTTTCTGGTTCTATAAGTAAGGACCTTAGAAGTCACAGCTATGTACCAACAAGTAAAAAGCTGAACAGGCCGAAAGATCAACAATTCTTGGATCCATAGGAGAGAGGAGGAAACAGGGCAAACCACTGCCCTCAAGACTAGAGAGACAGGCAAATAAAAGGACTCTCAGTCTACCAGAACAGAGACTAACCTGTGGAAACAGCCTTGAGAACCAGTGCCCAGGAAGGAAAACAGGAAATGTAATTGACAAATTGCTGGAGGATTAGTATGGACAACTCTGAGACTTAACAACTCCAGAGGGACCCAGTCATGGGGGACTCCACAATATTGTGAGATATAACTCCAGGAGCTCAATTGGATTCCCACAGTAAATATCAGAGAAAAATCCCCTCAGGCTTTCAGCAGTGGGAATGGAAAAGGAACCGTTTTGAAATAGTTTAGAGCTTTCTGTTCTTCTTAGTAAGGCCTGCCCTCAAAAGAAACTAGTTAACCAGAGCCTAACCTGCTGGGTATTATCAGAATCTAACTGACCTGGGAGAAAGGAAACACCCAACTCTAGCCAGCTCTAGCCTCCCACATGGGAGAAGGAAAATACCCAATTCCAGGCCACTCTAGCAATCCTCTCCCTCTTAAGGGGGGAGAAAAAACAGAAACAGTTGTGAAGTTCACAGTCCAGAGGCATTAGCTCACTAAAAGGCTAAGTCCTAATCATAGGGCTATAGAACCTTCCTCTACCACCAGCAGCAGCTCCTTTTAGCCTATACTTCATTTCCAACTATCAAGAAAAAGTTACAAGGCATACTAAAAAGCAAAAAAAATAATCATGAAGAGACAGAGCAAGCATCAAAACCAGACATGGCAGTGACGTTGGAATTATCAGACCAAATATTTAAAACAAGTAAAAAAAAAAAAAAGTATAAATGATATACTAAGAAAGGAGAGAAGAGACTGAATCTTATGAAATCCTCAATTAATACAACAAAGACAGAAAATAAGTGGAAGACAAAATTAGGAACAAAGAATAAGGGAAACAAATAGAAAGCAGTAATGAATATGGTAGATATTAATCCAAATATATCAATGATCACTTTGAATGTCAGTGGTCTAAATGCACAAATTAAATGACAGTACTGTAAGAGTGGATCAAAAAAACACAATGCAAAACATGTCATCTACAATAAGCCCACTTTAAATATAAAGACACATATATTCAATAGATTAAAGGGAAATGAGTGGAGAAAAATATACCATGCTAACATTAATCAAAAGAAAGTAGGAGTAGCTATATTAATTTCAGACAGAGTAGACTTCAAACTAAGGAAAGTTATCAGGGATAAAGGTCATTACATAGTGAGAAAGGGGTCAAGTTATCCAATAAGACATAAAAATTCTTAATATGTATGTGCCTAACAACAGAGCATCAAACTATTTGAGGCAAAAACTGATAGAACAGCAGGGAGAAAGAGATGACTCCACTGTCATAATTGGAAACTCAACATCCCTCTCTCAGAAATGGACAGATCCAGTGGACAGAAAATCAGTAAGTACATAGTTGAACTCAACAGCACCATCAACCAACTGGATATAACTGACATTTATAGACTACTTCATCCAGCAACAGCAGAATATAAATTTTTCTGAAGCTCACATAGGATAAGCACTAAGATAGACCACATTCTGGGTCATAAAACACAGCTGAACAAATTTTAAAGAAGATAAATCATACAATGTCTGCACTCACGCCACAATGGAATTAAACTAGAAATCATTAGCAAAAATATAACTGGAAAAGCCCCAAATATGTCAAGATTAAACAACACACTTTGGAATAACATATAGTTCAGAGAAGAAATCTCAATGGAAATTTTAAAATATTCTGAACTAAATGAAAATTAAAATACAACATCAAAATTTGTAGGATGCAGTGAAAGCACTATTTAGAGGGAATTGTATAGCACTGAATACATACATTAGAAAAGAAGAAAGGTCTCAAATCAATAATCTGTTTCCACTAGAAGACAAGCAAATTAAATCCAAAGCAAGCAGAAGAAAAGAAATAAGAAGAATCAGAGCAGAAATCAATGAAATTGAAAACAGAAAAATGATGGAAAAAAATTGACAGAACCAAAAATTGGTTCTTTGAAAAGATCAATAAATCAATAAGCCTTTAGCCAGGCTAAGAAAAGAGATAAGACACAAATTCCAATATCAGAAATGAAACAGAGGATTAACTACAGATTCCATGGACATCAAAAGGATAATAAAAGAATAGTTCAAACAACTCTATGCCCACAACTTTGATAACCTAGATGAAATCTAGTAATTCTATTCAAGACACAATCTGCCAAAACTCACACAAAAAGAGATGATCAGACTAAGCCTATATCCATTAATAAAACTGAACCAATAAACAACAACCTTCTCAGACAGAAAGTATCAGACCCAGATGGGTTTACTAATGAATTGTACCAAACAATTAAGTAAGAAATTATGCCAATTAGCTATAATCTCTTTCAGAGGATAAAAGCAGAGGGAAAATTTTCTAACTCATTTTATGAGGTCAGTATTACCTTAATATAAAAACCAGACAAAGACATTACAAGAAAAGAGTACTACAAACTAAAATATCATGAACACAGTTGGAAATATCCTCAATGAAATATTAGCAGATCAAATCCAAAAAAGTATAAGAAGAATTATACACAATGACTAAGTGGGATTCTTTCCCCAATATGGAAGGCTAGTTCAACATTTGAAAATCAAATAATATAATCTATTACACCAACAGACTAAAATGGAGAACTTGCATGAGTATATCAATAGATGCAGGAAAAGCATTTGACAAAATCCAACTGCCATTCATGATAAAACCTCTTAGCAAATTAAAAATAGAGGGGAACTTTCTCAGCTTGATAAAGACTATCTACAAAAACCCTACAGCTAACATCATATAATGATGAGAAACTACTTTTCCACTAAGATCAGGAACAAGGCAAGGATGTCCCCTCTCTCGTCTCCTTTTCAACATTGTACTAGATGTCCTTGCTCATGCAACATGGCAAGAAAAGGAAATAAAAGTTATACAAATTGGGAAAGAAGATATAAAACTGTCTATGTTTGCTGATGACATGATCATCTTCATAGAAAATCTGAAAACTTGACAAAAAAACTCCTGAAACTAATAAGCAATTATAGCAAGTTTGCAAGATGCAAGACTAATATACAAAAGTCAATTGCCTTCCTATATATCAACAATGAACAAGTGGAGTTTGAAATTAAAACACAATACCATTTACATTAGCATCCAAAAAAGTAAAAAAACTTAGGTATAAGTCTAATAAAATATATACAAGATCTATATAAGGAAAACTACAAAACTCTGATGAATGGAATCAAAGAAGAACTATGTAAATTTAGAGATATTCCATGTTCATGGATAGGAAGAATCAATATTTTCAAGATGTCAGTTCTTCCCAAATTGATCTATAGATTGAATGCAATCCCAATCAAAATCCTAGCAAGTTACTTTATGGATATTTACAAACTGATTCTAAAGTTTACATGGAATGGCAAAAGACTCACAATAGTTTTGAATGAGAAGAACGAAGTTGGAGGACTGATGCTATACAACTTCAAGACTTACTGTAAAGCTTCAGTAATCAATACAGTGTGGTATTGGTGAAAAAAATAGACAAATAGATCAATGGATCAGAAAAGAGCCCAGAACTAGATCCCCATAAATATAGTCAATTGATCTTTGACAAAGGAGCAAAAGCAATAAAATGGAACAAAGACAGTCTCTTCAATAAATGGTACTGAAACAACTGTCCATACACCCTTCACAAAAATGAACTCAAAATGGATCATATACCTTAATGTAAAATGCAAAACTATAGAGCGCTAGAAGATAACTTAGGAGAAAATCTAGATGACCTAGGGTATGATGATACAACACCAAAGATGCAATCCATGAAGGAAATAATTGATAAGGTGGACTTCATTAAAATTAAAAACTTCTGCCCTGCAAAAGACAATGTCAAGAGAATGACATGACAAGACAAGCCACAGACTGGGAGAAAATATTTGTAAAAGACACATCTGATAAAGTGTTGTTATTCAAAATATACAAAGGACTCCTAAAAGTTACCAATAAGAAAAAAACCAACCTGATTAAAAAATGGACCAAAGACCTTAACAGACACCTCATCAAAGAAGATAGAGATAGCAACTAAACATATCAAAAGATGCCACATCATATGTCTTCAGGGATATGTAAATTAAAACAACGAGATACCACTACACACCTATTAGAATGGCAAAAATCTAAAACTTTGACAACACTAAATGCTAACCGTGGAGCAATAGGAACTGTCATTCATTGCTAGTGAAAATGTATAATGGTATAGCCACTTTGGAAGGCAGTTTGGTGGTTTCTTCCAAAACTCAATATATGCGTACCACAAGATCCAGCAATTGTGCCCCTTGGGATGGTTATAGCAGCTTTGTTCATATTTGCCAAAACGTGGAAGCAACCAAGATGTCCTTCAGTAGATGAATGCATAAATTAACTGTAGTACATCCAGACAATGGATTATTATTTGGCACTAAAATAAAAGTCACTATCAAGCCATGAAAAGACATGGAGGGGGACTTCCCTGGTTGTGCAGTGGTTAAAAATCTGCCTGCCAATGCAGGGGACACAGGTTTGAGCCCTGGTCCGGAAAGATCTCACATGCCACAGAGCAACTAAGCCCATGCACAACTACTGAGCCTGCGCTCTAGAGCCTGCGAGTCACAACTACTGAGCCTGCATGCCACAACTACTGAAGCCCACATGCCTAGAGCCCATGCTCTGCAAGAAGAGAAGCCACCGCAATGAGAAGCCCACACACCACAACGAAGAGTAACCCCACTCGCCACAACTAGAGAAATCCCATGCACAGCAACCAAGACCCAATGCAGCCAAAGATAAAATAAATAAATAAATACATACATTTATAAAAAAAAAGACATGGAGGAAACTTAAATGCATATTACTAAGTGAAAGAAGCCAATTTAAAAAGACTACATACTGTATGAATCCAACTATATGACGTTCTGGAAAACAAAACTATGGGGACAATAAAAAGATCAGTAGTTGCCATGGGTGACTAGAAGGTAGAGATGAATAGGCAGAGCACAGAGGACTTTTAGGGCAATGGAAATATTCTGTATGATATTATAATGATGGTTATATGCCATTATACATTCGTCCAAACCCATAAAAGTACAACATCAAGAGTGAACTCTTTATGCACTTTAGGTGATTATGATGTATTAATATTTAATGAAAAAATGTAACTTATGCTTAGTGATGTTGATAATGGGGGGAGCTATACATATGTGAGGGCAGGGGACAGACAGGAAATCTCTGTACCTCCCTCTCAATTTTGTTGTAAACCTAAAACTGCTCTTTAAAAAGAAAATCTTTTTTAAAAAATGTGGTCATGTATAAGATAAATGTTGAAAAGTTAAGAGCATTCTTGTCTACCAGCACTACCCAGCTAAAAGCATAAAGAACCATGAGACTTTATTAATAATGACAACAGTTCTTAGGAATAAACTTAGAGATATGTATTAGATCTTTACAAAATGTAACTTCAAATGTACTCTAAAACCTTATAAATTCATAAATGGAGTGTCTTGAGTGAGAAGATGAAGTAAAAATATGTTATATACTCCAAATTATTTTATATGTTTAATATAATTACCATAAAAATCATACCAGGGTCAGATCCAAAGACAGGATGAGTCTGTGAAATGATTTTCAAATTTATATGGAAAAATACATGATAAGAATATACAAAGACATTGAGAATAAAAGGCACTGTGGTTGAAGTGAGGACTGGAGTTACAGCCCTTTTGTATTTTAAAACATTTCTTTTACATTTTTTAAAATATCAAGAAATAGAATTCATCCTGGGGCAGAAACAGAGATACAGTTCGATGGAACAGAATAAAATGCCCATAAATAGATACAGTCATATACAAAAGCAATATATGATTAAAGGTTCTGCACCCAATTCCAAGCAATTATCTTGCACCAATTGGGTGTCCTACAATTCAACTCAATTCTGACACTATAACAGGTTAAGGGCTCAGTCCTACAAGACTGCCCCCCCACCACTTCAGATGCCAGATGCAAGTCTAGGTTGTAACAACTCCCTCCCTGGGTTAGATTAATTTGCTAGAATGGCTCACAAAACTCAGAGATATTTTACTTACTAGATTACTGGTTTATTATAAAAGGATATAACTAAGGAACAGTCAGATGGAAGAGATGCATAGGGCAAGGTTTGGGGAAAGGGCATGGAGCTTGCATGCTGTATCTGAGCACACTACTCTCCCCAAATCCCCACGTGTTCATAAACCCAGAAGCTCTCGAACCTCCTTCTTTGAGTTTCTATGGAGGCTTCGTTACATAGGCATAATTGATTTAACCCTTGATCACTGACAACTGAACTCAATTTCCAGGTCCTCCTTCCTCCCAGGAGGTCAGGGGGGTGACATGGTACTGAAAGTTCCAACCTTCTAATCACTTGGTTGGTTCTCCTGGCAACGAGCCTTCATCTTTAGGTGCTTTCCAAAAGTCATCTCATTAACATAACGAAGGACATCTTTTTTGGCTCTCATCATTTAGGAAATTCCAAGGGTTTTACTAGCTCTGTGCCAGAAATAGGGATGAAGACCAAATATATATATTTCTTATTATAAATCATAATATTACATGATAAAGTAAGCATTACAAAACAAGGGCTGTTTAGAGATTGTTTAATAAATGGTGTTGAGATAACTGAATAGTGAGGGGTTGCAGAATACGTGACCCCAAAATATGCCACTTTGGCATGTGTATTATTTTGAGCTGAAAGCAATCAAGGCCTAACAGACTCAGGAATAGTTTTTTTTGTTTGTTTGTTTAAACCTCTCTCATAACTGCCTAAAATAATTTGGATGGGGAGCCATACTAGGAAAAGAGCTATTACCAGAGATTAACTTTTTATTCAGTTGGCCAAAAAAGTTCATTCGGTTAGTAAATACTTTGTTCAATAAAGTTCTTCATGAAAATGAAAAATGTGTTTTATTTTTACTTAAAACCGAATGAACTTTTTGGCCAACCCAATACATCAGAAAAAGTTATCTGCATGGCATCACAAAGATTTGTCTACCAAACATTTGCTCTTTCCATCTTCCAACTGTTTTCCTTTCCTTTGAAGTCCCAGACCCCTACCCCCTCCTCTTCCAGCACAGCAGTGGTGCCTGTGACCCAAGCAACCCCAGACCCAGTGGTGGCGCCAGCCATCCTAGTACCCAGGGCAGCGACACCAGCAACAGCAGCAATACTGACAGTAGCAAGGCACCGGTGACACTGGAGGCACAGGCAGTGATGAAGAGGGCACTGGTGACGCCTCTTGCAGAGGCAGTAGAGGGTGAAAGTGCCGATTCTCATATATAGCCAGAGGCAGCTCGGGTAAGAGAAACCAAAAACTTTTGCTATAGTGCCACCTATTGAAAAACAAAACAAAACACAGGGCCTCTAATTACCAACTTGTTGAACTGTTAGAATCAAAGTAAATAAACAAGGTTTTGCCTAAATAAGAAAGGTGTTCACTACTTCAAATGAGTGGCATGGACATATATACACTACCAAATGTAAAATAGATAGCTAGTGGGAAGCAGCTGCATAGCACAGGGAGATCAACTCAGTGCTTTGTGACCACCTAGAGGGGTGGGATAGGGAGGGTGGGAGGGAGAGAGACGCAGAGGGAAGAGATACGGGGATATATGTATATGTATAACTGATTCACTTTGTTAGAAAGCAGAAACTAACACACCACTGTAAAGCAATTATACTCCAATAAAGATGTTAAAAAAAAATGTACTGGCAGAGAAACAACTCATCAAGCACCATAAAACACCATGATAATGCAGTATCACAAAAAGAAAATGACAATTCTGCAGAAACCAAAGTTAAAGTCATGGAAGACTGTGATCTGATACAGAATGCAAACCAGCTGTCATGAAGAAACTCAATGAGCTACAGGAAGACTCAGAAAAGCAGTTCAATGAGCTTGGGAATAAAATTAATGAACAGAAGGAAACTTTACCAAAGAGATTGAAACTAAAAAAGAACCAAACAGAAATTCTGGAGCTGAATAACTCAATAAATGAGATGAAGAATGCATTGGAAAGCAATGGAAATAGAGCAGACCATATGGAAGAGAGAATTAGCAAGCTTACAGATAGAAATCTAGAAATGATTTAGGTATAAAAGGAGAGAGAACTGAGATTTTTTAAAAATAAAGAAACTCTATGGGAACTATCTGACTCTATTAGAAAAGGCAACATAAGGATAATGGGTATCCCAGAAGGAGAAGAGAGGGAGATGGGACTTGCCGGCCTCATACAGACCATAGACAAAATTAACTTATTGGATATGGACCCCAACTCTGGAGAGATTGGCTGGTTATTCCCTGGAGGAAGAGGTGGCCACCTACGAGGCAGGCCACTGGGTTCTCACACCTCGGAGGAAAAGAAGGAAGGAAGAAGAGAGGGAGGGGAACTTTTTCTACTTCACAACATTTATGGCACCAAATATGTGAGGAATTTTTCCCCACACCAACCAATTTTGACACCAACTGGGTGTTCTACAGTTCAATTCAATTCTGACACTAACTACCCAGAGTTAGCATAGACCCCACAGGTTAAGGGCTCAGTCCCACAAGACTTCCCCTGCTTCGGATGCCAGACATAGGTTCCAGGTTGCCATCTGTACTTCTGACCAACAAGATGTAAATTGGGGATTCCCACAACCCCTTCCTCAGATTTGATAATTTGCTAGAATGGCTCACAAGATTCAGGAAAACATTTTATTTACTATTACTAGTTTATTATAAGGGATACAACTCAAAAACAGCAAAATGGAAGGGATACATAGGGCAAGGTATGAGAGAAGGGGTGTAGAGCTTCCATTCCTTCTCCAGGCTTGTCACATTCCCACCACTTTGATTTGTTCACCAACCTGGAAGCTCTCCAAACCCTTTCATCTAGGGTTTTATAGAGGTTTTATTATGTAGGCATGATTGATTAAATAATTGGCCATTGGTGATTAAAAATCTTCAGCCCCTCTCCACTCTCTCAAAGTCATGGAGTGGGGCTCAAAGGTCCAAGCCTCTAATCATACCTTGGTCTTTCTGGCAATCAACCCCCATCCGATCTAGGGCCCCCAACCACCAGTCATCTCATTAGCATACAAAAGACCCTTTTATCACTCTGGAGATTCCAAGGATTTTAGTTGCATGCCAGGAACCAGGAACAAAGACCAAATATATAGGTCTTACTGTATCTCAGAAGGAAAAGAGAGAAAAGAAAAGAAACCTGGATACAGGGAAAGGAAACAAACAAAAAAAATGTGAAACAAAGATTTACATTTTCACCCAATTGGCAATCTAAAGTTTACTAAAATTAATTATTCATAAAAAATATAAAAGGGCACTGAATGGGTTTTGTACCTCTACAACATAGGTTCTGAATTAACTTTAACATCTGTTGAAATGCACTAATTGGCAAACCTTCGTGACCTTAATACCAGGGCTCAAATACCATTTCATCTGGGGATTCCACTAAATTTAAACATGTCATTCCCTATAACCTTAGGGGAATATCTACATATAAAATAGAGGACAACTAGTTATGCCTCATCTTAACTGTAAGAATTATTGTCTCACCAAAAGCCCCAATGTCATTACCCTAAAAAAATCCCACAGTAGGCATGACTGCTCTGACCCAATGAGTAATAAATTAAAATTAAATCTCTGGCACATACAAATTTGCTTGACAAAATGGGACACTGACACTCCACCCTGCAGTTAAAATAGTTAATATGGCCCAAAGTAAATTACAAGAGGACCTTTAAGGATGGAAACCTATAAAAGACCTAATTAATGAAGGAATGATTATCCTCACTGCTTCTCCATCTAACATCCCAATTTGTCCTATTCAGAAATCTGGAAAGATTGAATAGTGCCTCACAGTAGATTACTGTAACCTAATTCTATTAAGGTCACATCTATTAAGGTCCCCATATACAATATTATTGAAATAACTGACTCCATTCATTAAACTCCTGAAAATTATTCAGTAAACCAAGGGCTGCCACCATCAAGAAACAGCTTATTGAATCTCTTAGCATCCACATATTAATATAAGCCCAATAACTTTTAGGCCTTTTTGAGATCTGGAGGCAACATATTATTCCTCATTTACAAATTTTACTTAAGCCCATTTATCGTGTTACTTGCAAATCATCCCCCTTTGAATGGTGCCTCCTCCGACAAAAGGCTTTAGAATCTGTTCAAATTACAGCATAATAGGCATCCCCATTAATGCCCTCAGAGGGCACTGTAGAGACCTACTATAGAGGCTTTAGCAACCTCCTCTCGTGCCTCATGAGTGGCCCCTGGGCTTCTGATGCAAGAGATTGCTCTCTTCAGCCCCACACTCTACATAATTACAGCATTAATTAGTGGCCACATACTTGGCCTTCCTGAAAATAGAGGACCCTCTGTGTTCAGCTCTCCATTATGTCTTGGATCATGGGAGCAGCACCCTGCAAGCTTGGCATCGCTATCAAGGTCTCCTTTCTACAGAACTGAACCAAACCTGGGCCCTCCGGAATATTCCAAATGCAGGGGGCAGTGGCCTCCCCTGTCCTCAGTCCCTCGCCATGATGCTTGAGGATTTCACCCCTCTCCCAGATTTCTTGGCTACCTGAAAAGCCCCTTGGGATCAACTGAGTGAATAGTAATACACTTTACAGATGGCATAGCCACAATTTTGCATAATGGAGTTTGGTGGAGAATTTCTGGTTTTCATTTTTTAACCAGTATGTTTCTGATCAAGGATGGGACCCCAAGTTAGTATACTTGATTGAACTTCAGGCAGTCATCTTAGCACTGGTGCCCTTGCCAATAATTAGACCCATCTTTACATTTTCAAAAACCTTTGAGCCATTGCCTAACAGTTATCTTCTGTTATGGTTGAACTGTATCCCCTAGAAAAACTATGTTGATACCCTAACCCCTAGTATGTCAGAATGTGACTTCTTTTGGACATAGGATCATCATAGACATAATTGGTTAAGATAATGCCCTAGTGGAATAAGGTGGGCTTCTAATCCAATATAACTGATGTCCTTAAAAGAATACAGCCATGTGAAGACACAAAGACACAAGGAGTATGCAATGTGAAGATACAGGCAGAGATGAGAGGTATGTTGCCACAAGCCAAGGAACACCTGGGGCCACCAGAGTAGGAAGAGGCAAGAAACCATCCTCCCCTGGAGGTTTCAGAGCACAGCCCAGCCTCGGTTTCAGACTTCTAGCCTAGAGATCTGTGCAAGAATAAATTTCTGTTGTTTTAAGTCATCCAGTTTGCTGTACTTTGTTATAACCCCCTAGGAAACTGATATATCCTGTTTAGATTAAGAACTCTAGAAATTTCTTGCCTCACAACACCTAAAATATAAATCAAGCTGACAGATGCTTCTATAAATATAATACTAAGGCCATAATACAAAATCTTACCAGGATACTCCTTATTCCTATGAAGTTGCAGCAATTATTCATAATGACCAAGGCACTCATTTCAATTCTCAGAGCACACAGTGCTGTGCTCTTGAAGAAGGTGTTCAATGGAACTTCCACCTCTCCTGCAGGACCCAGCAGCTGGTTTAATGAGCTCCTCAAAGCACTCCTGCTTAAGTTACAAAGTTGCAAATGGGCCCCTAACTGGGTGTCATTATTATTTATTTTTAATTTTTTAATTGAAGTATAGTTGATTTACAATATATTAGTTTCAAGTGTACAACATAGTGATATTTTTATAGATTTTACTCCATTTAAAGTTATTATAAAATAATGGCTGTACTTCCCTGCTGGGTGTCACTATTGCCAGAGGCATTAATTAGTCTAAATTTACAGCTCCCTACACCAATGCCACACATGGCCATCAGTTGCTTTCATTGACTATGAAGTTCATTTTTTTATGACCAGCTTACATTGTAGCCCTCTACCTCTTGGTCAAGTGCCTACTTAACATCCTCATCCTACTCCTCAAAGACTTAGTCAACAACAAAGTTTAAATTGATAAGAAGGCATCCAGAGGTCAATTGCAGCATATGGCCTAAAATAAAGGACCAATATTATGTGCTGCCTTGACATGGGGGAAAACTGGGAGGGCCTCAAGTGACCCAATGGCAAATCCCCCTCCTTAGTAGGCCCACAAGTCTTCGTATTAAATTCACCAGGCACAGCTCCCACTTATCCCTGAGTAGCAGATTTCAGTTCCCTGCTAGTGTGCTGAATTCTTTTTTCAAAAAGACATTATTCTTATTGTTCTCTACAATCAATATTCATTGATAATTATCCATCCACTTATCCTTTCTGTTACTCTTCTTGTTTTAACTGCTTTCCATTTTTTGTCTTGGATCATTTTCACTTTACCTGAAGAAGTCTCTTTGCTATTGTTTTTAGGGAGAGTCATTTGACAATAAATGATCTTTTTGTTTATCTAAAAATGTATTTTTCCTTATATTTTAAGGGTATATTTGCTAAATATAGGATTCTAGCTTGGCCATTATTTTCTTTTGAACACTTTATGTCATTTTCCTGTATTCTGGCTTCCTTATTTCTTTTAAGTCACTTGTCAGTATTATGGTTTCTCATTTGAAGATAATTTTTTCCTGGATATTTTGATGCTTTTATTTTTAGCAATTTCACTATGGTATATGTCTAAGTGTGTTTTTCTTTCTAATCCATCAGCTTGGGGCTTATAGAGCTTATTAAATTTGTGTCTTGATATCTTCTGTTGATTTTAGAAAATTCTTAGCCATTATTTTTTCAAATATTACTTCTGACCTGTTCTCTCTTTCCTTTCTAAGATTCCAACTGCAAGTATATTAGTCATTTCACCATGTCCAATAAATCTCATATGCTCATTTCTATGTTTCATCTTTTTTGCTCTCTGTGTTTCAGTCTGCATATTTCATATGACTATCTTCTATTTCATTAATTCTATATTCTGCTGAATCTAATCGGCTATCAAACTTATCTTGTTAGTTATTTACTTTAATTATTACATTTTTCAGATCTATAATTACCATTTTATTTTTTTATGATTCCTTCTCTCTGATAAAAGTCTCCATCTTGTCATCTATATTCTGAAACACATTCACCACCATTATTTCATGTCCATGTCTGATAACCCCCAAAATGAGGATGAATCTGTTTCTATTATTTTTTCTCTTCATTCTGTTTCTTGGCATACTTAGTAATTTTTGGTCAAATGCCAGATATTGTAAATAAAAATTACAGAGGCTCTGGATCCTGTTTTATTTTTCCAGAGAAAATTCACATTATATACTGGTAGGCAGATAAAATGGAGGCAAGTCATGTTAATCAAATTAGGGACTGAGCCAGCTTGAAATTGGGGTGACAGTTTTTATAAGTTTAGACTACCTCAATTTTACTTCTATTCCCAGGGAATAGTCCTCCAGGGGTCCAAAGTGAAAGTCTGGAGTGTTTACTAGGGTCCTTCCTCCTTGGCAAGTCCTGAATTACTTTTGGTCACTTTAGTTCTCTAAGAATACCAAAAACTTTACTCTGCTTTTCAGAGGTTTTCTGTTTAGTTTCTTAGCCTCTGACCTTGCATAGGTTAAGAATTTAATGAATACCTCAAAGGGAAATTCTAGAATGTCAGACTCACTCTTCTGTTCTTACACTTCTCTCTGGATTCTGGGCCCCTCAAGTTCTCGCTGACTTGGTATCCCTGAACTCTAATTTTTCACTCTCCAGCCCTGTGAGATTGTCTGAAACTTTGTTTAGCTTCTCTACCTCTTAGCTATATCCCTCTGTTCTGATTCTCAGCCTCTTTCTTTACAGTAAGATTTGAAAAATGCCCTGAGGAAAAAGTGACTCACAGAATGTATGCTTACCTCTCTGAGGTTCCTTTTTTCCCCTCAGTTGGCTCAGCAGCTCTCCGATGTTTTTAAACAGATGGTTTTGTATTATATCCAGTTTTCTATTTTTTCATAGCAGGAATATTAGTCTGCTACAAACTGCTCCATCATATTTGGAATCATAAGTCTCCTGCCTATTCTATTCTTGTTCTCAGTTAATGGCATCCCTATTCACTCAGGCTTCCAAGCCAGAAGCTCGGGTAATATCTGCTTCCACTCCGAAATCCAGTTGATCACAAAATCTTCTTGATTCTACATGACCAATATTTCAAATCTGGTCTTTTCTCTCAATCCTCATTTTTGACTTATTTGGGAACACTCATAATCTTCCTTAAACCAGTCTTTTTCCACTCCAGCTCATCTTTCATATAGAGGACATTACATATTTCTAATAAAATAATATCATCTTTGTAACCCAAATTAAAAACTTTGTGGTTCCTCCCTTTTCCAAAGATTGAAGTAAATCTCTTTAATTTATCACAGGCCTTCACAATCTGTTTTCAAGCAATCTTTACAGTCTCAGTAATCTGCTACTCTCCCATATGCACCCTATACTCCTGTTACACGATTTTTGGTAACTGTATGCCTTTGATTTAGCATTCCTTATGATGGTTAAAGAAGTTCCCTTTCTTTGCTGGCATCATTCTACCTTCAATACCCAAATCAAAGAGTGTTTCCTTATTATGAAATCTTCCCTACCTACCATAAGTGAGGTTAATTGCTTTGTCTGTGGTGGTCAAATAGTACTTTTTTCATACTCTCATAACAGTAATTTTTGTAAATCTATTTTTACAACTGTCATTTTTGGTAGATCACAACTTATTCCAGGGTAGACATATAGTCTTATTCATATTTTTATTCCCAGAACCTAGCATAGTGCCTGGCATACAAAAGAAGCTCAGTAAATTTACATTGAGTGAACTACAAAAACTAAAATAGCAACAGCTAGAGAAGTAATAACAATGCCTGATTTTGACAAGAATGAAATGAAACTAATGTAGCAACTTATTTATGTTGACTAATTTAATTGGCAAAACCTTTGAAGCAAGGGCCATAATTATGTTAAAATTGACTTAGTAATTCCACTCCTAGGACTTTATTCTCAAGAAATAATTCTTCTACCTATGCTTCATCCACTCCATGTCCTGTGTGCATCCTGCCCACACACTGCTCCACACTCCTACAACTGCCTCCAGCATCCTGGCCCTAGAACAGGTGGCATGTAGATGGCACTGAGGAGGTGGCATTTAGGTAGTCATGTGGGCAACTATCCACAGTGCTAGGGGGCCCTGAGCAGGGCGCTGGGCACTGCTGAAAGGCTGCAACACTGGGCTTCTCTGTATCCCGTAGCAACAAGAACTTGCTCAAGAAACTTGCCTCAGGAAGGAAAATTGATATGAATATCCTTCCTTGGGATCTCACTTTACTTACAAACCACCCAAGTTGGAATTCCTAATGAAGAATGCCTCAAAAACAAACAAACAAAACAAAACAACAAGAAGGAAAACCATGTGTACCTAAGAACAATGAACAGCTTTCTTTATAAAGCACTGACAGATTTGCTGTGTACCTCTGAAGTGAACTAAGATCTATGACCCAAACGTGGAACTTTCCAAGAATTCTCAGTATATGGAGTATATTGGAGAAAAATTTTTCAGGAGTACATAGAAGCCATGTTACAGGAACGTAATGCACATATGAGGCATCTTTTATTTATTTATTTATTCTTTTTGCTGTACGCGGGCCTCTCACTGTTGTGCCCTCTCCCGCCGCAGAGCACAGGTTCCAGACGCGCAGGCGCAGTGGCCATGGCTCACAGGCCCAGCCACTCCATGGCATGTGGGATCTTCCCGAACCAGGGCACGAACCCGTGTACCCTGCATCGGCAGGCGGACTCTCAACCACTGCGCCACCAGGGAAGCCCCTTTTATTTTTAATCGAATAAGTTTGGCATGTAGCATTGTGTAAGTTTAAGATGTGCCGTGTTACTTTGATACATTTATATATTGTAGTATGATTGTTGATGTAGCAATATTTGTCACATTACATAATTATAGTATATTATTGTCTATATTCATTATACTGTGCATAAGATCTCCATGGCTTATTTACTACTTGTCACAAATTTTACCCTTAAACACCATCACACTTATCCCTATCCCCCTATCCTCTGGTAGCTACCATTTTACTCTCTGTTTTTTACAGGTTTAACTTTTTCAGATTCCATATATAAGTGATTTCATACAATAACTGTCTTGTCTATCTTATCTCACCTAACAATATGCTCAAGGTCCATCCACGTTGTTGCAAATGGAAGGATATCCTCCTTTCTCAGGGCTGAATAATATTCCACTGTGTATATGTACCATATAATTTTTATCCATTCACCTTTTGAGGGACATTTGAGTTGTTTCCATATCTTATCTATTGTGAATAATGCTGCAATAAACACCGGATGTCCCAGCAGACCTTAAGGAATGTACCATCTATAGTGTTTTTTCAAGGCAAAGAAAATGCAGCTATTGTAGTGATTGATTGGTTACAGCAATTGCTGATTTTGGATCTCCTAATTAAAAAGATGACTTTATACAAAATGATTTCAGGTAACTTAAGACTGGACAGTCCATTATGGTCTGATAGCATGGAATCTGCCTTGCTCTCAAATCTGTGCAGAATCAATCAGCAGGCACTCAACAGTCATATAATGGAATACAAAAAGGAAGAAAGAGAAAAGACTTGAAAGTTGAGCCCAGTGTGCCCAACACAAGAACAGGGAGAGTTGACTAAGTTGATGACACAAATGAAAAAGAGAAAGAAGAAAGCAAAGTCCCTTGTGGATGATGACATCTCCTCCAAGAATTGCCTGTTGGGTAGAATAAGTAAAGATGATCTGGATGATGGTAGTGTACTTTTTTGAAGTGCACACACCAGAATATGAATATGAATTACAAGAAGCAGGAAAGAATTTGGAGGCTGAGAGAGGAGGTGACAAAAAGGAATCAAGTTCACTTGTTTCAGAATGCAAAGGAAATAAATTTGTGAGGCATTGGCTCTGCTGATACATTCTTTGTGGGGAGTTAAACTGATACAGACCAACTGCTGCCATGGAAGTCTGTACTATGTACTATGTTTATACATGAATTCTGCTTTAAAAAAAGAAAAATAAATTTTGAATGTATCAAATAGAAGGCATTTGTATGATGTGGTATCCTTTATCACTTCAGATACTTATAAGGAAGGGTAAAAGGAAGAGTAGTGGTAAAAGGACAAAGTGAGACACATTTTATAAAATTAAAACTCTTGAATGGTATTGTCTGCCATTTTGCCAGTTAGAAGTTTTATAGTTTTTCAATGTATTTAAATATAATTTCCTACAGATGAAAGACATAAAGTTACTGTTGTTTCTTCTCAAAAAAGAGAAAGAATTCTTAAAAGCAAAAAAGAAACATCAAAATCCTCTGTAGTATTATCTAAACCAGTAAAAATTATGATGCGACCCACATGACTAGGAAAGCAGCTTAATAAATTATGGCATATCAGCACTGTAAGCTACTAAGTATGCATTAAAATTCTAATAATTGTTAAAAACTGTAGAAAACTGAACACTATTCCTGATATAATATTAAGAGTGAAGAAGAAAATAAGAAATAAGGTATTTAGGATAATTGCAGCTATGTAGAAAATACACATAATTGTAAAATGTATAATAATAAAAAGTACCATTTTATGCTATTATTATATGTGAATTTAAAATGTTTGATATTTTATTTAATGTAATAACTTTTCAATAAAAATAATAGTGATCATTAACAAATTTGAAATATATAATCAAAATCAACATTATACACTAATAACTCTCACTGAAAATGATACCCATGGAATTTTATTAATTTTTATTAATGCAATATATTCTATTAGTAGAGTGATCATCATAGTAAAATTATTATTATTATTGGTATTATACTATCTTGTACATCAAAAGATTTCTTAAAAACAAATGAAGTAATGCTGTTTCCCTAAAGAATTTCTGGAAATTTGCATTTCCTGATTCAGTTTTGTTGCTGGAAAATATGATTAGAAATACATTAGAAACTTTCCAATGATGAAGACTGCTTGGGGAGGGGGAGTGTTGATATGAAAATAGTCTTCTCTTTATATATATTCTTGAATTGGCAAGGAGTTAAAATGCAAAAGTTACAAGAGAGGGCTCTATTTTCCATTAGAAAGAAAACTAAAATGCATTTAGCTAGGAAGTGAATAGGGAGGAATTCTACTAGTCCTCAAAATGCTCTGCAGTTAAGTGAAAGACTTGAACATTTTTGATTTTGTTTAATGAGATTTGCAAGTTTCAACACAAAACATACTTGAGATCAAATTTTAAAAGTCACCTGTACTTAAGGATTTCCATCTGAAACACCCACATCTCTAACTACAGCAGCTGCTGGTTGCTGCTCTTGTCCTATAAATTATACTGATTGAGTGATGTGTTAGAAAGAACAGAGCTACAGTTCCAAGTATGTGGTACACAGAGATTAGCCAAACATTTAAGAATGTTAAACAGTCAATCAATATCCTTGATTCTAGTGAGGTTCATAAATTTGTATTTTTGAAAAATAATAAGCCACTTATACATTACTTTGTCATACAGAAGTCTCTATCACTAACTTCCAAAGGGAGTCTCTGAACCACTCATGATCGTCTTCTTTGTTTAGGGCAAACATAGAGATTTTTTTACATTCTTGAGACAAGATGGCCATTTCTCTTTTCATGGCTTCTTATTTCTAGAATAAATACTTTCAATAAATCACTTCAAGATATTCTCAGCTGATTCTCCCCTACATCTAGTATTTTCCTTCCCTGATCACAGTCAATAGTCAATAATCTTCAAGATGAGAAAATTTGCTTTCTTGGCATATTTTCATGGGAAAAAAGTATATATATATATATATATATATATATATATATATATAT
>NW_020837998.1:8570775-8597478 GCF_003676395.1 Aethalodelphis obliquidens
ATAATCTCAGTTACCCATTCTTCCTCAAACTGTATTCCTTTTGCTTTTAATAAAATTTAACACACACACACACACAAACCACCACTGCATCGAAATGTTTTTAATTAACTCAAAACTAAATAAATAATATTAAAATCTAGAGCATAGTATATTGGTGTTGCATTTTGTGCCTAGCATAGTGCATAGGGCATAGTATACAATAAGTGTGGGCAAAATTAATAAGTGGCCCAAAATATACCTGCTATCCTTTTATCTTGCCCTCACCCTGAATTCTCATAATATAGCACTTTATTTATCTATTTTTATGATCTTAATATTTTGTTCTGCATTATACTAATTTTCTGTTTTCATAGTCTCCGCTATTAAGACACCTACTGCATAATGGAAAGAGTACCATATTCAGATTGAGACAGATGTGAGTTGGAATTCAGATTCTACCACTTAACTACCTATGTGACTTTGGTTAAGCTCTTTCACCTCTCTGAGCCTCAATTTCATCATGTGTCAAATAGGTATAGTTATACTTAGCTGATAAAATTCTAAGAATTAAGTGAGATGAGCATGTAAGCTGGTCAATAAATGGTTTTTAGTTCCTCACCCATCACAAAGTAGACTGTGAGCTTTTTGTCCATTGTTTTTTTTTTTAATTGATCTTTACTTCTTCCTTTCCTCTCAGCCAGTAACTTAAGCATAGCATACACTTAATTAATGCTTAGTGAATAAATTAATTCTATGTAGGTATGTCTGTCTTTGTGTCTGTTCATTTCAAGAAAATTCCCTTAAAGGCAAGAATGCTATCAAAATATTTTTTCATATTAGCTAACAAATTTTGAGTTATTACTCTGTGCTAGCTCCTAAGCTAAATAATCATATACTTTATATGTTGTGGTCTTCTATAGCAGCTGCCTAATATATTCACTAAGCATTTTATTCATTTAAGAAATATCGATGAACATTATTACCTGAAATTGATATAAAGTAAAACATTTCCTGATCACAATGCTTGAGGAAATGTGGCATTTGGTCAAATAAGGGTCATTTAACCATTTATGGCTACAGGTAATTGATGAAAATGATCTTATGTCAAAATATACCAAATGCCCTCACATCCCCCTAGTAAAGTGTAGCTATAAATAACTTTCCTTCCTCTCAATTCCTTCTTTTTTCTGGATTTTAGATTTCTGCCCCCAACCTCCCAACCCTCAGCTAAATAAAGAGAAGGAACTTTATAACAATATTTACAAATCTTTAGAACATATTTAACAAAATTCTATATCAAACCCTTATATCTCCTTTTTCTATTTTTTAAATTACTAAAATATTAAATATTTAAATTATTAAAGCAAACAAACCAAAAACCCACAAGTATGGTTAAACACTCCATATCTCCACCTCACAGAGCTTTTGCAAACAACATGGTTGACAAGTACAGTTGATGCTTGAACAATGTGGGGTTAGGAACACCAACTCTGTGTAGTTAAAAATCTCTGTATAACTTTACAACTGGCCTTCCACATCTGAGGTTCCACATCCGAGGTTCCACATCCAGAGAGATTCAACCAACCATGGCTTGTGTAGAACTGTAGTATGAATTTAGTGAAAAAATTGTGTGTATAAGTGGACCCTCCCAGTTCAAACCCATGTTGAAAAAAAATTTCAAGGGTTAGGTTAACAACTTCACGATGTTAATTCAGCTTGTAACACTACTAAACTACCTTGGAGACACAGTTAAATTTAATGCCATCAAGACAAACAACTTGGAAACAAAAAATAAGAAAACAAATTCCAAGAAGCTAATAAACAAATATCACTTCAATGTCCCTTCCTTCTTGATGAAACATGATATTAAAGATACAAAGGAAAACAAAATAAGCAAATAACATGATAATTGTGATCAATGCAGGCTGTTGTATTTAGATGCAGGTGTTTAGAAAAAAAATTTTTTTCCCAGTCAAATGAATCAGACTGTCTGAATGACAGAACTTCTAAAATAGTTATCATCATCATCAGCATCATCACTTACTAAGAACATATTAAGTGTTAGGCACTGTGCTAATTTAAGTGCTTTATATGAATCATCTATTAAATTACCTATGTGGTAGGTACTGTTATTATCCCCAATTTTACAGATGAGGAAAATATAACACATGGAAGTTCAGCAACTTGCCCAAGGTTCACAGATAACAAGTGGAAGAGGTAAATTTTAAATAACATGTAGCCTCTCTCCAGAGACAAGAAATACAGTTTCACACTAGTACTGAAAAGAATTCACATTAGTTGAGGGTTCTAGTTAGGAAAGTGCCAGATAACCTATCCTACTGTAGTACTGAAATGTTATTTTGCACTAATCTCAGTTACACTAGACTGTGAGATCTTCAAGAGTAAAGAGCACTTCTTATTCATCTTTGAGTCACAGATCTAAGAAGATATTCAACACATAAATGCTTGCTGAATTAATGCCACTGAGACAACCAAACAATAAGCAAATGCAATGTTGAAAATGCCATTTTCATAGGGAAATCAGTCAGGAGACCACCTAAACTGGTAGAGCTATATTCATAAAGATACCTTGATTGCAGGGCAATGAACAATCTATCTTAAAACATGTTTCACGATATAATTCTGTATTATAAGGGAAGTTTACAGATTTGTGGACTCCTGTAGTTGATTTCTCATAGCAGATTTTCAAGAAATTGAAAGTAAAAAAAATAACTATGAAGGTTTATCATTTTGAAGACAAAGACAGATGAAATTTGGTGGTGTAGCAACACACTGATCCAAAGCAACAAGCAAACTTGTTCATTCTTGGATTCATTCAAGAAACACTTGTTGAGAAATAGACTCACACAGAAGACAAACTTATGGTTACCAAAGGGGAAAGTGGGGGAGGGATAAATTAGGAGTTTGGGATTAACGGATACAGATTAACAGATCCTATATATAAAATAATCAACAAGGTCCTACTATATAGCACAGGGAACTATATTCAATATCTTGTAATAACCAATAATGGGAAGGAATCTGAGAAAATATATATGTATAACTGAATTACTCTGCTGTACACCTGAAATTAACACATTACAAATCAACTATAGCTCAATTTTTAAAAAAAGAAACATTTGTTGAGTACCCACTATATGCAAGACACTGTTCTGGGTATGAAATCAATACAAAAGACAAGGTTCTAACCCCATGGTACTTCTAGAAGCAGAAGGCAAACAATATACAATATACAAACAAATTACGGTATAATATCATACACTGGTAAACATTAATAGGAAATTAAAATATCCCAGTTTGATAGTGGGTGACTGTGGATACACAACTTTACAGATAGGTGACATTTGCACTGAGACCTAAAAGTACCATGTGTACATACACTGAAGCAGGAGAGTTTAGCCTGTTCAAGGAGCAGAAAGCAGTCCAGGGTGGTTCTAACAAAGTGAATGAGTGCAAGAGGGCGACAACATGAGGCCAGAGAGGCAGGAAGTTGTAGAACCTTGTAAACCACAGTAAGGATTTAAGATTTAATTCTAATGACAGTGAGGATCCATTGGTGGGTTTTAGTCAGCAAAGTGATATTATCATTTTAGAACTTAAAAGAGCTTTCAAACTTATTGGGAGATACCAATTTTAATGTAAAATTTACCATCTTCCTGAAACAAATCCAAGCTGGCTGCACATGCTAAGTCAAAAAATGTTTTCCAGAGCTCTAGAAAGAGATATATAGCACTGTCTGGCTATGGAACTGTCAGAAAGATCATTAGATAGATTTTATTGGTATGCATCAAGTACTGTAGGGATGTGATTAGAGGCAGCAAACTTGTTCAAATAAAATAAGACCTGCCATGAACTTTCGTCCAAGCCTTGAACCAAGCATTTTATTTAAAATGTACTTCATATAAGTTTGCTAACCTTAACAACATGATCATTTTTCTTTTTTGTATTTTTTCAACTGCCCCAAATCATCAGAAAGACCAAATTTGCTTTTTTCCTACTCAACCTAAAGCAAAATTATAGACCACGATTAATGTTACAGGTAAAGAAAAAAAAAAGGCATGTGTTTTTGCTTAAAAATCTAGTTATAAGGACAAGATCAAAATGCAAGTAAGAAGAATGCCATAAATTAGAAAAATTGGTCTTAGTTCAAACATCACCTACTCAGACTTTTCTAAAATTACTCTCCACCTCTTGGCACAGCCATTCTTGATCACATCACCCTCCTTTGCCTTCTTCATTTCACTTATCACAATGCGTTACTCATTTATTGTCTGCCCTCCCCCACCCTATAAAATATAAGCTGGTATCTTATCTGCTTACCCATCTATTTCCAGTTTCTAGCATAGTATCTGGTTCTTAGTCGGAGCTCATTAATACTCAATATATGTTGATCACTTTATCTACAAATATTAAGTGATCATTAATATGCAGTATAAAGTTGTACAAATATTCAAAGAAGAGTAAAACATGGTTCTCATACTCCAACCATTTATCCTCTAAATTGGCATCTTCAATGAGGCATGGATATAAAATAACAGAACATACTTAGTGTCTAAACCAGAAAGTCAGTTTACAACCAGAAAATGGAAAGGGGAATGAAGAGTTACAGCTATAATCCTAAGAGGTCCCTACCTAACTGCAGGAAATACTATTTTTATCTGAAACTCTCCTTATCTAAAAGTGGAGAGATCGCCATACCCTCTAAGGGTCAGCTGCAAGTGCTGGTCCTTTAAAGCAGGCACGATTACATATATGTGTGTATATGTGTGTGTAAATATATGTATATATTTAAATAGATATTTTATCATTAGCATATTATAACAAAATATATTTATTAGCGGGTCTAAATCATTAGAATAGCTTACTCATGCTTTTAGGGGGCTTAGTAGCATGGATTTGGGTCTTATATATTCCAGTGCTTGTCTGAACTTAGGAAGGACATAGATTACTATGGAAATTGGCACACTCCTGTCCATTTCCTGGTACTGTAGATAAAACAACCACTAAACCAAAAATCTATTGATAAAACATTTCTGTCAATTTTACCTATTTTAGCCAAGTACCTTCAGCATTAAGTTTTTCTTGATGTTCTAATGGTAACCAAATGCATAATGTTTTTTTAAAAATGTAGATTTCATTTTCAGTATCTAGATTCATACTATTTTGTTTCTTTTCTTCCTCACCTACATTCCACAACCTATTCCACAATCTACCAGAGAATCAATTTAGGTGGTTCATCAGTATTTCAGACAACATCCTCTATCTTAGCAAAGATTGACCATTATCGTTGCAAAATACACATCTGTCAAACCATGGAGAATTATGCCTCAGTGCACTTACAGCCATAAAGAGAGAAGCACTGAATACTTTAATATTCAGCCTCCTTACAAGAATGCGGAAATACTTTCTGCCTCAAAGGCAATCATGTGATAAGTTCTCAAATTAGTCAAAAGCAGAAATGGTTTAAAATACTTATTTTTAAATGAGGCACATATTCTTTCTTCCCTGCATTTTAGATTCCATTTCCCTTAGCCCAAAAAGCAGACTCGGCCTGGTGGTTATGCAGCCAGCCTGGATGGGGCTTGCTAAAGCTGAGTGCCAAAATGTGTGAAAGCTTTGCAGCACTGTGAGCTGACAGACCATTAGGCAGATTGGGACTGTGTGCAGCTGTCAGGATGCTGCTGGAATTGCTATACTCTTTGTCACAGGATTATGCTGCTGGAGGGACTGCAGACCCTACTTTTTAAAACACCTTTATTTCCTTTCATGGGAATTTGATCTGTAGGAGTTCAGACTTTTGAGAATAGTCTCAAATGGAAGAAAGAACACTTTCAAATACCTATATTCTAATATTTTTATGGTAACACGAGCAACTCAAGTTTCCCTCATGGTCACATATGATGATGTGCTAGGAATCTTTTTAAAGGACCATTTGAATCCTTATGTTCAAGTCCTTTGCACAGTCAATTTTCTTTATTAACCAAGTATTCTTCATTCATGTTATGCATTTTGACCTTATGAATTCTGTCTGTGCCTGCTTTTGCTTGAGCAGGTTCTTGAACACCGAGTATCAAAAAGAGTATTCAAAAATCAGTCTACAGATCTAATTCTGTAAGGTATAACACTTAAATTCCTACCTGTTTTGATTACCATTAGTGGTCATTAATTGTCTGTTTTTTCAAATTTAAATTACACGCTATTTGTTTAATACCTGTATTTTAAATTGACAAAGCGAGTTACCATTGTCATCCTCATCTTTATAATTAACCTGTCAAATGCAAAACAAATAACTTATATCATCTCTGTGGGAGTTTTAGTCATTTGGATGATAATTTCCATTCCAGAAAAATACTGCTGGTGAGCTTCAAAAAGTAATCTACTACATTGTTCTTAATAAAGATGGAACTTTCTAAGTCAGGTGACATGATATACAAGGACGTGTATATGTCCACACCATCCATATGCAGGTACATAGCCCGCATTTCATGGATCATAATAAAAGTTAAAAGTCAATACATTTTTAAATAATCATAAGTGTCATAAATATTCACTGGGCAGGACTTCCTCAGTAGGCTGTCAGCCTGTTTTAGATTACTTTGCAGACATAGTGTAGCCTTACTTAAAGATGGGTCTCTTGAGAGCAATAGAGACACACTGGAAAGTAGGAGATTACATTAATACAAAATGGAAAGACATTTCTGCATTTTACATCAGTGAATTTCGTGATCATCTTTTTTCATCTTGTAAATATTTGGGATGAGTCATTTTCTTTCCATCTTTCTCTCACTAAAACTTACCTAGATTTTAGAGGTCAACATGAAGAATACCAAAGTTCTAATGCCTACCTTTACTAAAGTCTCACTCCAATAAAGTTTAAAGTAATTCTATTGCATTTCAAATTCAAGTCACCAATATATATGGTGGATTTAAAACTGTAAAACTGGATGCAAATGAAAAGAAGACCATAAAGACTTAAACAAGATCCTAATAGACTCTACATTTGCACCTTATAAATGGCCAACCTTATGGCTATAAAGAAGCATTAGTGCAGTTCTCCACAGGACAGTAAAACACCACATTTCTTAAATCTATATATTTTTGTCCCTCTGTTTAAAACTTAACTCAAATATTTGATATTTTGTTTGACTTTAGGGTATTTTAGTGATAAAGAGTTGCTTTTCCTCTCTCTGACGCTAGATTAGATTAACTCTAAAATATAAACAGCCGTCTCCATGCAATCTCTTACATTCCAATTTCAATGTTGTTTTTATTTTTCCTTTATCACGGTATGAATTGAGAGCAAGATGAAGTCATTTCAAGAATCCAAATGCCAGCATTACATGAATATTTCTTTCTCTGGCCTGACTAGCACTCTGCAACCAAGGGTGCTTTGTTTCCTAGGGTATCTTGGTTAAAAGTAGTCTAGGGATTAAAACTTCCCATTTATGAATCCCTGGTGGACTTAAAATATCTAGTGTAAGAACATGCTGCCAAAACTACTCACCCCCCCAAAGGGGTGTGCAAATGCTCCCCTATAAAGGAATACAGAAAAATCACCACACTACATCTCTGTTTTGTCCTCTGGAACTACAGAGAGGGGAAATAATGTTCTACGGCACACACAGCTCCCACCTCAGTCACTCCACTTTCAGTCTGAGGCTTTCAATTTAAGCATTTTCTAATTATGCTGTATGAGGTGTAGAATTTGTTTAAAAAATTAAGGCCATGGTATGGGTCATAAAATTGTGAATCTGATAGAATATCTCTGTTCGTCAGAAACAGTCACTCATCACTAACTTTAGAGATCTGAGTGCAGTCCTTGAGGGAGGCAGGGAAGATGGCGACTTCCCACATCAGCTCCCACACAACAGTTGGCAAATCAATTCAATGAAATAGCTATCATAAGAACAGTGTTTAGATGTTTTCAAACTAAAGTGTTTGTATTAAATATGGGGACATATTTCTGTTCTTATGTGCATACTTGCTAAACGCCAGGTATCTAGACATATTACAGCAAAAATTAGTCCACCCACTAGGTTTTTGTGGTTGTTCTTGTTACCAGTCTCCAAGATAGTAGGATATAGGAAATTTTTAAAATTTATTTTATTAATCAAGTATAGTTGATTTATAATGCTGTGTTAACTACTGCTGTACAGCAAAGTGACTCTGTTATACATATATATATATATACAAAATCTTTTCCATTTTCTTTTCCATTATAGTTTATCACAGGATATTGAATATAGTTCCCTGTGCTACTGAATATAGTAGGATCTTGTTGCTTAGGAATTTTAATTAAGCTGGTCCTATCATGGAGACTGGCTCTGAACGCTATTTCAAAAACATTGTCAGTTAATTTTCACTACAACAACTGTGATACAGCCACATCTTGGTACTGAAGTATCCTAAAAGCACACTCTTAGGCACATGTATATTTCACCTTTCCATCTCTGTGTCTCTCCCTCTGTCTCTCTTTTAGTGCCTACTCCTGAATATTTGCTTGTTCATGAAATAGCAATTTAGGACTTAAGTAACAGAAACTGGGGGAATAAAGAAAGTTTGGGTGACCATACTCTCTTAAAAATGGAAAGGACCTAGAGATAACATCTAATTTGTTCATATCTAGTAAGATGAAGCAAATTGTGCTTTGAAAAGAACTTCACTTTTGCTGAACAATGAATGTTCTATTATAAAGGCAAGATTGTCTGCTTCTCTTTATTTTTTGTCAAAGACGGGACAGAATTTGATATGTTCTTGAATCAGTTTTGCAAGCAAAATTTTTTCAGTGTGTCAGTACTCTTACTGAATAATAATGAGAGGGCTTTCATATAGGAATATTATGCCATTGCTGCACTATCTACAGTAAGTACTTTGCATGGCCTTTCCAGTTTAGTGTTAGAACATGCACTGAGGTGTGGCAAATTGCAATTCTTCTGATGCGCAGTATGACCTTGGAAAGTTATTCTCCCTGCTCTGAGCCTCACTTTGAACATCTGTAAAAATGGCCTACCTCATAAGGTTTCTGTATGATGATTAAGTCAAATAATATATGCAGACACCTAACAGAGTGTCTGGTATACAGTGGAAGCTCTTATAAGTGCCAGATTTTCTAGAACTTCCTCTCCACAACCCCAATCCTTTCTCTAGTGGGAAAGACTTACAAGGAGATATTACACTGATATGTTCAGGAATCCCAGTAATTTATTCCATATATTTATGAAAAGATTGGCTACAGTGAAAGAATGAGGGGTCTGTTTGAAGAGCAGAGTTTTACCCAAGATTTCTTAACCTCAGGACTATTGACATTTTGGGCTGGTTAATTCTTTGTTGTGGAAGATGTTTAACAGTATCTCTGGCCTTTACCCACTAGATGCCAGTAGTAGGGCCCACTCACTCTCCCACCCAGTTGTGACAACCAAAATTGTTGCCAGATATTGCCAAATGTCCCTTGCAGGGCAAAAAACCCCTTGATTAAAACCATTGGCTTAAACTAATATAGGGGCAGAGATGTTAACTTCATGATTGCCATTGATTAATCCACTGGACTAAATCATATACCTGTATCTACATGTGATTTAATGACTCTAAAATGATTTTGAAACAGTACAGTTAATGAAATGAAGTGATTTTTTAACTAGAAAACTAACTCCTGATTCTAAAAAAAAGTAATTCCAAGCCACACAACTTTGTTCTGTTCTCTATTTGCTACACTCTAGATAGCTATTTTATAAATACTGTTGCATAGATAATTTGGTGGAAATTTATGCATGTACAAACCCCATTTGAAAAAAATTTCAAGGTGTATGATCTATAGATGTTACATTTTGTTTTTTTGTTTTTTTAACATCTTTATAGATGTTACATTTTGATTCACCCAGATGAGACAGTTAAAGGAGCAATCCAGGAGTGGTCCTCTACAGCGTAAAAGGAAGGCACTTTATCTCCATTATAATAATTATATATCTTTAATAAATGTCAAGTTTTCATAAGAGGTATATAAAATATAACAATTCAGAGGGATGGGAAGGAAACTTAATGATAGCCAAATAAAATAAAATGAAAGGATTAGTCATAATCACATTGTCTTCTCTTAATCATACTCTGAGTTACAATGTAAATGCCAGTACTGCCTTCATCTTTTTATTATAAAACACAGAAAGAAATGGTAGAATGGGAAAGAAAGAGGAAAATAACAATGGGGGCCTTTGAAGATTATGATTTCTATACCCTGACAATTCAAAAAATTGAGTGAAAAGGAGGATGGCTGTCAGAGAAATCTAATCCAATAAGTCAGAGAACCTCACAGCAGCATATCACTCAATTTGCCCTCTATATAGGGACTGGTATAGTCAATGCAATAAAATGAAACATACACTCTCCCTTGTGATACATGCAGCAGCAGCCTCTAAGCTTCAGATATGACAGTTTCCTAAGCAGCTTTTGGACATACTTAGTACCCCGTGTTAGCTGGTGGGCCCTGATGACAGCTGAGCCATTCTCTGCTTAAACAGGCTCAAGTCCCACTGAAGCAGAAAGGAGGAAAGGTTTTTCTCCCTTCGTCTGGGTCACAGTATTCTGTGAGTATGGAAGCATTGTTAAAAGTGTTTGTGAATGTCTCATCAACAGCCTTTATTCAACATTCATCTTCTCCCATCTCTTTGCATCATAGAACACAGTCCTACAAGTCTCTGAACAAATTAATAAACAGAAACTTAAATAGAGTTGAGACCAGAAGGGGGCACTCTCACACCTTGAAATGATAGCAGAGCTCAACAGGAAGAGGAAAGACTCCTCTTCTTACCTGGCAAGGACTCAGCCAAAGGAAAGCCATGGCCATACACTTTACCATGAATTTCTCTCTTTTCTCTCTTTTTCTGTCTATTGAATACTTAATCCACTCTTAAGGCCTTGCTCAAATGCCACCTTCTCCAATAAAAATGGTTTGGTCTCCCCAACCAGAAGAGATCTTTGCTCTTCACAAGTTCAATAATACTTCATTTATCTCTTTAGGTCACTTATCATACACTTCTTTATATTTTCACTGTATCTCCTCACTAGATAATTAGTGCCTGAAGTAGAAAACATCATGTCTTAAAATCATGGAATATTGATATAGCAGAGAATTCATCTTGTACTATTTCCCATATAATACAGGAAGCTGTTCTTTAATATCATTTAGATAATAATCTAGATTATGCTTAAACAATTTCTGTGAGAGAGTTCCTGGTCTTACGAGGCAGCCTATCCAATGGATAGGAAAGTTTAATGATGTGAAAGTTCTTCCAGCTAGTGAGACAAAAGAGATTTCTCCATGAAGTCTACATAGTCTTCTAGTTGGTAGCCTGTGTTTCCTAAGTTTTCTCTTTTTTCAGTTATTATTCCTGTCATGGGGAACACTCCTGCTTCATCGAAAGTAAGAATCATAGATGCATGGCATAACTCCAGTGCTACTAAATTTCTGCTCCACTTTCTCCTCTGCGTCACACCAAACTCACTACAGTATCTTGATACCGATTTCAGCTCCTTACCCCCTTAGGACGATTCTCATCATGAATTTATTTATGATCATCATTTCATTCACTATAAGGTTCCTTGATCCTATCAAGTATACCAGAGATCAGGAACTCATTCTTCAAGCTCATTCATCCATCCATCCTTTCAACAAATATGGAGTGTCTACTATATGCCAGGTACTGTGTTGGGCCCTGGGGGCAAAATGGTAAACAAAAATAGACATGGACTCTGACAGAATGAAGATCACAGTATAGTCATCAAGACAGACCTGATTAAAAAGTTATTATTTAGAGAAAAAACTCTAAGAATGCTAAGGGTATGAAGGAGAGGAGCATTGAGTAGCATTTAATAGAAGGGGTTGTCCTAGTTAGGGAGGTCAGGGAAGGCTTCTCTGAAGTCATATTTGAGCTTAAATATGAAGAATGAATATCAGTTAAGTAAGCAAAGCATAGCGGGATAAAGGAATTCCCAGCAGAAAGAAAAGGATGTGCATGGACCTGGAGCCAGGGAGCACAAGGACATTTTGAAAAACTGAAAAAAATTAGAATGACTGGCATACAGGAAGTTAAGATTGGAGACAAAAGCAAAAGCTAAAGACTATAAACCATGTTAAAGACTTTAATTATATCTTACTAACAAAAGAAAACATTGAATTTGGGTGTGGGGGCATTTTTTACAGAACTAGAACAAAAAATCTTCAAATTTGTATGGAGACACAAAAGACCCCAAATAGCCAAAGCAGTTTTGAGGGAAAAAACGGAGCTGGAGGAATCAGACTCCCTGACTTCAGACTATACTACAAAGCTACACTTATCAAGACAATATGGTACTGGCACAAAAATAGAGATATAGATCAATGGAACAGGATAGAAAGCCCAGAGATAAACCCAGGCACCTATGGTCAACTAATCTATGACAAAGAGGCAAGGATATACAATGGAGAAAAGACTGTTTCTTCAATAAGTGGTGTTGGGAAAACAAGACAGCTACATGTAAAAGAATGAAATTAGAGCACTCCCTAACACCATACACAAAAATAAAGTCAAAACAGATTAGAGACCTAAATGTAAGACCAGACACTATAAAACTCTTAGAGGAAAACATAGGAAGAACACTCTTTGACATAAATCACAGCAAGATCTTTTTTGATCTACCTCCTAGAGTAATGGAAATAAAAACAAAAATAAATGAATGGGAACTAATGAAACTTAAAAGCTTTTGCACAGCAAAGTAAACTACAAACAAGACGAAAAGACAAACCTCAGAATGGGAGAAAATATTTGTAAATGACTCAATGGATGAAAGATTAACTCCAAAATATATAAACAGCTCATGCAGCTCAATATCCAAAAAAACAAACAACCCAATCCAAAAATGGGCAGAAGACCTAAAAGACATTTCTCCAAAGAAGACATACAGATGGTCAAGAAGCACATGAAAAGCTGCTCAACATCACTAATTATTAGAGAAATGCAAATCAAAACTACAATGAGGTATCACCTCACACCAGTTAGAATGGGCATCATCAGAAAATCTACAAACAACAAATGCTGGAGAGGGTGTGGAGAAAAGGGAACCCTCTTGCACTGTTGGTGGGAATGTAAATTGATACAGCCACTGTGGAGAACAGTATAGAGGTTCCTTAAAAAACTAAAAACAGAATTACCATATGACCCAGCAATCCCACTACTGGGCATATACCCAGAGGAAACCATAATTCAAAAAGACACATGGAGCCCAATGTTCATTGCAGCACTATTTACAATAGGCAGGTCATGGAAGCAACCTAAATGCCCATCGACAGGTGAATGGATAAAGAAGGTATCGTACATATATACAATGGAATATTACTCAGTCATATAAAGGAACGAAACTGGGTCATTTGTAGAGACATGGATGAATCTAGAGACTATCATACAGGGTGAAGTAAGTCAGAAAGAGAAAAACAAGTATTGTTAACGCATATGTGTGGAACCTAGAAAAATTGTACAGATGAACTGGTTTGCAGGGCAGAAATTGAGACACAGATGTAGAGAGCAAACCAAGGGGGGAAAGCAGCGGGGGTGGGGGGGTGCTGTGATGAATTGGGAGATGGGATTGACATATATACACTAATATGTATAAAATGGATAACTAAGAAGAACCTGCTGTATATATATATAAAAAAAAGAATGGATGAGGAAGAAAATGAGGTACAATTAAAAGGATCCTTTCAGACAATCCTTACTTTATATAGTACAAGGTGTTGACTGAAAAAAACATACACAACATAAAAGTTGAGAATTATGTTTTCTTCAGCAGATATACCAAGGACTTAAGCCCAGGAGACAGGCTCTCAGACAGCTCTGACAGACTGTTCCAAAGACGTAAAGGAGGACCCAGGATACATAGGAATTTTGGCAAAATAAAACCCAAACCCAAACAAAAACAAACAAAAAAACAGCTAGTCAGAACATCAAAAGATAACTATTAATTAAAGAAAACCAGACATCTCAAGTTAATGAACATAGCATTTTTCTATATATGGGACAATGCAACAGCCTTGGCTCATTGAAATCAATCCTTTGATATGCATGTTAACTATCTAGGGCCAGTATCCTGTTTTTCTCCATCCAAAATTCCCTCAGGGTACACAGTCAGGGGTGCCTGCAAGTGGCTGAGGGCCACAACATCCTTTGCTTACTGATATGGCTGGCAAAATTTACAATAGTTTGAGTGGTTTGTTTAATTGGAGATGGAAGCAAATGGGTGATTTCAAGAGATATTTAGGAAGAGGTAAAATAAATGGTTTTAGTGACAGATTGGATGTAGAGGCAAAACTGATGAAGCGATTGAAGTTAACTTCATCTTTTTGGCTTATGCAACTACATGCATGGTGGTATCATGTAGAAAACTAGGGGAATATGTGAAGAGGACCATATTTGGGACATGTTGGGGAGGTCCTACGTATTCTATTTTGGGCATGTTGAGTTTGAGGTAGGACTTTTGATCCACCCAAGTGGCAATGTCAAGTAAAGAACTCAATATATGCATGTGTAGCTCAGAGAAAAAGCCAAGATCACCTCCTGGATGAACTCGTTTACCTCCGTTACTAGCAGGAAGACCAGTTTTCATTTATACTATGCAGAAGTGGTGGCTACCTCAGGCCAGAACACAAACATTGCAGCTTTTCCCCACACTGACCAGACTTTACATGGCTGAAATTAAACTACTAAACTTCTAGAAAATCTATAAACAGATTTTAGCCTCTGATTTCCTAGTTCTAGGGGTTCCTGGGAACATGGATTTAAGGGAGACTAATTGACCCATTCTCCTCCCTACTAACTTTTCCTGGCTTGCTAGATAGTAGTAATTCACTATTTTTTCACAGCTAGGAAGGAGGCTAACATCTTTCATCAAAAACAATAAATATGGGGCTTCCCTGGTGGCGCAGTGGTTGAGAGTCCACCTGCCGATGCAGGGGACACAGGTTCGTGCCCCGGTCCGGGAGGATCCCACATGCCGCGGAACGGCTGGTCCCATGAGCTATGGCCGCTGGGCCTGCGTGTCCAGAGCCTGTGCTCCGCAACGGGAGAGGCCACAGCTGTGAGAGGCCCATGTACCGCAAAAAACAAACAAACAAACAAACAAAAATATGTAGGTACCAAAATCTCTTTACTAATTTTAGCATGTGTTCCCTATAACTATACACTTCTACGAGACTGCCTTTCACATACTAAGTATTTAGTAAATGTTGTATGCTTACATCTAGTGTAGCCTGCCTTCAACAAGAAACTCATAGATAAAATGGCCTGTGATTTATTGAGTTGTACTCTATAATGCCTTATACAGCACCATATATACATGAAAGTACAGAGTAAATATATCAAATCATGACTTTAGGCACAGGTAGATAAGAGATACGAAAGAACAAGGGAGACAATTATTCTAATGTGTAAATCTCATTCGTCCCATGATTTAAAGTGTTTTACAAAAATCCACAAGAAGATGAAGTTTTTCTAGAGTGCACCAATCCTTAATTCGTAATATAAAAATAACAAGACATTACATGGTTCTTGAATCTAAAATGCCTGTGGAAAGAGCAAGGAAAAAACCATTTCAATAAAAATAGCAAGTTTTTCAATATTTAAATAAACTGCTTTCCCAAAGTCTCTCTTCCTCCAAAAACTCTCATTAAGATAAATTGGCTCATTCATTTCAAAGGAAATTTATAGTGAATTAGGTTTGAAAAGTGGACTGAAATGTAACTCATACTAATGTTGGGATGTGGGAATATAAATATAAATGTGAATTGAGTTCTTTGTACTTTACACTTTAATCAATCATACTGATTCATATATTCTACCTAAAACCAGTGGTTCAGAAGCATCTAGTCAAGTCTTTCTCAAAGTATTTTTCAAGGATCACACTTAATGCCTAATCCTGAGAGATATTCAATTAAAAGGGGGATCCATGACTATATAACTTTGGGAAAGCATATACAATGCCCTACTTTTGCTTCACAGTATACCACTGCATATTAATGCTTCAAAAGTCCTAAGAAGTCTCCTAGTAATAAAATCTAAAACTCTTACTATGGTTTAACAGGCTCTACATAATCTAGATCTTCACTGCATCTTGGACCTCATTCCCCACCTCGCTCCACCTCACTATTACACTTCAGCCACACTGGCCTTCATGCTGGTCCTCAAATACATCAAGCTTATTCCCATATTAGAGCCTTTGAATTTGCTCTTTCCTCTACTTTGAAAACTCTCCCCACCCCACCCCCAATCATAGCATGGTTGGCTCCCTCATTACATTCAAGTTTCTGTTCAAATAACACCTTCTCCAATATCTCTCTACCTCTGTTCTAAAATGAACCTCAAAACCCCATCAGTCTTCATCATTTTTCCTGCTTTAATATCCTTCACAGCAGTTTTATCTATCTTATATTAACATGACATATTTGCTGTTCATCTATGTCTTTCCCTAAAGTCTAAGTGTCATGATGGTAAGGCCTTGTTCTGTCTTGTTGAACAATGGTTAAACAATACCTGGAGCACGAATATTCATTGAATGGATGAATGAATGAATGAATAAACGAATAAATAATCCTCTTCACATTTGCTTAACCAAGTGTTTCCAAAATTGTTTGATCATGGTATTCTTCCCTCATGTAACACATAATAAACATCTAAAGGAACTAGTGTTCTACAGAGCAAACACCTTTTGGAAATTCTGATCCAGGCTAATATGATCTGAAAAAGAGAACATTGCCAGAGGCTTAAGAAGAAAAATATAGTCTGGTTGGTGGAATATCTAAGACACCTGGAGAACTGTTAGTGTTATAATTGAGAAGAAAAAGAGAAAGACTATTAAATGTTCCAATTAATGTTTAATCTATATAAAAACACTATTTTAATTATTTTCAAAGATTCTTTGAACTTATCAGACTGATCAAATTATAAATTATGTTAGATTTGTATGCTTAAAAAGAAGTAATGTAAGAGTAGAGGTTACATTAAGCAAACATATTCTAACTGTATTAATTCAATAAAGGATGTTATGATTAAGTTACCTACTGAAAGAACTAAGACAGGTGGCTTAGTTAGTTAGTGAACTTAGTTAAGTAAAAGGGTGAAGCAACATGACTCAGTCTTTGCTTATGATTTAAGACTTTTGGTCTCCAGTATGTAAACATCATCCCTTTTTTCCTTTCCTACAGTGTTGCCATAATTTTTTAACTTCACACCTAGAAAAGTGTGATTAACTCTTAGAAGAATTTGAATGATAAAACTGTGGTCTCAAATAAGTATTGCAGTACATCTGGACCTGTTCTTGTTGTTTCCATTTATTTCAGCATCTATGAAGTAAACTTGTACAATTAAAGTTAATGAGTTCTTTACTTGCCAGGAGGTAATAGGGTACTTTTTATTGTATTACAAAGGCAAAACTAATGTCAGCAAAGGCTCCCTTCAAAGTCTAGCACATAGCAAATTTCCTTCCAGCTGTTTGGAGTGAGAGTGGGTGTAGGTGAGGGTAGCAGGACCAGAGGGCTATGGGTAGTGAGAATAAAGAGACAATCACTATTATCACACTTAGTGTGCTCTTTCTCAGACTACTGGAAAATAAGAAGCAAAAAATGAACTCTGCCTGATTTTCCACCCCACAAATAAGAAAGCTGAGCAGTTCCAGCATCTCAGGAGAAATATGTTTGACAGAGAGATAAGATAAAGCAATGATGAAGGGTTTCAACTATCTGTTGGTGCAGAAGGAAGGAAAGATGATGAAAGGAAGAAGGAAAAGATGTGTTTTTCCACTTTAATGCTAGGATTGGCACAACTACAGAAAGGACTTGAGATATTCTGTTTTTACAAGGGATGGTGAGGAACTGTTAGAAGTGACTAGGCCCTTTTTCCCAGCGCTTGCATTATACAATAAGGACAATATGTCTATGTTATAATCATCACTCCCAGTCTCCGGAGTATCCAAAACTAAAAGTAAAAAGAAAAGTGATGATACTTACTGAATAAGAGGCTACTTTTCAGACAGGAAAGCGTACTGATAATCTGTATGTATTATGGTATAAGTTTCAAATTATTTTTTAAATTTCCTTTTAGGTAGAAGGAATAGATTATCTCTGATCTAGCCACATTTTGTCACCAGTAATGTTACAATCAGTAATATGCATTAGGAGACATATGGATGGAGTCAAGGATAGAGTCTATATTATTTGAATGGAGAAAAGTAACTGATCTCTATGGAGTTTGAATTCCTAAATTTCAAATTTCCAGGTTTGGATTCTAATATAATGGTTCTAAAATGCTAATCCGTGGACCATGGTACTGGTTAAGGTTTCTTCTTTTACTGATCTATGGTAAAATTACAAAAATCACAATTTTATGTACAGTCAGTTTAACCCCCCACTGTCCCTTTTTCAAAAGGATTGCTCTTTTCTACTTTTTTGATGTTAACATGTCTTTTCTTATATGAAATAAGTATATGATACCATGTGTCTTAAACAGTACACTTTCTTGGCACAATCAAAGGCTGGCAGCCTAACTTGTTCCTCAAAATTTCAAGAGGAGCATTTTATTTTAACCCCCAAATTTTAAACCCAATTGACATTCCAATTTTATAGCATACCAATTTCTGAGATATTTAAAATCAATTGAGTATTATTTCAACCGGGGACTGAATCCAGGACACTGCAGTGAAAGCCCAGGATCCTAACCACTAGGCCACCAGGGAACTCCCTAGAGGTACCTCTTTATATAAGCAGGTATCCACTATTTATCAAGAAATCCAATTCTCTTCACATACTAATGAATTCCTGTAAAACATCAATAGACTTTATGGGACTTCCATTTCTACCAGTATGACCATCCAAGTGCCATGACCATTTTTTAAAAAAGAAAACCAGAGAACAAAGTAACATGACTGAGAACCAACAGAAATAGACAACAGAATAGTAATCCAACAAGAATTCAGGAATTGGAACTATAAGACACATAATATTAAATAATTGTGTTTAAAGTTTCAAAAAATAAATGTGAGGTTTGAAAATAAAAGTAATGGCAAGCATATCTAAAAATGAAAAAAGAATTTCAAGTTATCTAATTTATATTTTATACTTTAATAATTTAAAAAATCTCAACCATTAGTAAAAGCATTAAATGCACCTAAAAACATAGAAAACTGGAAGATAGATCTAAATAAATCATTAGTATGCCATATGGAAAGACAGAGATGCAAAATATACAAAAAGGATTTAAGAGACATGGAACATGGAGTAAAAGTTTTAACACCCATATAATTGGAGTTCCAAAGGAGAGGAGGGAGAGAAAGGGGCAGAGGTAATATTTGAAGATTTAATGGTTAAGAATTTTCCAGAATTTAAAAAAGATAGTAATATACGAGTTCAATAAGCATAATAAATCTCAGAGTTTACATAAAAAGAAACTCACTTTTACACACATCATAGTGAAAGTGAAGAATACTAGAAAGAAAAGATTTTTAAAGCAGCTGGAAAAGAAAAGAAAAAATCACATACAAAATTGTAGTTATACCAATGGCTAGCTTTTCAAAAGCAAGAGTGGAAACCAGAAGACAGTGGATTTATATCTTCATTGTGCTGAGAAAAAATAGATGTCAACCAAGAGATCTATTTCCAGGAGAAATATATTTTAACAATGAGGGTGAAATAAAGCCAATTTAAAGGTAACCAAAATGTACTGAGATTTATACTACCAGACCATCACTAAAACGAATGCCAAAGGAAGTACTTCAAGCAGAAGAAAAATTATCCCTCATGGAATGCCTGAGATAAAGAAGGAAAGAAGAGCAAAGCGTGGTAAATATTGACTCTATAAAAATAATATTTCATGGAGTTATAATATAGAAATAAATAACACAACAATAACATATGAGTGGGAAGGGAAGATTGTCCTTAATGTACTCTAAGATCTTAATTGATTGGAGGAATTTAAAGATATTAATTTAGGCATTCATAAATTAGGTAGTCATGTTAAATTTCCTGTGGTTCTCAGTTAAGGAATGGGTGCAGAGTATATACATTCTAAAATAGTAGAAACAAGAAAGGAATGGGAAAAAATAAACCAAAAGATGCCAAGAAAGGAGAGAAAAATAAATGTAGAAAATTTGGGGCAAATAGAAGGCATAAAATAAGCTAGTAGAGAAATACCCAAATATACCAATATTTATAATAAATATAAGTGAACTAAATATAAAAAGTCCTGTTAAAAGACAAAGATCATTGAACTTTTTTTCCACATAGCTATATGTTGTTCATAAGAGATACAACTAAAAACATAAGAGAAAAATAGAGTAAAAGTAAAATTATGACAAAAAAGTATAACAAATACTACATTAAATAAAACTAGTTTACCTACACTGATATCAAGTAAAATATATTTTATCATAAAAAGGCAACTAAATAATGACAAAAGATCATTTCACCAAGAAGATATAACAATTCTAAATATGTATGTACCAATAACATAGTGTCAAATTATATAAAGCAAAAACTGACAGACTTACAGGAGAAAATTTAAAATCCACAATTATAGTTGGATTTTTTTTTTTTTTTTTTTTAATTTTGCGGTAAGCAGGCCTCTCACTGTTGTGGCCTCTCCCGTTGCAGAGCACCGGCTCCGGACGCGCAGGCTCAGCGGCCATGGCTCACGGGCCCAGCCGCTCCGCGGCATGTGGGATCTTCCCAGACCGGGGCACGAACCCGCGTCCCCTGCATCAGCAGGCGGACTCTCAACCACTGCGCCACCAGGGAAGCCCTGGATATTTTTAATTAACCTCTTTCTCTTTATTTGGAAAATTAAAAAGGCAACGAATTCAGTAAGAGTATAGAATATTTGAACAATCTAGTTAGCAAATCTGATCTAATAGATGAATATAGAACACCTCAGAATACTAATTATCTTGAACACATTTAGAAAATGTACATTCTGAGTAAAAATCCAAGTCTCAATAAATACAACATATATCAGCATTACACAGAGCAAATTCACTGACAATAATACAATTAAATTATAAATCAGTGACATGAAGATATATTAGAAAATAACCATATGTTTCTTAAAAAATTAAGAAACAGGGCTTCCCTGGTGGCGCAGTGCTTGAGAGTCCGCCTGCTGATGCAGGGGACACGGGTTCATGCCCCGGTCTGGGAAGATCCCACATGCCGCAGAGCAGCTAGGCCCGTGAGTCATGGCCGCTGAGCCTGTGCGTCCGGAGCCTGTGCTCCGCAACGCGAGAGGCCACAACAGTGAGAGGCCAGAGTACCGCAAAAATAAATAAATAAATAAATAATAAAAAAAATTAAGAAACATACTTCTAAGTAACTCTTAGGTCCAAGAAGAAATCATAGTTAAAATTAGAAAATGTACTAAGTTAAACAATAATAAAATACTATATATTAAAATTTCAGGGACAGAAGTTGTATCACATTAAAATTGGCTTCAGATTCTTTGACTCTCTTCCCATTGAGATATTGGTTCTATTTCCCCATACTTTCCCCTCTTCTTGAATCTGGGATAGACTAGGATTGCTTTGGCCAATAGAGTAGAGTGGAAGTGCAGCTTTGTCAGTTCCACGTCTAATCTTTAGGAACTGGGAAGCTTCTGTTTCAGTCTGTTGAAGCCCTGAGCAACCATGTAATAAGTCCAACTACCTTAATGCTACTATACATTGAAAAAGCCCTAACAGAGGGCAGTTTGAAAGGCAGTGTGGAGAAATACAGAGGGAGGCAGAGAGGGAACACGAAGTGAGTACATCTAAAGTAGTATTTAGAAGGAAATTTATTCTCTTAAATTATGACATTAGAAAAGAATAAGGGCTGAAAATTAATGAGCTGAGCATCCAGTTTAAGAAATGAGAAAAAGAATAGAAAAACAAATCTAAATAAAATACAAGGGGAAAATAAATATAAGAGCAGAAATGAACTACAAAGCAAACTTAGAATAAGGAAGATAAATAAAGCAAAATGTTTTTTTGAAGAGGCTGATAAAACTGACCCAAAATAGATAAATAAAAATAAAAACCTAAAATGGCAAAAGAGAAAAAATGAGGGAGTAATAAAGAAAGTTACAAATAAAAAACGTTTGGAATAAAAAAGACAGAAATAGGATATTGGAAATAACTTTATCTTCATAAATTAAAAAGCTTAGATAAAAGGACTTAATAAAATGACTTAATAAAGGTGTTTCAAGAATAAATATCCAAATATTAAAGAAATGGAATCAGTAGTTTAAAATAGTCTCACAATGAAAACTTCAGGACCAGATGGTTGTATTAGTGAGATCTATCAAGCAATCAAGAAATAAATAACCTCAATTTTTCACAAACTATTCCAGAGTATAAAAAAGAGGAAACCCCCCTGGCTCATTTCCCTGAGACTAACAAAACCATGATATGAGAGTCTTAGAAGGAAAAGGAAGTTTATAAGCCAATATGTCTCATGAAATTGATGCAAAATAATAAGCAATTATCAGTAAGTCAAATTCACTGCAAGAAACATTAGACACCATGACAAAGCTGGGCTTATCCTGGAATTTAAAGTTGATAACACTCAATAAACAATATAATTGTCATAACCTGAGTCCTCATTCCACCCCATTCTCCATCCATGCATAAAGATTTGCATGCAAGTAATTATTTGGGGAAACTGAAAGTGAAAAAATGGACAGCCAGTATAATGGAGCAGTTTCAACTATGGGTAACTTGGCTTTGACCATTGTGGAGCCACAAAGAAAACATCTCAGAATTATCCATTCCAAACAGAGAAGACAAAAATATTTTTTGACTGGCTTGAGTTGTCCCAGGGGGACTTTAACTCTTTCTTATTTCCAATCTGTACATAACCTCCAAGCAGGTACCCAGGGCTTTCTACACCATGGCATCAGAGAAGTCCCTGGGGTAGAGGATGAGATAAGAAGTACAGCAAGGGGGGTTACCAAAGGTGAAGGGGAGAGATGGATGAATGAGGAGTATGGTATTAACAGATACAAACCACTACACATATAGTAGATAAGCAACAAAGATTTACTGTATAGCACAGGGAATTATACTTACTATCTTGTGATGACCTATAATGGAAAATAATCTGGAAAAATATGTGTATATACATATATATATATATATATATATATATATATAACTGAATCACTTTGCTGTACATCTGAAACTAACACAATACTGTACATCAACTATACTTTAATTAAGAAAAAAAAAAAGAAGGACAACAGAGGTGAGTCCTCTCAGATTACACCTGCACAAAGCTGGTTGCCCTGCCTGCCACCACAAGGAATATAGTAAAAGGTAGACTGAAATATCTAAAGGTGTGGCCAAGTGGTATACAATACGATAATTCACCACATTAACAACTAAAAGGGAAAAAAATCATCTCAAGAGCTTCAGAAAAAAGTTTTCAATAAAATTCAATACCATTCAAGATACAACACAACAAACTAAAAACCAAAGAAAACTTCTTTAACTTGATAAAGAATATTTTAAAGAACTCCTTCAACAAACATGGTACTCAATGGTAAAATATTAAAGTTGTTCCTTTTAAGATCAGGAACAAGAAATGGAAACTGCTCTCAAAAATTCTCTCCAGGGCTTCCCTGGTGGTGCAGTGGTTAAGAATCTGCCTGCCAATGCAGTGAACACGGGTTCGAGCCCTGGTCCGGGAAGAGCCCATATGCCATGGAGCAACTAAGCCCGTGTGCCACAACTACCGAACCTGTGCTCTAGATCCTGTGAGCCACAACTACGGAGCCCATGTGCCACAACTACTGAAGCCTGCACGCCTAGAGCCCATGCTCTGCAACAAGAGAAGCCACCACAATGAGAAGCCTGCGCACCACAATGAAGAGTAGCCCCCGCTCGCCACAACCAGAGAAAGCCCGCATACAGCAATGAAGACTCAACACAGCCAAAAATAAATAAAATAAATAAATACATTTAAAAAAAAATTCTCTCCAACATTTGTCAGGAATTCCTTGCCAGCACATGAGGCAAGCAAAAGGGAATGGTGAGGAATAATCATTGGGAATAAAGAAATAAAATTACCATTATTTACAAGTTATAAGATTATATTTAGAGAAACCCAATGTAATCTACAGATAAATATTTAGAATAAGGCAGTTTAACAAGATTGCTGAATATAAAATCAAAAAACCAAATCCACTGCATCTCTATATTCCAGTAACAAATTGTTCGAAAATGTAAGAATAACTACCTTAAACAACAGTATCAAGAATATCAGGTACTTAATAAACTGCAAAAATTTTATGGAGATAATGCTAAAATTTTAGAAAAATAGCTTAAACACTTAAATTGAGAGATACACTGTAGCTATGGATTGAAAAACTCAATATTATAGTAATGTCAACCCACTTCCGATTAAAATAGAGATTCCATGCAACACCAAACCCAAACCCTAACAGGGATGTGTGTGTGTGTATGTATGTGTATGTGTATGCATGTGTAATTTTGCAGTATGGTTCGAAAATTTATATGGAAGAACAAAAAGACCAAGAATAGTCATAACAAACCAGAAATAGAAAAAACACTGATCAAGAATTTTTATAAAGCTGTAATAATTAAGATAATTTAGTATTAGCATAGAGATAGACAAACCAATTAATGAAATAGAATTATGAGCCCAGAAAGAGACCCATACATATATAAAAAATTGACTTATGACAGAACTAGCACTGCAGATCATTGAGGAAAGGAAGAACATCTCAGTACACAATTCTGGAACAACTTACTCTGCATATGGGAACTGAATCCCTACCCAACACCATAAACAAATTAAAAAATCCAAATAGATTTAGAAAGTTAAATAGAAAAGGCAAGAATGTAAACAATGTAGGAAATACATTTATGAACTTAAGGTAAGGAAGAATTTATGAAAACACACACAAAAAAACAGAAAGAAAAAGATTATCAAATTTGATCATGCTTACATTTAAAACTTCTGTTTATTGAAACATGTCATCAAAATGAAAAGACAAATCACAAACTGAGAGGAGATATCTGCAACACATAATTGACAAAGGATTAGGGTCTGGAGTGTATTTTTAAAAATCAATAAGAAAACTACAAAACTCTAATAGACAAATGGGCAAATTTTGGCCACTCACTTTACAGAAGCACAAATGGCCACGAAGCACATGGAAGAAGCTCAACCTCACTACTAGAGGAAATGCTAAATTCACCCAACTGTGACACTGTTTTACATCCACCAGATTGGCAAACATTTAAGTTCGACAACCTTAAGTGTTGTAAAAGATGCAGAGTAACTGGAGCACGTATACAAAACCATTTTGAAAAATAAACTGGTGTTATCTAGTGAAGTCACACATACCTTATGACCCAGTAATTGCACTCCTAGGTATGTACACTGGATAAACTCTTGCAGATGTGCATCAGGAGCTAGCTACAGGAATTTTCGTTACAGCACTGTTTGCAAGAGTTAAAAACAAAAAGCAGAGACCTTCAAGATGGCAGAAAAGTAAGACCTGGAGATCACCTTCCTCCCCACAAATACATCAGAAATACATCTACATGTGGAACAACTCCTACAGAACACCTACTGAGCACCGACAGAAGACCTCAGACCTCCCAAAAGGCAAGAAGCTCCCCATTTACCTGGTAGGGCAAGAGAAAAAAGAATAAGCTGAGACAAAAGAATAAGGATGGGACCTGCACCAGTGGGAGGGAGCTGTGAAGGAGGAAAGGTTTCCACACACTAGAAGCCCCTTCGTGGGCGGTGGAGGGGGGGAGCTTTGGAGCCGCTGAGGAGAGCACAGCAACAGGGGTGCAGAGGGCAAAGTGAGAGATTCCCGCACAGAAGACTGGTGCCGACCAGCACTCACCAGCCTGAGAGACTTCTCTGCTCACTCGCCGGGAAGGGCGGGGGCTGGGAGCTGAGGCTCCAGCGTCAGAGGTCAGATCCCAGGGAGAGGACTGGGGTTGGCTGTATGAACACAGCCTGAAGGGGGCTACTGCATCACAGCTAGCGGGGAGGGACTCTGGGAAAAAGTTTGGACCTGCCTAAGAGGCAAGAGACCATTGTTTCAGGGTCTGCGAGGAGAGGGGATTCAGAGCACTGCCTAAAAGAGCTCCAGAGATGGGAGCATGCCACGGCTATCAGCACGGACATAAGAGACGGGAAAGAAATGCTAACGCTGCTGCTGCAGTCACCAAGAAGCCTGTGTGCAAGCACAGGTCACTATCCAAACCTCCTCTCCCAGGAGCCTGTACAGCCTGCCACTGCCAGGGTCCCATGATTAAGGGACACCTTCCCAGGGAGAACACACGGCGTGCCTCAGGCTGTTGCAACATCACACTGGCCTCTGCAGTGGCAAGCTGAGTGAGCCAGAGCCCCCGAATCAGCTGCTCCTTTAACCCCTTCCTGTCTGAGTGAGGAACAGATGCCCTCAGGTGACCTACATGCAGAGGCAGGTCCAAATCCAAACAACAGGAGCAGTGCGAACAAAGAAGAGAAAGGGAAATCTCTCCCAGCAGCCTCAGGAGCAGTGGATTAAATCCCCACAAGCAACTTGATGTACCCTGCCTCTGTGGAATACCTGAATAAACAACAAATCATCCCAAAATTGAGGCAGTGGACATTGGGAGCAACGATATATATATATATATATA
>NW_020837998.1:8597578-8770588 GCF_003676395.1 Aethalodelphis obliquidens
ATTTCCTTTTTCTCTTTTTGTGTGTATGTGTATGCCTCTTTGTGTTATTTTGTCTGTATAGCTTTGCTTTTACCATCTGTCCTAGGGTTCTGTCTGTTTTTTCTTTTTTTTAGTACACATTTTAGCACTTGTTATTATTGCTGGATTTGTTTTTCAGTTTGGTTGCTCTCTTCTTTCTTTCTTTCTTTCATTTTTTAATTCTTTTTTTAGTACTTTTTAATTTGTTTTTATTTTTAATAATTATTTTATATTTTTAATTTTAATAACATCATTTTATTTTATTTTTTCTTTCTTTCTTTTTTTCTCCCATTTCTTCTGAGCCGTGTGGCAGACAAGGGCTTGGTGCTCCGATCAGGTGTCAGGCCTGTGCCTCTGAGGTGGGAGAGCCAAGTTTAGGACATCTGTCCACCAAAGACCTCGGGGCAACACATAATTTCAGACAGCAAGAGCTCTCCCAGAGATCTCCATCTCAAGGCAAAGACCCAGCTTCACTCAACAACCAGCAACCTACAGTGCTGGACACCCTATGCCAAACAACTAGCAAGACAGGAACACAACCCCACCCATTAGCAGAGAGCTTGCCTATAATCATAATAAGTCACAGACACCCCAAAACACACCACCAGAAACGGACCTGCCGACCACAAAGACAAGATCCAAGCTCATCCACCAGAACACAGGCACTAGTCCCCTCCACCAGGAAGCTTAACAACACACTAAACCAACATTAACCACTGGGGGCAGACAACAAAAACAACACGAACTACGAACCTGCAGCCTGCAAAAAGGAGAGCCCAAACACAGTAAGTTAAGCAAAATGAGAACACAGAGAAACACACAACAGATGAAGGAGCAAGGTAAAAATCCACCAGAACAAGAAAAAGAAGAGGAAATAGCCGGCCAACCTGAAAAAGAATTCACAGTAATGATAGTAAAGATATCCAGAATCTTGGAAATAGAATGGAGAAAATACAAGAAATGATTAACAAGGACCTAGAAGAACTAAGGAGCAAACAAACAATGATGCACAACACAATAAATGAAATTAAAAATTTCTAGAAGGAATCAAGAGCAGAATAACTGAGGCAGAAAAACAGATAAGTGACCCAGAAGATAAAATAGTGGAAATAACTACTGCAGAGCAGAATAAACAAAAATGAATGAAAAGAATTGAGGACAGTCTCAGAGACCTCATTAAATGCACCAACACTTGAATTATAGGGGTCCCAAAGAAGAAGAGGAAAACAAAGGGACTGAGAAAATACTTGAAGAGATTATAGTTGAAAACTTCCCTAATATGGGAAAGGAAGGAGCTAATCAAGTCCGGGAAGCACAGAGAGTCCCATACAGGATAAATCCAACGGGAAAAACACCAAGACACATATTAATCAAACTATCAAAAATTAAACACAAACAAAAAATATTAAAAGCAGCAAGGGAAAAACAACAAATAACATATAAGGGAATCCCCATAAGGTTAACAGCTGACCTTTCAGCAGAAACTTGGCAAACCTGAAGGGAGGGGCAGGACATATTTAAAGTGAGGAAAGGGAAAGACTGACAACAAACATTACTCTACCCAGCAAAGGATCTCATTCAGATTCCATGGAGAGATTAAAACCTTTACAGACATGCAGAAGCTAAGAGAATTCAGCACCACTAAACCAGCTTTACAACAAATGCTAAAGGAACTTATCTAGGCAGGAAACACAAGAGGAGGAAAAGACCTACAAAAACAAAACGAAAAAAATTAAGAAAATGGTAATAGGAACATACATATCAATAATTACCTTATATGTAAATGGTTTAAGTGCTCCAACCAAAAAAAATAGGCTCACTCAATGGATACAAAAACAAGACCTGTCATTAAACACGATGGACTTAATTGATATTTATAAGACATTCCATCCAAAAACAACAGAATACACATTTTCCTCAAGTGCTTATGGAACATTCTCCAGGACAGATCATATATTGGGTCACAAATCAAGCCTTGGTAAATTTAAGAAAATTAAAATCATATCAAGTATCTTTTCCGACCACAACACTATGAGAATACATATCAGTTACAGAAAAAGATCTGTAAAAAATACAAACACATGGAGGCTAAACAATACACTACTTAATAACCAAGAGATCACTGAAGAAATCAAAGAGGAAATCAAAAAATACCTAGAAACAAATGACAATGGAGACACGATGAACCAAAACCTATGTGATGCAGCACAAGCAGTTCTAAGAGGGAAGTTTATGGCAATAGAATCCTACCTTAAGAAACAGGAAACATTTCAAATAAAAGACCTAACCTTGCACCTAAAGCAATTAGAGACAGAAGAACAAAAATACCCCAAAGTTAGCAGAAGGAAAGAAAACATAAAGATCAGATCAGAAATAACTGAAAAAGAAATGAAGGAAACAATAGCAAAGATCAATAAAACTAAAAGCTGGTTCTTTGAGAAGATAAGCAAAACTGATAAACCATTAGCCAGACTCATCAAGAAAAAAAGGGAGAAAATTCAAATGAATAGTATTAGAAATGAAAAAGGAGAAGTAACAACTGACACTGCAGAAATACAAAAGATCATGAGAGATTACTACAAGCAACTCTATGCCAATAAAATGGACATCCTGGAAGAAATGGACAAATTCTTAGAAATGCACAACCTGCCAAGACTGAACCAGGAAGAAATAGAAAATATGAACAGACCAATCACAAGCACTGAAATTGAAACTGATTAAAAATCTTCCAACAAACAAAAGCCCAGGACCCGATGGCTTCACAGGTGAATTCTATCAAACATTTAGAGAAGAGCTAAAACCTATACTTCTCAAACTCTTCCAAAATATAGCAGAGGGCAGAACACTCCCAAACTCATTCTACGAGGCCACCATCACCCTGATACCAAAACCAGACAAAAGATGACACAAAGAAAGAAAACTACAGGCCAATATCACTGATGAATATAGATGCAAAAATCCTCAACAAAATACTAGCAAACAGAATCCAACAGCACATCAAAAGGATCATAAAACATGATCAAGTGGGGTTTATTCCAGGAATGCAAGGATTCTTCAATATATGAAAATCAATCAACGTGATACACCATATTAACAAATTGAAGCAGAAAAACCATATGATCATCTCAATAGATGCAGAGAAAACTTTTGACAACACTCAACACCCATTTATGATAAAAACCCTGCAGAAAGTAAGCACAGAGGGAACGTTCCTCAACATAATAAAGGCCATATATGACAAACCCACAGCCAACATCATCCTCAATGGTGAAAAACTGAAACCATTTCCACTGAGATCAGGAACAAGACAAGGTAGCCCACTCTCACCACTATTATTCAACATAGTTTTGGAAGTTTTAGGCACAGCAATCAGAGAAGAAAAAGAAATAAAATCAATCCAAATTGGAAAAGAAGAAGTAAAGCTGTCACTGTTTGCAGATGACACAATTCTATACACAGAGAATTCTAAAGATGCTACCAATCTATAGATTCAATGCAATCTCTATCAAACTACCACTGGCAGTTTTCACAGAACTAGAACAAAAAATTTCACAATTTGTATGGAAACACAAAAGACCCTGAATAGCCAAAGCAATCTTGAGAACGAAAAACGGAGCTGGAGGAATCAGGCTCCCTGACTTCAGACTATACTACAAAGCAGTATGGTACTGGCACTATACAAGACAGTATGGTACTGGCACAAAAACAGAAAGATAGATCAATGGAACAGGAGAGAAAGCCCAGAGATAAACCCACGCACATATGGTCACCTTATCTTTGATAATGGAGGCAGGAATGTACAGTGGAGAAAGGACAACCTCTTCAATAAGTTGTGCTGTGACAACTAGACAGGTACATGTAAAAGTATGAGATTAGATCACTCCCTAACACCATACACAAAAATAAGCTCAAAATGGATGAAAGACCTAAATGTGAGGCCAGAAACTATCAAACTCTTAGAGGAAAACATAGGGAGAACACTCTATGACATAAATCACAGCAAGATCCTTTTTGACCCACCTCCTAGAGAAATGGAAATAAAACCAAAAATAAACAAATAGGACCTAATGAAACTTCAAAGCTTTTGCACAGCAAAGGAATCCATAAACAAGACCAAAAGACAACCCTCAGAATGGGAGAAAATATTTTCAAATGAAACAACTGACAAAGGATTAATCTCCAAAATTTACAAGCAGCTCATGCAGCTCAATATCAAAAAAAAAAAAACCCAATCCAAAAATGGGCAGAAGACCTAAATAGACATTTCTCCAAAGAAGATATACAGACTGCCAACAAACACATGAAAGAATGCTCAACATCATTAATCATTAGAGAAATGCAAATCAAAACTACAATGAGATATCATCTCACACCAGTCAGAATGGCCATCATCAAAAAATCTAGAAACAATAAATGCTGGAGAGGGTGTGGAGAAAAGGGAACCCTCTTGCACTGCTGGTGGGAATGTGAATTGGTACAGCCACTATGGAGAACAGTATGGAGGTTCCTTAAAAAACTACAAATAGAACTACCATATGACCGAGCAATCGCACTACTGGGCATATACCCTGAGAAAACCATAATTCAAAAAGAGTCATGTATCAAAATGTTCATTGCAGCTCTATTTACAATAGCCCAGGGATGGAAACAACCTAAGTGTCCATCATCGGATGAATGGATAAAGAAGTTGTGGCACATATATACAATGGAATATTACTCAGCCATAAAAAGAAACGAAATTGATCTATTTGTAATGAGGTGGATAGACCTAGAGTCTGTCATACAGTGTGAAGTAAGTCAGAAAGAGAAAGACAAATATCGTATACTAACACATATATATGGAATTTAAGAAAAAAAAAAAGTCATGAAGAACCTAGGGGTAAGACAGGAATAAAGACACAGACCTACTAGAGAATGGACTTGAGGATATGGGGAGGGGGAAGAGTAAGCTGTGACAAAGCGAGAGAGTGGCATGGACATATATATACTACCAAACGTAAAATAGATAGCTAGTGGGAAGCAGCCACATAGCACAGGGAGATCAGCTCGGTGCTTTGTGACCACCTAGAGGGGTGAGATAGGGAGGGTGGGAGGGAGGGAGACGCAAGAAGGAAGAGATATGGGAACATATGTATATGTGTGGCTGATTCACTTTGCTGTAGAGTGGAGGCTAGCACACCATTGTGAAACAATTGTACCCCGATAAAGTTGTTAGAAAAAAAAAAAAGAAATGAACATGAAATAAAGACATTTGCACATAAGAGAAAAAAAAAGACGTGGCACATGTATACAATGGAATATTACTCAGCCATAAAAAGAAACGAAATTGAGTTATTTGTAATGAGGTGGATGGAACTAGAATCTGTCATACATAGTGAAGTAAGTCAGAAAGAGGAAAACAAATACTGTATGCTAACACATATATATGCAATCCAAAAAAAGAATGGTTCTGAAGAACCTCAGAGCAGGACAGGAATGAAGACACAGATGTAGAGAATGGACTTGAGGACACAGGTTGAAGGTTGAAGCATAAGCTGGGACAAAATGAGAGAGTGGCATGGACTTATAGATACTACTAAATGTAAAATAGATAGCTAGTGGGAAGCAGCCGCATAGCACAGGGAGATAATCTCGGTGCTCTGTGACCACCTAGAGGGGAGGAACAGGGAACATGGGAGGGAGACGCAAGAGGGAAGGGATATGGGGATATATGTATATGTATAGCTGATTCACTTTGTTATAAAGCAGAAACTAACACACCACTGTAAAGGAATTATACTCCAATAAAGATGTTGAAAAGAAAAACAAAACAAAACAAAAAAAACAAAATGTAAATAACTCAAATGTCAATCAGTAGTAGAATTATAAATACATTGAGTAGTCACATACTGGAACTTCATGAAACAACATGAATAAGTCTGAAGAACTTACTACTTATCTTAAAAACAAATCACATAAAAATGCCTACAATATGATTTTGTATATATAAAGATTAAACTGTGCATATTTACAATAGCCAAGACATGGAAGCAACCTAAATGTCTATCAACAGATGAATGGATAAAGAAGAAGTTATATATATATGTGAACAATGGAATACTACTCTGCCATAAAAAAGAATAAAATAATGCCATTTGCAGCAACATGGATGGACACAGAGATGATCATACTAAGTGAAGTAAGCCAGACAGAAAAATATAAATATCCTATGATATCACTTATATGTAGAATCTCTCAAATTTATTCTGATTGTTATACCTCATCTGTGATATATGTTATATGCAAATAGTGACAACTCTGAAAAGGAATCTAGGAACACCTGGAAATTACTTTGCTTTTTAGAAATTACTGCTCCAGACTTTAACTGGATGTAAGTGGAAGAAAACATGTTTGATAAGTAAGGGTTTGTGAAAAAGGATACTAATTCTTTGGGGTTATTAAATACTTTGAAACACTACTAGTGGCATAATGACCTGAAAGAAAAAAATGTACAGGTAATATCTCAAGCAACATTAATAAAAGCTCCTGTTACCATTGTTTACCCTTAAAAACTTTACCCTGTGCACCCAGAGTTTTTAGGGTGGGATTATACAAATATATTGCTTTGACAGGATGTATCTTGGCAGTCAGAGCAGCTTACAGCATAAATTCCATTGCCAGGCTCTATGGTTACAAGAATCAGAAGTCCTCTGAAAAATCAGAAATTTAGAGGGTTGTCTAAATGTTACTTCTTCCCTAGCATCTTAAACTCCCTTGAAAAAGACTAGAAAAATGTGGGAGAAAAAAATTCCACAAATTACATCTATCGTCAAGAAATCCAGCAGAATAGCGTCGGTACCATGCTGACTGTTGGGAATACATTGCGTGTGGAAACTGGGAGAGACAGACCACCTCCCTCCAAAACTAGGCCAGAGAAAGACACAAAACAAGGTTTTACCTCCTAGTTTTACAGAGACTTCAGAAATACAGAATTTATATAATTGTAGAAAGATGCTAATCGTTACCCAAACTGTCTTCGATATTGGTACTATGTGGGAGAAATGAAAAAAGTGGGTCTATATAAGAGAAAGGAAAATATTTAAGTAAATGTGGTAATTTCTAGATTTGGGTAGCTATATGTTATGAATGCAAGGAAATGGAAAAGCTAACAACAAATTTGCACCTATGAGACAACTTTTTAAATTTTACATGGCTTTTTAGCCTAATTAAATTTATCTCATTTTATTTTTGTTTATACTATCTCATGGCACAAAATAAGTAAATTTTTTATTAAATGAGGGATTCGCTTTTTACATCACTTCTTTGCGTAGCCTTTTGCAAATACCTGCTTTTTTAAGAGACCTTATGTGTAGAATGCAGATTCCATGGTAATCTGCATTTCAGGCACCAAGCAATGGATTGCATGGTCAAGTAGTTGCACCAATTTACTTGTTAAGAAATCACAGGACCATAAATACTTCTTCTGGCTACTGAAATCATATTAACAGTACTTAACTGATAACCAGTTGAGTCATCAATAAATGTAACAAAATATATCAATATCCTTGATATATTCAGCAGATGATATTCCATAAGGGAAATCCAAAATTATGATAGTTTCTCCTTGTAGGAATATATATTTTCTGGAATTTAAAAAAATTCTCTCAGAAAGCCTTATTTTATATGAAATCTTAGTGATTAATAGACATCTAGTTCTTGACACACAAAAGTAGTTTTCTCACTGCTCTGGGCAGCATACCTTGTCCCAGAGAAACTCTCCCAAAAGAACATCTAGAAACCAGAATAGAGGGACCACCAGGCTATGCCAACTGTCTCTTTATTTTTCCCAACTCTCTTTTCATATTTAAGAATATACATTGTACAAATTCCAATTTGGTTTTCACCCTATTTCATTAAACATAAAAGTCGAGGACTTCCCTGGTGGCACAGTGGTTAAGAATCCGCCTGTCAATGCAGGGGACATGGGTTCAAGCCCTGGTCCGGGAAGAGCCCACATGCTGCGGAACTACTAAGCCCGTGATGCACAACTACTGAGCCTGCGCTCTAGAGCCCATGCGCTGCAACTATTGAGCCCACGTGCCACAACTACTGAAGCCTGAGTGCCTAGAGCCTGTGCTCCACCACAAAAGAAGCCACCGCAACGTTAAGCCCGCACACCACAACGAAAGAGTAGCCCTTGCTCACGGTAACTAGAGAAAGCCCACACGCAGCAATGAAGACCCAACACAGCCAAAAAATAAAAAATAAATAAAATCCTTTTTAAAAAAGTCAATATAGTCTTATTTATAGCCAGAGTAAAATAAAATGTATTTATTTAATTGAAGTTTAGTTGATTTACAATGTTGTGTTAATTTCTGCTCTATAGCAAAGTGATTCAGTTATACATATATATACGCATATTCTTTTTTATATTCTTTTCCATTATGGTTTATCACAGTATGTTGAATATACTTCCCTGTGCTATACAATAGGACCTTGTCGTTTACCAATTCTATATATAATGGTTTGTAAAATGTATTCTAATTCCATAAATTTCACTATAAATTTAATTTATAATTAGTTTTGCTTATACTTTCTAAAAACTAGAGTGTGCCTAAATAAGACATGATTGGGATAGTCTCTTCATTCATTTTTTAAATCACTTTTTTCACTCAAAGTATCTTCTTTATGTTCTAGCTTCTTGTTCCAAGTTCTTAACTGCGAAGGCCCCACTGAAATCTTCCCAAAGCAGAGATGACTGTGTGCCAGAACACTACATAACCTTGCTAATGCTCAGTCACTCGGAACTACTCCATCTGGGTTTCTGTCCATCCAAAGAACCAGCTGCTCTAAACAAATGCCTTACTCATCTTGCCTGTTGTATCACCAGCTGAAATATGCTACTGCTATAATTACCATTCTCAGCTTCTCAATAGAGCCAGCAACCAACCAACAATTTATTGAGTACACAGGCTGGTGCTAATTGTTTGGTCAAATAATTGGGTGTAGGGATTACTTTATTACTGCTGACTAGAAGCAGCTGTGCTCCCTGAAAACCCAATGTGGACAACACATTCACTTACACATGAAACATGTATCTGCAAAATGGAGGTAAATATTAAGAACTGACAAATTTGGAAGGTGGTGAATACCCTAAGAGGTCCACTACCAGCAAAAAGTGCTCAGATTAAGAATGATTATTTACCATTGGGATGGTATAGTTTACAGTTGCTTTTTATTGCCACCACTCTGGGGGTGCAGCTTGCTGAGAGAAGTGTAACATTTACGATGATGTCCCTAGGAATTTTCTGGATATTCCTCTCTAGCCCCAAGACTAATTCCTATAACAGTAGCACTGGGAAAAAAGGAGATGCAAAATAGGAGCAATGCAGGAAGCTAGATCTATCTTTCACTAAGCTCTGTGCCTGAATAAATGAGAGTAACTATGTAAACTGCCCTCCATATCATCCATGTAAGCTCCCTACTAGAATGTAATTGAGGGGAAGGACTTTGCTGTCTCACTGGTGCCTAGATTAGTGCTTGACATATAGTAGATGCTCAATAAGTATTTGCTTAATAAATGTGGAACAAACTCAAGCTTAAAGCAACAGGTTTTTGCAGTCATCCTTCAATGTTGAATGTCCACCATGTTATCTAATACTCATAATATTGGAACCTAATTGTGATTTATATTTATTGAAATTTAAAATGCACATGCCCCTTGAACCAACAATTCCACTTCTAGGAATTTATCTAGACATATGCTTGCGTATGCACACAATGACAGACATGCAAGAATATTCATTGCAAGTTTGTCTGTAGTACAGAAAGATTGAAAACAACCCTAAGGTCCTTCAATAGGTGATAGGTTACATAAATTACAGTACATCCATAAGATGGAATGCTATGCAACTGCTAATAAGAATAGAAAGCTCTATTTATACTAAAATGGAATGATATTCAAGATACATTTTTAATTAAAAAAGGAAGATGCACAACACAGTGTAGAGTATGCTCCCATTTTTGTTAAATTAAGATATGTACACATAGATATGACTGTATATTCATAGAATATCTCTGGAAGAATATCAAGAAAATTAGTAATATAGATTTTCTCTGGGCAACAGGGGACTGAAAGCATGGGGATTAGGTATGGGAGACTCATTTGCCACCATATAACTTTTTGACTAGTACAATGCTTGCCGTGTGCATTAATTATCCCAAAGAAAAATAAAATTTAAAACAAAAGAACATAATGTAATTTTCATTATATAAATATGCGTACTGGAAGAAATAACTGGTTGGCCAAACGCTTTGAGCACATACATGTTAGTATTCTCTGAGAATAAATCTGACAACTTTCACATCATTTGAGAATGTAGTATAGGGCTTCCATAATACCTTGTTCCCTACTATTCCCTTTCTGCTTCTATTTTTCCAAGAGTCGGTCCTTCAGGTATGATTTACTGACAGACATAGAGCAGATTCAATCTTAGGCAAAATTGTGAAGAAGGCTTAGTTGATATTTTGTAAAATTGTCTCTCTGCTCTTCCCTTTTCTACCACCTTATCCAGGGCCTGGACCCACACATATACACTAACTTCTAAAAGAATTCCTATAGAATACCTTCCTAGATTCAGCCTTTGTGAACCAAGTCATCATCCTCCACTATGGAAAGTTTTCTCTCCAGTTCTCTCTTCTTTGCTGTGTTCTCTAAGTCCTTTTTAATTTTAAACATATCAAATCTGGAAAACTGAATGCATTAATGGCTATTAAAGAATATTACATTTTACTTTTCATTGGTCAGCTGAGTCTAGTTCAAGAAGGAGGGTCTTTCTTAGTCAGGTACTAGGTCAGGCCAGTTGGGGGAGTTAGTTTGGAGTCAGAAGATAGTGTAGATCTCTGACCATGTGCTGACCCTATCTAATGAATCATAAAAAAATCAGCATTTTATGATTCAGCAAATCTCTATCCAAAGGTGGCAGAAGCCATGGCTCAAGAAGAGGAAATAAGACCAAAGCAGAGGGAAATTTGGTTTCTGCTGGTCCCTTGCAATCTGAGAGGAGTGAATCAGGCAAAATAAGTCTAAATGTTGGCCTATCATATGCCTTTGCTACAAGTCCTTCACTACTGGATAGGACTTGAAAATGCTAATAAAAGAGCAAGGTCTTGATTCTTGTTCGGTTCACCAGTGATATCTCCTCAGAGCTTAGCCTATTTGAGGAAAGGACATTCTCTTTTTTTATGATACATTAAGAAGAAGTAAAGGAGGTATTTAAGAAGGCTTTGAAGTAGGTTCCTCAGGAAGGAAAAGAAATACACATAGAAAAAAAATTACAAGAATTTTCAAAGCATTTAAGAAAGAAAAAATAACTCAAAACTTATGGTCCCTCAACCCTGAGAGTTTCCTTAATCAGAATATTATATTTAATTAAATATATGTTGACTTGAAGAGGAGTGCATATTTAATCTTTCTCAGTTCCATCATTTGGTACTTTTCCACAGGACTAAAAATTCATTACCTTTGATATATCATACAGCATATTATGTCTATTCACCAAGTATATCAAATATAACAATATGTTTCAACTACATCAAGGTAATGAATGGAACTAGCTTGTAGTATTTTCAATCAAGACAGAAGAGAGAAAATTAAATATATTCAGTTTCCTGTGACAAGAACATTTCTATATCTAAACATATTAAATTGAACACATTTTATGCAAGTAGAAGATAAAAATTACATTTGAAATACGTTTCATTGGTTTTAATATTACATATATTTTATATGATGTATAAATGCTACTTTTGAAAAGTAAGTTTAATTCACAAAGCAAACTGAACTATACTTATTTGCATTTGCTTTAATGACAAAAACTCTTCAAATGTAGAGTCCTTGTTAAATGTATTCTATCCTCTCTAGTCCCTAATAGTGTCTTATATATGTGATATTTATAGTTTTATAGTTAGGTCCCATTTCTTTCCTAAAGTATTTGAAGAAGCTATTTGTTATAAACTGAATGTTTGTGTCCCTCTAAAATTCATATGTTGAAATCCTAAACCCGAATGTGATGGTATTTGGAGATGGGACCTCTTAGAAATAATTAGGGTTAGATGAGATCATGAGGGCAGGGCCCTCATGATAGGATTAGTGCCCTTATAAGAGACACTAGGGAGCTCTCTCTTTCTTTCCCTCTTTCCCAGTGTGCACAAAGAAGAGGTCATATGAGCACACAGTGAGATGGTAGCCCGCTACAAGCCAAGAGAAGAGGCCTTAGAATGAAACCTACCTTGCCGGCACCTTAATCTTGGACTTCTCGACCTCCAGAAGTGTGAGAAATAAATTTGTTGTTTAAGCCACTCAGTCTATGCCATTTTGTTATAGCAGCCCAAGCTAAGATGCTATCAAACTAATGTAATTCATGATAATTAAAGCTAAAAACAGAATAGACATCATTAAATAGATCTAGAGAAACTAAATGTTCTTAAGGTATCTGAGATATGCTAGTTACTACTGTTTGGGACTGAAATGCCCTCTGTTTTCTAGCAGCTAAAGCACAACAGGAAACATGCTGGATTATATAGTATTGATTGTTAAAAAAAAAAAAAAAAAAAAGCAAACGTTCTTCCTGTTTTCAACCTTTGTCTGGAAGGATAACAACCAAAACATAGAGTCTGTGCAGAAAAGCTCCAGGAGCCAGCCCAAGGGTCATCAGTGAATGTTTCAATGGCAAAGAAGGCCTAAGGTGGGCATGGTATTTGAATAATAGCCATTAAGGCAAACTTTTTGGCTACTGAAATACAATTTTCATCTTTTCTCACTTTGGAAAGGGTAATCCTATGCCTAGTTGAATAAGTATCAACTTTCACTGCAGGAGAGGCCCAACCATTTAATTTTATATATATATATATATATTTTTTTTTTTTTTACCAAGCTTGATGATATGCTTGAAGTTGCACTATTCCTTCCAGTTGAGAGAAACTATCTCCAATAATTCATCATTAAGATGTAGATTAAACCTCTCATTTAATAAAAGCTGAAAACTCTTTTGAAAATGAGAAACTTCTGTTATATAGTGACAATTAATATGAAATATTTGGGAAGGATTTTGAAAGAATGAAATTCTAATTTAGTGCTGCACTACTTTTTTAGGATTGTGATTTGGACACTAGTATTTATTTTAAAAAATTTTCTTCTAGTTGGTACCCAGGGAACATATTTTTATGTTTCTTTTAGAATTTGAATCTTGCATGTTCTGGACATCAGTCACCATTGCAATGACCTGCAGATGGTATAGGAGACTGGGTTGACTGTTTATAGTTATCTATAAGGATGTACCCTAGGATTTTCTTTTTTGATTAAGTCCCTGCTATCTCCTTGCTTTCTTGTAATTTGCCTCTTTCTTCTAAAAAATTAATTTAAAAAATGAATTTCAATATTTGAATGATTATTATTCAGTTAATTGGTATTTTATTGCATCAAGAGAAAGGCTATGTAGGGAAAGAACAAGGCAGGCCCCCCAAATTTTTTAAATTAAAATCAGTGTCCAAATCACAATCCTAAACAAATACTGCAATGCTCAATTGTTTCCTTCTTTCAAAATTCTTCCCAAATATTTCCTCAGATTAATTGTCACTGTATAAAACAAGTTGCCATGTGTAAAATGGTAACCATGGAATCCTTCAGATTATCTGCATAATGCATGAGTAATTCATTCCTATGCAAAACATAATTAGAAGGTAGCATACTTCAGTTTCTCCCTAAGCATCGTTATTATATGAAATGCATAGTGTCAGATCATAGGTGCTGCCACAAAGGGGAAAAAAAGGACAAAAGAGAGTAAAGGACTAGGTTACTATTATTTGTAGATTGCATGACCACCAAATCAGTCAGTTAGTTTGAAACCACCTCTCTGACTTGCAGAATCCCAGCCATCTTAATTTGTTTTCCTATTTTATGACCAAAAGGTGGCACTGTTCCATTTATTATGAGCTTGGAATACTGTCCACAGCGCTATAGTCATTTGGCAATGTTCTCCACTGGAAACTAGAAAGGAGTGCATCATTAACCATTCTGCTTCACAGGCCCTGATATCAAGAGGATCATACCAGCAGCTACTCTGACATAACTCATTAAGAAACTGTTGTAAATAAGAATCTTGTAGAAAAGCATAACGGCAGGTTAAATCAGCTCTCCTACCTTGGAAGAAAACTAAATCCTTGTGGCTGACCTGCTGTTGGGCAAAAATAAATTACTATTTGCATCACAAAAGATGGAAGCATTCCACCAAGCACAGAGACAGCTACAGCTAAGACTCTGTGGCATTTGATTCATTTTTCTCTCCAAGCCCTGTCCAAGCAAGGTGATTTATTCTCCCAAGCAATGACTGAAATGTTTACCTATTCACCTGGTCAGGCAGTCATAAACACATCTTAAACAGCTATGGGAAATGGTTTTAACTGACCTTAGAGGTTCCCGAGTAAGAGCAAGACAGGTGTCTAACTTTCTGAAACAAATTTGCCAAAATAAAATAAAATAAAAAACGCAAACAAAAACTGGCTGGAGGCTTTACCCAGTGTCTCATCAGCATTCAACAACTGTTCCTTACGGCTTCAATCAAACAGGAAAGAGAAGATCCTGAGACAAATGCAGAAGAGATCAGTGAAAATTTCCCATCATCTACACGGTCAGCCACAGGGGATAGAGATAGGAACCCCTTAAACGCCTCTTCTTTTTGGTGGAAATATGATGGACATGAATGAAGAAGTAAAATGCAGCTCCCAAAACATTATGCCCCATCAAGTACAAACAGTATACTAAATATAATTGAATTACATTTTAACAGCTTGTATTGGTTAGATTTTCTCCATGGCATAGATCCATTTCACATTTTAAACCCTGTTGTAACAAAGGATGGCAAGAGTTGTTTATACCATAAGGATATATTTAATCTGTATTTTCTTGTCGGTAAATATATTCTGAGGTCAAAACACAATGGAATAAATACTTGGGCAATTTTAGGCAAAAATGAAAAATAAAAGTCAAAGTCTGGATCACTTGTTGTAATTGAATTCCTCAATTCTTCACTCTTCACTCTGGCAGTGGAAACATGACCTTTTAATGCACTGGCATAGCACAGCTGAAATGGCTCAAATTGTCAGGAATGAAAGAGAGGCCAGTCAAATTCAAATGATGGAGTTCTCTAATTACTGAACCCTATAGCAGAGCACCTGCCTACCCTCCAGCCTGCCCAGCACAGACTTTACTGGATGGCCCTTTGTTGACCACATGATGTACTTAGTAGCCAGGGCACTGTTGCTTCAGTGAACAAAAAGGAGGATGCTTTCTGAAATCATATGTCAGGGTGATTGCAATTACACACATTAGGGAGCAGGTAAAAATCTCACTATTATGAAAATGAGACTTCAGAATTCATTTTTGTTCTGTGCTATTTTGTTACCACCCACAGGAGCTGATACCTAGTCTCTCTCTTTAAATTAACAGGTGAAAAGCAGCATTTTAGGTATTGATGGAGGATAACAAAGAGAACACAATACTCGGGGATGGTGGTAATAAGAGGTGACAAGGAAGGTTTCATGTACACACCTATAAGCTACCCCATCCCAATGTCTTACTCCTTTTTGTGAACTTGCAGGTCTGTTGCTTACATGCTATTTTGTGCTAGTAGCAAGTGTGGAAGTTTTTATTTCTTCCTAGTTTCAGGTATTGGAACTGTTTGAGAAGATGAAAAAGGAGGGGTCAGTAATGGCTATTAGACCATGAGTCAAGAGAACTGGACCAACCACAGCTACCCCTTAGCTTGCCTCCTCTCCCTCCCTGCTCCCACCAGGAGACAAACAATGCAAAATACATATGTGGGCACTTTTCATACATTGATGATAGTCGTGTGAACCGAAATTTGCCTGAAATGCTACTTCTCATGTAAAAAGAATTGTGTCTGAAATAACAATAATAATGATACCACTTTGCAGTCAATCAACCATAGCTTTTATGGATTTGCATATACACATGCAATTAACAGCAAGATTAACATAAAAGAGCCTTTCTTAGCACTTGTTTGAGGTACTAGGTGAAGCTCTCAATAACCTCACATTTTGCTCCTGTCATTTTCCAGTCTAGAATGCTCTGCCTTTTATGCGCTCCCACCGTTCTTTGCTGCTTGTTTAGGTCTGTTTTTCAATTTCTAATTCAATCCCCAGCCTCTATGTGATATTTTTACATGCCTCACTAATCCACATCTAGATATTTATAATCCCCTCCCACAGATATCACATATATCTCTGTGCTGCCAGTAAAGTGTGGTAATAGCGCTTTATACGTTTATACACAGTAGCATTTTAATAGGTTCTTGGTTGCTACTGCTTTTAACTCACTTGATTTTTGCTCTGCAGAATTCTAACAAACATCTAAGATAAATATGGTGATATAATCATCCTCTCTAAAAAGAAAATGAATTTGCCAAGGCATAAACTATTAACTAGTTAACTAATAACTTATCAACTGTTAACATGAGGTACGGGCAAAAGAATATGTGCATATCAGAGGTGGTGACTAAAAACAGTTCTAGAAATTGCATGTTTATGCCAAGTAAACCCAAGATGAAATGTACAATCCAGGAAGTTCTTACAGGATACACAGCTAAGAGCACAGCTGTACAATCTGGAAATCTCATGGGAAATTGTTCTTCTGAGATTGAGCTATTAAACTCACATTATCAAACCTAAGTGGTCTGGATAAGCATAATATCATTTTTCAGCCAAATCCAAGTATATGCAGATTTTTTCATCACAGATTTTAAATAGCACATGAATGTGACTGGTGATATAAAATATGTTGTAACAACTTACTAGTTGAAATTGACATTCAAATCCTTTTAAGACAAACTTAAATAAAGGAGAAAATCCACACATGTTTTTACTGTGGAGCACTTGCTATTACCAAAGGTGGGTGGTCTTTCAGAGGGAATGGCAGTGGTGATTACAAGACCTTAGAATTTCTGCCATAGTGTAAGAACTTGAGGGTACATTTAACTTAATGCTATCCAAATCAGAAGATATAAAGGCAACTGCCCCAACACTTTGCATTTATAGACAATTAAGTCAGATCCATTTTCAGGCAATTTAATAATTTTCATTTCAAATAATTTCTCAAGTACCATAAAAATAAAGGATGTCACCATGTTGTTTTACCTTTCATTTTATATCAAGCAAAAACTCTTTGCCTCTCCTATAATATATAATACATTTATTTTTTCACTCACTAGAACCAGAATTTCAGAATTGTAATCATAGCAATAATTATGGGCAATTTGGACAATAGATACTCTTATTTCTACTTTGAGCTAGAACCTATTTGCTGCAGTGGTTACAGCATGGTATTAAAAAGATCCACATTATGGGGCAAATTCCCACATAGGCCAGTTGGTTTAATTTCACGTTCTGATTAGAGAAGGCACCCCCAATTAGTTGGCTCGATTGCAAGTCTGTGCCACAGGTCACAAGGCACAAGGAATGAAAATTATTTTGCACACAGCCTCATCTTGCTTCTGACTAAACAGCTCAAAGCTCAGTACCTACAGACTGTTGACCACTATTATCTCTGAAGATTAAAGACATCACATTTCTTATTAAAACACTTGATTTCCATGATATATACCTTTTTAACCATGTGTAAAGCACACAGTGCTTGATATTTACTTTATCTGTCCTAACTTCTCTTATTGACTTCTATTATAATGATGTGCACTTAGTAAATGAATTAGAAAAGACTTTTTAAAACAAAATGCTTTTGAAAATACAGCTTCCAGGTTAATACTCTGAATCGGTGATACTAGCAACACACAACTACAAAGTCAAAAGAAAACAAATGTGAAGACATAAATCTGTTGTGGTAGAAAAACATACACATCCTGAGTCTTGGTAACAACTCTGTCACAGTTTTAAACTAGTTTTAAACAACTATGGTGAGTTTTATTATTCTTCTAAGCTGGGTTTCCTTGGTGCTGGGAATAATCAGGAGGTGTGCTACTCAGTTCTCACCTTGATGGAGAGAAAAACATCTAAGTCCTGGAGAAGACGGCATAAACTACCTCTGATACACCAATTGCAATAGTGTGCATACCTGACTGAGATATATGTAGACAAGTAGATGAGATGAGTGATAGATCAAATCCACCTTCATACAATGTGTATAATTAACAGGTTTTGTTGAAGTTGTTCTACAGCTCTGAAAGACTTTTACTACCCTATCCTCATGCTGGAAGAAAATTATGGACAATTTGTTTCCATGAAGACCCTGACCCTATGGCCCATGGATGTGCATCAAGAAACAATAAACAAGTTGCAACTCACAGCACATAGTGCTCGCCTGCAACACCAACTGACTGCCTTTCAGCACAGCTTGTTGTCAAAAAGCATGAGTTAGCAGATGCAGAGCAACAATTTGATATTTATAGCTTCGAAAGCATTAATTCCATTATAAATTTGGAAATTTCACTTTACAGATGTTGACAGTCTGTATATCTTTGTTTCTCCTTTCTGTGTGACGATCATAGGGGGAGGGCAGAAATAGTTCTTCTTTTCAAGTGACTATGTGGTGAGCTCATTCTTGTTAACAATGCCGCTGATTTTGATGACATGCATTATATGCATATAATTTTAAAAAATCTTTCCCCAGTTCTTAGTACTATAAAAAGCCTGATTAGGCAATTCGCTCTTTTCATTATGTCAACTAATAAGACATCAGTTGAAAGAATAGGGAAAGCCAGTAGAAGGCATGAATATTAATATGGAAAAACCTCTGTGAATGGAAGATGCCTTAAGGACCAAAAATGAATGGGAGATATGCCGAAATGTTTTAACTGCTCAGAGCAGTAGCAAAAGCCTTACCAAATTCAGTTAGATTTACCTTGGCTCTGCTGAACAGTGAAGCATTGCAAAAAACAAAGTTTTCCTATGGCTTCAAGAAATGCAGTCATTGCAGTATAGACACCTGTGTTACTTACCTTACTGTAGGGATTTTTAAAGATCCACTCTGGTTTTTAAGTTTGCGATCATCCTGTAACCCATTTTGCTATTTTTCAAGTCTATATAAGCTTCATTTCTAATGTAAATCACAAAAGTCATTGTTTAGCCATACAGAAATGTGTGCATTTGGAGTGCAGGCCTTTGCTGATGATTTTATCTATGTGCTTAACCCGGCCATACCAATCACATTATGGGTGCATCTCTTTAAGTGATTGTCTTGTCTTATTTACATTATAAACTATATATACTAAAAATAAGTGTGTATTATGTATTTTGTAAATTATCCAATGTGTTAGAGTGAATTATACAAATAATAATAATGCATATTACTTCAGAGTAAGATTACCTTTAATGATTTTTCTCAGGGAATTTTCTAGAAGCAGTGAACTTTTCTCAGTGAAGCAGAAGTAGAATATGGGAATCTGTGAAGCCGAAAGATATCTACTCCACCATGAGATACAATGTCCTTTGAGTCTTAGACTGCTACCAGAAAAGGAGAAAGGGGTTCTCAATGTAGAGATAGCAGGCAACTAAAGATTAACCTCACCCACTTTAAAATTTTGCTGTATTTCAATTCTGCTACACACAGTACAAATTCAGAATGATGTTATTTGAGTTCATAAAATTGAGTGAATTTAAACTCAGTGACCTTGAAAGTCAAATTGCTCTCCCAGGTGACATCAAACAGTGGACAATTCCTCCTCTGTGGGGTAGTTGGGAAAAGCCCAGTTCATTGGGTGGTAGAGTGAATCGTTAAGTAATATAAGAATTTCATGAATTGTTGCTGTTCTATGAATCAATTCAGAACAGCTTTATTATTTACTGTGTAAAATATAGTTTTATACTGCAAAGATCAAAATGCAATAGGCACAACAGTCAACATAATCCATATCAAAGAATGAGGCAAACTCATTTGGATTCCTCCCAGTGCCATAGAATGGCATGCTTGAAAATGAACGAACCCACCTTCCTATCTCCTTGAAAATCTCTGGAGCATTTATGTGATTTGGAGTTATTTTATTTTGTCACCACTTATATTAAATACAGAAGGTAGCTTACCATAATGTTTATTTTCATAACATAGGAAAATACATTGCATCCAAGCTCTGTGATCCTGAATGTATTTCTAGTTCAATAAATTACTTAATTTAGGTCTTATTTCTAATTATAGCACATCAAGTCCATAACTTGGCAATAATCTCTTTTTCAATTATCTATACAAAGACTTCGCAAATGAATTGAAAATTACTTTCCCCCTTATTTTGCAGAATATTTTGTGTACATGTGTGTAATAAAAGCTTGAGCAAATTTCTCTTACTGTGTTTAAAAGGCTAAGATATATTTAATGCATTAATCTTCTAGGTAGCATAGGTCAAGGCTGTATAGAGGTACACAAATCAAATGTAGCATCTTGGCTGAACTCCTGTGTTGATGATTTTATTTTTCTTTTCATGAGTACAGTTGTACAATTTTCTTAAAGTAGTTTGATTATCCTACTGCCACTTCTAGATCTGTACTGATAAATACAGTTATTAATACCCTGGATTCTGAATCCTCAATATAACCTTCTTTTTATGAGTGCCATGCATGAAATCAAGTGTGAATTGAGATGTTAAAGATGAAACTAACTCCTATGGGCTAACCTTTTCTTTTTTAAATCAGGATCAATGATGAAATCGTACTACACAAAATTTTACTCCATCATGCACCATGTTATAAAGACATCTGTGTTATAAAGGCATCTCACTAATGGATACACTACCTAAAAGACAAAGTACACAAATTTAACCAAACACCTTCTTTCCAACCATTTTTCAGGTAAAAATTGTTTCCTAGCTTAGATTCTATGAAATTTTACTAAAGGTCACTATTGACTTGAGATGTCCTATAGAGTCAGTCTAACAACCGTGACATTAGATTTGCGACTTCAGAATGCCTGTTGCATAATCTTCTGAAATACTAACTTTAAAAATGGGACATAGCTCAACAACTTCAAAGAAAAGTATTGTTAGATTTGTTGATTATTCATGAAAGCAAGCACTTTCTGGTATAATACCATCAGAGCTAATTGATCACAACAGGTATCTGCTGTGTACCTGCATTTTTAGGGCTTTTAAACACTAAAATGGATTGGTGAAGGTGATTTTTTCCCTAAAGGTCTTAAAATGCAAAGCTTGTATACGTTTGGGACAACTTGGTGCATCCTTCCTGAAGGCAACAGCATGTACTCAATAACCTCCAACATTATTACTGGATTCTTTTTTTTTTTTTTCTTTTCTTCAAATCTCATTAATCAGCCCTATGAGAATATATTTCTGGCTCATTTTGAAAGCTATTTTCTTTTGGTTATGGAGAAGCAAGGGATAAGATATGTTTTGGAATAGCATCTATATCTATAATCTTTTAATGATTTGAATTTCAAATTACTTATCCAATGTAATCAGAGAACCAAAAATTCATTATTTTCATCTAGCTATAAACAGCCTAAGACTATCCAAATATGCTAGATATTACTTCATTTTATCTTCGGCCATAGTAAGTTGTGTGATCTATTGGACAACTCACAATCCAAAATGACGTATCTTCAAGAGAATGATATTTAAATACCGAGAGTTTTATAAAAAACTTAGAGCTATAATTATGAATAGTTACTTTTGTCACTGTCATTATCAAAGGAACAGGAGGAGGTTTCTCACAAATGTGGACAGTAAAAGAATGGAATACTAAATAGTTAATTACCATGTTGTTAAAAATCACATCCTTATAATGGATTATGGTAGGCCCTTAGGACCAAAAACAGCAATAAAAGGAAAAGAGAATAAACCTGGTTTAAAATGGGATGTGTTTTCCTCTGCAATAATTATCTGTTTCATAAAAGCAAGATGGACTATTTCAAAATAGTCCTTTGTCCATGAGGCTCTAGTAAGCTGTTGTTTCTCCAATTTGGAGACAGTGAATGTACCTGAAATGACCTAAGACTGAAACTGAGTGAGGCCTTGTGGGGCACCCTGGCACGGAAGCGTTTCTGTCCCCATTTTCTTGTAGGTAAGACTCCAGCCTCCATGACCTTCCCTGAGTTTCAGAGGGCTGATTGGAACAGTTGCTAATCAAGGGAGGAGCAGCCCAGAAACCACCTGAGGCAAGATTAAAGGGACCAGAAGAAGCTCATCAAGATTAGGAGACCAACCACCTGAGACAAGATTAAGGTAGTGCAAGCACCGCTCACACCATAATCTTGTCAGAGACCCTACCTTTGAATCACTGTTATAAAACCCCTCATCAAATCCTCCAGGGTTGGGACACATAGTTTTTCAAGGTAGAAGCTGAGTGTGTTTCCCTTTGCCTGGCAAAGTAATAAAGCTATCCTTTTCTACTTCACCCAAAACTTTGTCTCTGAGATTTGATTCAGCACCAGGTGTACAGAGAGGCTGAGCTTTCGGTAACAAGTCCACCCACCAAAATCTTGCAAAAACATGAACATGATCAGAAACAGGTTATGTTGAGACAGCAAGTGAGAGACAGTAATAAGTGTGATGGTGCTTCTTCCCAGGAAGAAAAATGTTAGAGATAATAAATTTAATCTCTATGAAGAATATTCACTCAGTGATTTACAGAAAAAAATAGGATAATTTCTCTATGTAACAGACAATTGTTTAAGAAATTAATTTCAAAAAACCTTGAAAATAAGAATTGTATGTTCCTGTAAGATATTGAAGGGGAGCAGATTTTGCAACCCCAAAATATGCCTCTTTGGTATATTGATTATTTTAAGAAAAACAGCAGACATAAGAGAAGATCTTAAAACTGAGTAGAAGTTATCCTTTTATAAGAAAGATTTACATTTATAGGGGAAATATCCATTTGTAAGGGTGTCTCCATCTCTGTACCAGGAGGAGAAGGATGACTCTAAATCACTAGAAATTCTTATCAATGAAGAAGGCAAGGACTTAAATCTGCATAACAACCATAACCTTGCTTGCTATGCTTTTCTTGGTCACCTTCCATAACTGACTCCCCACCCAAAACATTTTCTTTTGTCTTTAGCCAAATATGGTATTTGAGGTGATGGCTTTGGCCATTTTAGAGAGTTACTCCCATTTCTCTGGGTCTCTCTCATGTATATCCAAGAGGTATACATGTTTTTAAACTTTTGCTTTTCTCCTATTAATCTGTCTTATGTCAATTTGATTATTAGACAAGCAAAAGAATGTAGAAGCAAAGAAAAGAATTTTTTTCCACCTTTTCAATATTGTGATGGCTACTTTTATGTGTCAACTTGGCTAGGCGACAATACCTAGGTATTTAATCAAACACTAATCTAGGTGTTGCTGTGAAGGTACTTTATAGACATGGTTAACCTCTACAGTCAGTTGATTTCAAGTAAAGGAGATTAGGCTCGATAATGTGGGTGGGCTTCATCCAAAATCTTAAGTTTTGCTTAAGAGCAAAAACTGAGGTTTCCCAGCAAAAAGAAATTCTGTCTCAAGACTGCAGACACTCCTGCCTGAGTTTTCAGCCTGCTAGCTTTCCATTCAAATTTCAGACTTGCCAGCCCCCACAAATATGTGAGCGAATTCTTTAGGTTTCTCTCTCTCTCTCTCTCTCTCTCTCTCTCTCTCTCTCGCTCTCTCTCTCTCTCTCTCACTCTCTCTCTCGCTCTTGCTCTCTCTCGCTCTTGCTCTCTCTCGCTCTCACACACACACACACACACACACACACACACACACACACACACACACACACACACACTATACATATATATCTTCTCTTGGTTTAGTTTCTTTCTCTGGAGAACCCTGACTGATACAGATACATGCACATACTCACATGCACATACAGTCTTTAAACATTTTCACAATTGGAAATGACAGAGATTCTTGTTTTTGAATTATCTGCTAATTAAAATGATGCACTATCCATACCTACAACTTATGCCTTGTATTTCATAACATGGGTCAGAATATAGAGGTCAAAACTCAGATGAGGTCACATCTCAACATGACACTGATTTAAAGAAAACTTGAATTTTTGTTCTAAAATAATGGTTTTGTAGTTATTTACACAGAGCCAAACAAATAGATCAACCTAAGGAACAAACAATTTTGTGAGTGACCTCATCACTATCTTCATACTACTGGAGCCTCGAAAGAATTGAATGACTTGCTTCACATCTCCTCAGGTTCTTTAGAAAAAATACCATGAAAATAAAATAAATTAAAAAGACAACTACTCTAATCCAACATCAACAAAAAAGGAAAACAAAGTCCCCCAACTTCTTGTGAAAATTGACCATTCTTTCAATCATGGATATATTAATCAGATCTATGTGGTGGAGAGAGAAAAAACATTACATCAATAGGATACTCTTTATAGGCCACTGTTAAAATAAAAATGGTTATTTGATTAAAGAGTTTACCATCTTTTTGGACAGATACTGGAGTCAAACAGTGTGATCGACCGTGTCCTTAAGAGATTCAATGGAAACCCAATTTGCCTATTTCCCTTTCTTTAAACATTTGATGGGCATCCTAAGACACAGTTTTATCACTGAAATGCTTACTTCCATTTAATCATTTAAACATATGCACATGCTTTTTATAACTTAGATTTGAAATGTTTCTCTACCATTGCTCCTCACCTTATGTTAGAAACACCAGGTACCTGAATGATACTTGAAATTATGACTGATATCAGCATCTCTTCTCTTTGAGGTTAGCTCTTTGGGAAAGAATACAACCTTTTCCATTGGAGAAACAAACAAATCTAAGGCAACTAGGAGGATAAAAGAAAAATAGAAATGGTTTTCTTTCATCCTAGATAAATTTTTCTTAGGATTCAGCAAAAGCCAGACTACTTGTGAAGTAATGAATATTCAATAGGGTATTCTGCTGCTATAGTGTTCTAAGTGGGATTGACCCAAAAATAACAACAAAAAACCCCCCAGAAAACCATGCAACCAGCTATCATACCACCGCTTTAAAAAAATGTCTTTCAATTTCAACTATAAAGTACTTCCTTTCTTAAGTATTTTCAAGGAAAAATATGCCCCTTCTTTTCCCTCTGGGAAATGGTTTAATCAGTACTATTTTATGGTCTTTTTTTTTTTTCTTTTCAGAAAGGAAAGGAAGCCTATTAGAATATTCCTTGCAAATGTAAAGAGAAAATGGAACAAGGGCAAAGTTATAAGCAAATAGAACGGCAGTGTTATAAAAATTATTTAAGAAATATGCTTAGTCATAGTCATATGACCAAGGACCTTTCTTTTTTATTCTTATCCCTAAAGAACCTACAGAAAAAGCTCATAATTTTTAAAACTTCATAATTAGTAAAATTCATTAACTAGAACCCTCATTAGTTTTTAAACTCTAGTTATCACTAAATATGTTTTAAATTAATATACTAAATACAGATAATGTTTAGAAGATTATAAAAATAATTTTACTGTTCCTGATGATTAAGGGTCACCTTAATGAGTTCAAGGTGTATAGAGTAGAATAGGAGTCTGTGCCCCATCAGACTACTATGCTTTGTGCATTTTGTCCATCTTCTCCTGGATATAAGAAAATTCACTATGACTTCCCTCTGCCATCAGAGAGCCTGCCTATAATAGTAGCACTTCCCTTTCTTCATTTGCAGCTTTTCTGCTAATGGCTTTAGAAACCAAATAAACCAAATAAAGCTTTTTTGTCATTTGAAAAGAAGGCAAAAGACTCTGAACCAGGGCCTAAAGAAATTGTGTATTTATAAAATATATAAGTATTAGAGCACATGTAATGTGTTGCAAACCCCAGGCAGCCATACTTTTTCTGTAATGGGCACTGCTCACCTATTTTGTCATGATCATCTTGATTGAAAACATCAGTCATGATCTATGGATACCTTTGGTTGTAAGTAACAAAACAACAACAACAACAAAACAAACAAACAAAAAACCCCCTCAAATGCAATAGAAAAAAAATAAAGGAAAGAAATCTATTGTTTCTAGTTACTGAAAACTTAAAAGGTGGGCTGGCTTAAGGCAAAACTTGATCCATAGTGTTTTTGATGCTCAGGTTCTATACTGAAATTTCTGTATCTGTCAAATCCAGATTCTTGACTTATAGCCATAAAACTGCTTTAGCAACTGCAGGCCTCGTATCCTTGTCCCATGCTCTCAAAGGGAAGCACAAAGTCCTTTGTGGTAGAAATTGTACTACTTCCAAGTGACCTAAATTAACCTCCCTTGAACCAATCTCTATTGCCTGGGGGATTGCATATGGTGACTGGCTTAAGCCAATCAAGCTCTGAATGAGGTAACCATATATAAAACACTTGCCCTATGATGGATGAAGGTATTATTTATGTGAGAAATGGGGAAACAACAATTTTCCATGATGAGGTTCAGAAACTTATTTATTATAATATGTAGAGAGGTTCTGAAGATAAAGTATTAAATAAAAAATATACACAGTACTCTAAAATGCTTACTTGGACTTGACTATGTTAACAAAACTAATGTGTATACTCTGTGTAAACATTCAGATATGCTAATGAGACTTGATCTTATATTGAGCAATAAAGACTCTATCTAAAAAGCCAAAAAGAAAAAAATTTCAAGTCATGTTATTTGATCAAAAATCAATAAAACTAAGAATATTTGAAAAATAATCTCAAATAATAAAAATACCAAAATAAATTGAGATTTAGTGAAAACAATATACAGAGGCAAATACATAGCCTTAATGTTCACTTTTAGTGAGAAAAAACAATCAATGAAATAAGTATTTAATTCAGTAAGTCATTACAAAATGAGACTAAAGGACTCAGATTTTTGCTTCCAACCAACATGGAGTAACAAAGACTGGATATCCTGTCCCGCTTGAAGCAATTGTGAAAAAATATACAAAAATATATGAAACAATGGTTGTCAAGACACTGTATATAGACAATGAAATATAATATTCCTTACAAGGAAATACAATAATCCTTGTGAGGTGGGAATTAAACTAGTTGAGGTCTATGATTTCTCAAGCTTAATGTATTGAGAGAGTTCCAGATTTCAACAAGGGGGAGGAAGAACACAGGTAGAGACTGGCAAACTCTGTAAGTTGAAAAAACACAGCTGAGAGTCTGAAGGGATCCAGGCAGCTTGAGTTTGCAGAACAGAGCACTAGAGATGAGAGAGCTGCACAGAGAGAAAACTCCAGAAATCCATAGAAGGTCCCCCTCAAGTATTCAGCTGCTATTAAACAGTATGTTAGAAAACTACACAAGACTAGGAAGAGCACCACCATAAAGGATTGGGAGTAACGGTATACAGTGCTCACACAGGGCTGGGAATGGTGCCTGCATCCACCAGCCAGACAGGAAAACCTCATGATTCATGGTGTATTGAGGATCATAGTAAGTGTCTTCCCTCAGTAATGTGGAATAATTAGCCCCAGGCTGAATATTGCTCTTCTTCTGACTGAAAAATCTTAAAAGCACATCCAAGATAAAACTGTTTCCACTTACCTTAACTGCTATCCAGAACAAAGCTCAAGAATATTTATAGGAATGCAAAAATATCCAGCATCCAAAAAGGTAAAATGTATGTCTGACATCCATTCAAATATTACCAGGCATGAAAAGAAACAATAAAACACAACCAATAATGTAGAGAAAAATCAGATCATGAAAAGCAAACCTGACTGGTATTAGAATTAGTATATACTTTAAAATAGTTATTATAACTGCATTCCACATGTTCAAAAAGTTTAGTAGAAACATAGAAGATATTTTAACAGACCCAAATTAGATTTCTAGAGATGAAAACTATAATATTTGAGATGGTAAATATATTGGATTAATTCATGACTGATTAGATATTATAAAAAATGAGTGATAAACTTGAAGACATAGCAATAAAAGCTATCTAAAATGAAACAGAGAGAAAATAGAATTTTAAAATAAGAATAATAAACAATCAACAGTGATTTATGGAACAAGTTAAAGCAGTCTAATATATATGTAATTGGAGTTGTCAAAGGGGAGATAGAAAACCTTTTGAAGAAATAATGGCCACAAATTTCCCATATTGGGTGAAAACTATAATCCTATAGATGCAAAAAGCACAATGTACCATAAGCATAAATACTTGAAGAAAGCCATAGCACAGCATATGATAAACAACTTGCTCAAAACCAGTGATAAAACCTTAAAAGCAGTGAGAAGGAAAAAAATCTGCTGCATACAGAAAAACAAAAATAAGGATGACGGCCAATTTCTTGTCAGAAACTATGCAAGTAAGAAGATAGTGGAGCAACATCTTTAAAATACTAAAAGATGGAAAAAAATCAATTTACAATTCTATGCTCTAAGAATCTATCTTGCAAAAATAAAGGTAAAATAAAGTCTACTTCAGATATATAAAGGCTGAAAGAATTCAGCAGCAGCAGACCCATACTACAAGAAATATCAAAGTGAGTCCTTCAGGCAAAAGGGAAATATACCAGATGACAATCTGGGTCTATACAAGGGAAAGAAGAACACTAAGAATGGCAACATTTTGTGTAGATAGTAAGGATTTTTTTATCCTTATTTTTTAAAATATCTTGACTAACTAAAAATAATTAAAAATTGTAAAAGTACAGTTCTTATACATTTTATACATAATTGTATACACTGAGTGGTATATCATTTGAAGCTTGGCTGTGATAAGTTAAAGATGTATATACTATCAATCCAAAAGCAACCACTAAAATAACAAAACAAATAAACCATAAAAAAAATCAATTAGCAGAAAAAAGGCAGAAAGAGATTAAACAAATAGAAAATAAATAGTAAGATGGTTAATTTAAACCTATGTCAATAATTACATTGAATCTGAATTGTCTAAACACCCCAGTTAAAAGGCAGAGGTTTTCAGATTGGATACAAAGCAAGACCCAACTATATTTTCCCTGAAAAAAACACACTCTAAATATAAACACACAAGCACAAAAGAATGGAAAAAAATATGCCATGCTAACATGAATTAAAAGAAAACTGGAGTGATTGAGTCCATTTCAGAGCAAAGAATATTACTAAGGATGAAGAATTTCATTTTATAATGATAGGGGTTTTATTCAACAAGAAGACAAAAAAAAAAAACCCTAAATGTTTATGCACTTAATAGCAGAGCTTCAAAATACAGAAAGCAAAATCTGATGAAACTGCAATGAGAATATGGTTCCCCATTTATTAAACTTTTATTATGTTTTTCTGAAGAAAGTTTTATAGTTCTCATCATATAGACTCTGTATATTTTCTGTTAAGTTTAGGCCTGTGTACTTATTTTATTGTAATTCTTTGATCTACAATAATTCAAAATTTAAACTTCTAGTACACTCTTCACTTAGTATGTTTCTAGCCATAGCTACTGCTTAGATCCATTCTGTTGTGAAATTTCTGAATGTTTGTTCTACTTTAATGCACTTTACAAAATTCCTGCTATAGATACTTTTCATGCCAGGAATCACATCATTATTTAGGCAGTAATGTACCCCTTCAAGTCACAGTACTCTTTGAGTCATATATTCTTTATGTGTCTCTCTGTTCAATTCTGCATTTTTTATGACCCCACTAAATCAATACAAGAATTTCAATAGAAGCCATTTTCTTTTAATTTTTAAAGCATATTTTTAGCTTGGAAAGAGCTGAAAATGGCTCCCACAATGAGCCACACCAAAATCTATAGCTGCAGACGAACCTAGTATTGTTATCTAACCACTTCATACCCATTTTGAAACAGGTGATACTTATTTATTACATTGTTTTTGATGGATTATTGTATTTTACTGGTCACTTCATGATTGTTAACTAAGCTTCATACACATTTGGTTGCTCAAGAGTTAACAGGTTTTTCTTAGCATTAATTCATGTAGTCATCAACGTATATTTATTGATCATCTATTTCCCCAGGCACAGATTTAGGCTCTGAAGATAAGAGAATGAGCAATGCAAAGCCTCTATTATGATGGCTCATACATTCTAATAAAGGAGGCAGTTTGGAGAGACAAAAAAACCCATTATTTCAGTTGCTGCTATATTCTTAAAAAAAATAAAGTGGGGTGATAGTAAGAGAATGAAAGCAGTTACTGTTTTATGAAGGTTGGTCAGGAGAGATTTCTTTGGTAAGGTAATATCTGAGCATAGACTTGAAAGTAACATTAAGTTATTTAACTATGAAAGATGTTACCCAAATAACACTGGTTTCCTTCTAACTCTCTGGTATGTATCAATGCAAAATGGGGATGATTTGGGATTAGGTCTATTGTGCTTTTACTTATCCTTCTTAACAAATTTTTTAATAGAAAGTCTCTTTGAAGGATCTGATGAAAGCTATAGATCTTCTCCAGGCACTGCGGATGTATAAACATTTACAATTTCAAGGAGAACAATTAACATGTTCTTTAATGATTAATAACCTCTTCTTCACGATTCGTGGTTAAAGTCCTCACGGGCTGATATATTCAAACACATTCAACAAATACTGAGCACTTAAATTTAGCCAGAGAATCTGCTAGATACTACACATTTGGGGCAAATAAAAGTATTTGGGAACCCGTATTTCCTCAGGTGAGGTATAGTAGAAGTTTAAACCGATCATCTATCCCAATACAGCAAAAAACTATGAAAGTGAGAAGAATGAGGGATTCTGAATTATCTGATAAATATTATCTGATAAATTCATCCACTTCACTATGGCTTTGAAGGTCTGGGCTTTTGTTTCTGACCTAGAACATCATAAACTATGACATTTTTACTATAGGATGGCCACTGTTATCCACAATTGTAGAAAATGTTCTTATAAATAGTAAAGCAATGAAAACTAAGCATTCATAAATATTTTCAAAAATCTCAGGACTTTAATTGGATTACATTCAGAACCAGCAACTTATTTTTATGTAATGACGTCACAAAATGCTAACATAATATGTAAGGGAAAAAAATCCAATTCTACCCTTAAATTTTCACCAAATGTGAAGGCAGAAATTATAAGACAGGTAGTATACTCCACACAGTTGCACCAACATTTTGCTCTATTTTAGTTTCCTACTGACTGCATAGGTTTGTTGTGATGATCAAATGAGAAAATACATGAGACACTCTTTTGTAAACTGCCTTGAGAAGAGGCTTATTGTTATGACTTACGCTCAAAAGGAAACTAAGATTCCTGCAATTTGAGGACTAATTATGTTAAAAATACATAATCAGAGATTCTTAATCATGAGGATTGATGTCCTGGCATTTGTTTTATGGAATCATCTTTTGAGATTCCTGCCATTAATCACCTCCCATTGACCCTTCAAGATCACTGAGAATGAGGCTCACCACCAGCACTCTTTCCCAACAGGAACAATTGTTTGTAGTTAATGACAGTTATTTCTCTTGCATGTGCAATCGATATGTATAAGGTACCTTCACAGTAATGGTGAACACTCATATAGCATTTATAGTATGTCAGACACTATTCTAAGAACTTGACCTATCTTAATTCATTTAACTACCTCATAGCTATAAATGAAGGTACAATCAATCTCTGGAGAGCTGAGAGTGGTCTGTTGGAATTCACTACAACTTCCACTGCTTAACCGTTTGGTTAAAAGAAGTGTCATTTAAATAAAAGCATTTTGTGGATTAATTAATGCTTGTCCTGAAAACAGAAGAATCCGACTTGCCTTCTAAGCTATTTGTAGAACCATATCTTCTCATCCCAGAAAAAGGCTGTAGGAATATATGATGGTAGGACCAAGACTTTTCACAAAAAGCAACATTGGATCTGCTCACAAACTCCAAATCTGAGCCTTACACAACGATGTATAAAGAGATGATGTTTTCCTCGAAGATTTTTTTTTAACATCTTTATTGGAGTATAATTGCTTTACAATGGTGCATTAGTTTCTGCTTTATAACAAAGTGAATCAGCTATACTTATACATATATACCCATATCTCCTCCCTCTTGTGTCTCCCTCCCATCCTCCCTATCCCACCCCTCTAGGTGGTCACAAAGCACCGAGCTGATCTCCCTGTGCTATGTGGCTGCTTCCCACTAGCTATCTAGAAGATGTGGCACATATATACAATGGAATATTACTCAGCCACAAAAAGAAACAAAATTGAGTTATTTGTAGTGAGGTGGATGGATCTAGAGTCTGTCATACAGAGTGAAGTAAGTCAGAAAGAGAAAAACAAATACTGTATGCTAACACATATATATGGAATCTAAAAAAAAATGGTTCTGAAGAACCTAGGGGCAGGACAGGAATAAAGATGCAGATGTTGAGAATGGACTTGACGACACGGGGAGGGGGAAGGGTAAGCTGGGATGGAGTGAGAGAGTGGCATGGACATATATACACTTCCTAGAAGATTTTAAAGAATTATAGCAAAGAAAAAAATTAAGCAAGCTTTCTTTCTTTTCATTTATTTTTTAAAGCAGAAATGCTCTGCTACAGGCTAGCCAGAATGAGATAGCTACAACATACACAAGGTCACTGGATGTAGCACACTTAGACTGCATTCAGCAGTATGTGTCTAGGGGAAGAAATTACTAGCAATGCATATGGTCTGGATTTGATGTGCACTTGGGACTGCTCACAATGAAGATAAATGTAAAGTTGACAGAAGAGGCAGGTTGCTGAATTACTATCAGAAGTTCTTTTTTAGTTGAATTAGAGTTACCTACAGTTAGGAAGTACAGGGCTGTGTTTCTTCAATTTCTTGGTGGGTGCTCAAACTAAGAGATTCTTAGTAAGGTTCTGGGCAAACCATTCTCTTCGTGCTAACAAATCTATGGCATACAATTGAGGTAGTCCAAGTAACCTTAATCACTTACATTTTCTAAATACTTTTTTATGCCCAACTGAATTTTTTTATCGAAGTATAGTTGATTTACAATGTTATGTTAATTTCTGCTGTACAACAAAGTAACTCAGTTATACATATATATATACATACACATTCTTTTTTAATATTCTTTTCTATTATGGTTTATCACGGGATATTGAATAAAGTTTCCTGTGCTATAAAAGAAGGACCTTGTTGTTTATCCATTCTGTGTATAATAGTTTGCATCTGCTAATCCCAAACTCCTACTGCATCCCTCCCCCACCCTGCTCCCCCTTGGCAACCACAAGTCTGTTCTCTATGTCTGTGAGTCTGTTTCTGTTTCATGGATAAGTTAATGTGTGTCATATTTTATTTATTTATTATTTTTTTTTTTTTTGCGGTACGCGGGCCTCTCACTGTTGTGGCCTCTCCCGTTGCGGAGCACAGGCTCCAGATGTGCAGGCTCAGTGGCCATGGCTCACGGCCCCAGCCGCTCCGCGGCATGTGGGATCTTCCCAGACCGGGGCACAAACCCGTGTCCCCTGCATCGGCAGGCAGACTCTCAACCACTGCGCCACCAGGGAAGCCCTGTGTCATATTTTAGATTCCACATATAAGTGATATCATATGATATTTGTCTCTTTCTGACTTACTTCACTTAGTATGATAATCTCTAGTTCCATCCACATTGCTACAAATGGCATTATTTCATTCTTTATTATGGCTGAGTAGTATTCCATTGTATATATTTATATATACCACATCTTCTTTATCTGTTCATCTGTCAATGGGCATTTAGGTTGTTTCCATGTTTTGGCTATTGTGAATAGTGCTGCTATGAACATAGGGGTGCATGTATCTTTTTGAATTATAATTTCATCCAGATATATGCCCAGGAGTGGGATTGCTGGATCATATGGCAACTCTATTTCATGGCCAAATGAATTTTTAAATGAGCCTTTTAAAATAGTTTTATATTTATGAAAATTTTAGAAAAATTATGAAGAGAGTACAGAGAGTTACCACATTCCCTGCAACCAATTTCCCCTATTATCAATATCTTATATTAGTATGGTACACTTGTTACAATCATTGAACCAATATCGATATATTATAATTAAAGTCCACACTTTATATTTCCTTAGTTTTTTACCTAATGTCTTCTTCTGTTCCAGGATCCCATCCAGGATACCACATTACATTTTGTTGTCATGTCTCCTTGTCTGTGACAGATTCTCAGATTTTCCTTATTTTGAATGAACTTCAGAGTTTTCTGGAGTACCAGTCAGATATTTTGTAGAATATCCCTCAACTGGGATTTGCCTGATGTTTTTCTCAGTATTAGATTAGGGTTATGGATTTAGGGGAGGAAGCTCACAGAGGTAAAGTGCCATTCCCATCACATAGCAAGAGTACATACTATCAACGTGATGTGTCAATGATGTTAATCTTGATCACCTGCTGAGGTAGTGCTAATCAGGATTAACCATTATAAACGTGCCCTTTCTTGACCCTTTCCATATTGACATCAGGAAATGACTATGCACAGCTCACACTTGAGGAGTGGGGAGCTGGGTTCCGCTTCCTTGAGGGTGGAGCATCTACATAAATTATTATTAGAGAAAATGCAAAAACTATCATATAAGATGGACTATACTAAATGTCGTGAGAAGTAAATATGAATTGTACTGAACATGCAAAAGGAGTAGTCTAATTTGCTTGACAAACATCAGGAGTGAATGGTTTCTGAGAAAAGCAAAGGCAAAAAATAGGCAATTGCTTAGGTAAACTTGGTTTATGGTCATCAGTGTTTTATTCACCCATGATTTGCTGCCTTTGTGAATTTTGATTGGTAATTTGACCACTGTTTCCTAGTTCGTCAATGAATTTAACCTTTAAAATTCTCCAATATAAACTGCACATTTATAATAAAACTAATAAGAATATTATTATCTGAGTTGTATCAGCATTGGCCAGAGAACTATTTCATAAGAATACAGAATGTTAGGAGGTGGAAGGGACCAACTGAAACCATTTCAAGTTCAAGTTTAAAAGGCAGGTGTGCATAGTGGAGGGAAGACTGGCTTTGGAGTCAGGCCCACCTATATTTGAAACATATCTCTGCCACTCATTAGACTATGCAACCTTGGGCAAGTTACTCCATTTCCCCCAGGCTCACTTTCTTCATCTATAAAATGGTACCTAACTAACAGGATGTTTTGAGGAACAGATGAGGTAAAATATATAAAACATCTGGTACACAGAAAGTAATACGTTTCCTTTGACTTTCTCTTTTAACACATTTAGGAAATTGAGGTCCACAATGGGAAATTATTTGCTAAACATATTTTGGTGTGGCAGAACTGAGATTACACTAAGCCCCAGGACTCTGGATTGTTAGTTCAGTGCCCATTTCCCTGGAGTCTTACGGTATTGGCCAATAATTATTTCCTCTCTTTTAGAGGTATATATTTTTCAAGCCAGGGAATCATTCTCTATCAGTGGCTCTTAAGCGTCAGGGTATAATAAAATCATCTGGGAGCTTGTTAAATGTAAATCTCTGGATTGTACTCCCAGAGACCTTTGGGAAGTATTGAGTACGGGGCCCAGGATCAAAATTTTTAACAAACATCTCATATGATTTCCATGCAGATGGTCCCCAGACACACTTTTAGGAATCTGCCTAATCTCTAACACTGGAGTTTGTGAATTTGAGTTGAGGTTGCTACAATGGCAATAAACTAGATAAAACAATAGTAAACACCAGATCTTTGAAGCCTGAGAAGGAAATGCCTACCACAAATCAAACAAGCTTGGCGAGCAAGACTTGTAGCAGTCTTTTTTTTAAATTAATTTTTAAAAATTGAGATATACTTGATGTACAATATTACATAAGTTACAGGTGTACAACATAGTGATTCACAATTTTGAAAGGTTCTACTCCATTTATGGTTATTATAAAATATTGGCTATATTCCCTTTGTTATACTTACAATATATCCTATAGCTTATTTATTTTATGCATAATAGTTTGTACCTCTTAATCCCCTACCCCTGGCTTGCCTCTTCTCCCTTCCCTCTCCCCACGGGTAACCACTAGTTTGTTCTCTACATCTGTGAGTCTGTTTCCTTTTTGTTATATTCACTAGTTTTATTTTTTTTATCTTCCACATATAAGGGATATCATAAAGCATTTTTCTTTCTCTGTCTGACCTATTTCACTAGGCATAATACACCCCCAAGTCCATCCATGTTGTTGCAAGTGGCAAAATTTCATTCTTTATTGCTGAGTAGTATTCCACTGCGTGTGTGTGTGTGTGTGTGTGTGTGTGTGTATATGCACCACATCTTTACCCATTCATCTGTCGATGGACATGTAGGTTGCTTCCATACCTTGGCAATTGTAGATAATGCTGCTATCAACATTGAGGTGCATTTATCTTTTCGAATTAGTGCTTTCATTTTTTGTTTTTTTGTTTGTTGGTTTTTTGGATGAATACAAGACTGGTAGCAATCTTAAGACTGAAGATTGGTAACAAAGGAATATGAAATGATTGTTAAATAGATAAATGCACATGTGCTTTAAAGGAAGGGGATGGCAATACCATTGAGGGAACATTCTTTGTCCAGAGACATGTCCAGAAATAGAGAACAAAATACAAAGTGGTTGAGCATGTGCAATTGGGAAAGGATGATATAATAGTATTTTGGTGAAGGGGAGCAGGTGGTATAAGAGGTCTTAAGAGCCAGGAGTTAGCAAGAGAGGGATGAGAATCAGCTCACTAAGTGACTGAGTCAGGATTTGTTTTAAGTGTTTTCAAACTCCAGAATTTATGTCGATTCTAGTGATTCTGAAACCTTAGCACAAAAGAGAATCAATCATATGGTTACTTTTTAAAAATGGCATTCATTAGCCCCAGAGATTCTGATTCAGTACGTATCTGGTTAGTATTCCTAAATTCACTCATGGCCAAAATATTTTCCTAATAAATGAAGAAAAAGAACTATAGAGCATCATGTTTTTCATTTGTAATCACTGATGGCTCTTCACCTTTCTCTGTTATTTGAGAATATATATAATCAATTTCCAAATTCATTATCAGCATGGCCTCTTTTATTTGTGGTGTGGTTAAATCCAAACATTTCTTTAACCTCATGCTGGATGGCATTAATTTTAGCTGTATTTAACTAGCTGTTGGTGTTTTTCACAATGGTCTGCCTCTGAACTGTGACAAGTTGTTCACATAACCTAGATATCAGATCAGGCTGTTTGATGATATATTTTTTGCCAATATATTTCTTGCTCACATGTTGTCTTTTGGATAGTTTCATAGCAGCAAACAATTAAATTTGTGTTCATTTCTATTTAACCACTTAATACCTTTTCTGAACAATTCATTTTACCAGTTATTTACCTTGAATCTGCCCAGTATATTTGAGCTGCTGTATCACAAATGCTTCGATTTTTCCTCAAATCTATGTCATAAATTTGCTCTATTTCCTAAAACCAAAACTATCTGAGAACTATCACCACACCCAACAATTTTTTCTTCATTTATTAATGTCTTAACCTCACATTCTATTGCCTGATACACTAAGAGAATGGTTTGAATTTTGAGGTTAGAATTGCTTTAGATAGCCTTAAATAATTATTCAGTTTAATTATCAGGGCACAGAAAGTGTGACTAAATGGGCTGTGACTAATGTGACTAATTCTAGGACAGTGACAGAGGTATCTGAACTCCTATACTCTCACTGTGACCCCTGCCATAATCTATCATGAACAGGGTCACATCCACCATGGGTGATGTTCATTTGGCAAAACTATGTTTCCTATAGAAGCACTTCCTGCCATCTTGAATTTGTCCCACATGACAGTTTATATTGCAGAAGTTGGAATAGTTTCAGATAACTTTAACACAAGCAAAAAGGTCTATATATGAAAGAGGTCTATATACAAAAAGAATAATCAAAGTTCATTCAGTCCCATTCATTCTAAACTACATTGACACAGGGCTTCCCTGGTGGTGCAGTGGTTAAGAATCCACCTGCCAATGCAGGGGACATGGGTTGGAGCCCTGGTCCGGGAAGATCCCATATGCCACGGAGCAACTAAGCCCGTGCACCACAGCTATTGAGCCTGCACTCTAGATCCCATGAGCCACAACTACTAAGCCCATGTTCCACAACTACTGAAGCCCGCGCACCTATAGCCCGTGCTCCTCAACAAGAGAAGCCACTGCAATGAGAAGCCCACACACTGCAATGAAGAGCAGCCCCTGCTCGCCTCAACTAGAGAAAGCCCGCATGCAGCAACGGAGACCCAAAGCAGCCCAAAATAAATAAATAAATTTATTAAAATAAATAAATAAATAAACTACATTGACACAAACAAAATTCAAAGATTTTAAAATAATTCAGAAAAATTCCTAGTAGGCTTTGATCCATGGCAGAATTCAGTTTTAATGTCATACAATAAAAATTTCCTAAATCTAAGAAACAATAAAATGGAAATCTCTAACTACATTTTTGTGGTAAAGTGTACACAAAATAATATTTATAATTTTAATAATTTTAAGTGTACACTTCATTGATATTAAGTACATTAACATTGCTGTGAAATCATCACACCATCCATCTCTGGAAACCTTTTCCGTCATGCCAAATTGAAACTCTATACCCATTAAACAGTATCTCCCGATCCCCTGTTCCCCAGCCCATGGGAATCACTATTCTACTTTGTCTCTATGATTTGATTATTCTAGGTACTTCACTGAAGCAGAATCATACAATAGTTGTCCTTTTATGTCTGCCTTATTTCACATAGCACAATGTCTGCAAGATTCATCCATGTTGTAGCATGTGTCAGAATCTCATTCCTTTGTAAGGATGACTAACATTGCATTGTAGTTCCACACCCATTTTATGTATCCATTCATCCATCAACAGGCATTTGGGTTGTTTCCACCTCTTGACTATTGTGAAAAATACTGCTATGCATGTGGGTATGCAAATATCTGTTTGAGTCCCTGCTTCCAATTCTTTGGGGTATACACCCAGAAGTGGAATTGCTGAATCATATGATAATTTTATATTTTACTTTTTGAGGAACTGCCATACTGTGTCAACAGTAATTATACCATTTAAATTCCCACCCATAATGCATGAAGATAGTGTATTATTCAGGGTTCTCCAGAGAAAAAGAACCAACAGGATATGTATCATATATATGTTATATACACACACAGACACACACACATACATTTATACATATACATGAGAGACAAAGAAAGAGACAGACAGAGACAGGAGCAGGTGGAGAGGGGTAAAGAGAGAGAGAGAGGTCAATTTTAAGGAATTGGCTCATGTGACTGTAGAGGTACAAATATAAAATCTGCAGGGTAGGCTAGCAGGCTGGAGACCCAGGGAACAGTTGCAGTCCAAGTTCAAAGCAGACTCTTGGTAAAATTTCTCCTTCCTTGAGGGAGGTCAGTCTTTGTTTTATTAAGGCCTTCAACTAATTGGATAAAGCCCACCCACACTACAGATAGTAATCTCCTTTACTAAAAGTCCACTGATTTAAATGTTAATCTCATTCATAAAACACCTTCACAGAAACATATGAAATAATGTTTGACCAAATACCTGGGCACCACAGCCCAGCCAAGTTGACACATAAAGTTAACCATCAAAAGCCCACCCCTTATCAACTTGGCATCCATATGCATCTCTTTAAATGATATTTAATCTCCAAATAAAGACAATAACAAGGTTATACTTCCGTCTAACATGATACGATTATTCTGAGTACAACTGAAAATGCACTCTTTCCCCAAGAGAGGATGTAAAGTCCTTGGGTGATGTTCAATCTTCTCTTCAATATCCACTCATTGAATACAATGATGTAAAGTTATCCATACTTAAACACTATGATATAAAATCAATACATCTTATGTTTCAAGATAAGGGCATAAGAGAAGAAAGAAAATGAAGATATTTGAAACACACACATTCATAACAAAATAAGGAAGAAATACTCATAATAATTACAGTCTTAGTTGCTTTAACTGGTCATGTGGTCATAACTGGTAGTTATAATTACCTTCTTCTACTACCCATTCTGCATTTCTTTTGCTCTCAGCAAGTACCTCAGCTGGTCATGGTTCTTTACCTGGTGGGGTGACCCAAACTTTAATTCCTGAAGGGTCTGGGCCATTAGTAATCCTGCCAAAATTGGGTTGTTGTAGTTTTCCGTTGACCTTAATCACAGGGCATGATAATACTAAGAGACGCCCTAAGGGATCTCCTGTATTCCATGCAGACATACTATTTCTTATCTCCATTGTGGAATAGCAGTCTAATTTCTCCTTGATGGTCAGGATCAATCAAAATCTGAATTAGTTTACTGGGGATATGTCATGGTTAACTTTATGTGTCAACCTGACTGGGCCATGGGATGCCCAGATATATGGTCAAACATTATTCTGGCTGTGTCAGTGAGGGTGTTTTTGGATATGATTAGGAGTTGCATCTATAGACTGAATAAAGTGATTGCCCTCCCCAATATGGGTGGGTCTCATCCTATCAGCTGAAGTCCTAAATAGAAAAAAAGGCTGATATTCCTCTGAGTAAGAGAAAATTATTCCTGCCTGACTGTCCTCAAACTGGGACACTGGGTTTTCACCAGCCTTTGGACTCGAACTGAAATATTGGCTCTTCCTGGTTCTTGAGCCTGTGGGCCTTGGGACCAGAACTCCACCTTTAGCTTTCCTGGTTCTCAGGCCTTCATACTCGAGCTACAGCTAAACCATCAGATCTCCTGGCTCTTCAGTTTATTCTCTCAGCCGATATTGGGACTTATTCCTTATAATAAATCATGGTTTTTATCATGAAAATATATATTATATTAAAAACCTTGTTTATTTATAAATATATATATTTATTATAAGGTCAGTGATATGTTAATATGATATTTATTATAAGGACTATGATTTATCATTAGGGTTCTCTGGAGAAACAGAACCAATAGGATGTATATATTTATTGGTTCTGTTTCTCCAGAGAACCCTAATACAATGGCACTATGTGTTCAACAAACATTTACACTATAAACAACTGGCAAGGATATGCCTAGGACTGAAATACTATCCTCAGGGAACTGACAACTAACTCTGATCCTGATATGCATGATGACCCCTCTCCCCTGCCTTGGCCCTTCCACAAATGCATAGCTTTCAAAGGATATAAGACATACAAAGGAGTGTCTTGACTAAAGGTAAAGGATGAAAATGAAGCAGAAATGTACTTTTTTTATGACCTGAAATACTGATTGAAACTGAGCTACACAGGCTTGGGGAGAGAGGAAAGGAAAGAAAGAAAATGAAGAGAGGAAAATGGGATTTTAAATATCTGCAACTCAAGGTACTATACCTGACAAATAGAAAAATAGAAAATAAAACAGACAAAACACAATGCACATGATAGTTATTATTAAAGGGCATGAGAAAAAGGAGCCTTCATAGGCAGAGTGATCAGATATTTTCTGTAACCAGGAAAGCCTTGGACAAGGCTTTGGAAGGAGAATTTAATGGTATCTCAAAACTTAAGCAACTTCATGTAGTCCTTGTGCCTAATTATATAAACTAACACTAAAATTAATCATTGACATGTAACATATTCCCTCCTCTGTCAGTTTTCTAAAAACCAGAAAATACTTCACCCTTATATGAAAATTAAGACGAGAAATGAAAAACAAGTAGGAGCAAGAAAAAACAAATAAAAGAGCATATGGGTAAGGCATTATACAATGTGGCAAGACAGACTGTTTCTGCACCCTGGACATTTCCTGTTCATATCAAAAAGATGGACTACATCTGTTTTTTCACATTCCAAGGCTGTTTTCAATGGATTAGCCAAATTCCTTTTTTTAGTGTCTTTATTCAAAACCCCAGGCTGGAGAGATGGGATTTGGTCACACCCAATGAGAAGTCAACAGGAATTGCCTGTTTATTTTGTTTCAGCTTGGGTGATGTCTGGCAATTAAATAATCAAGCAGCAATGCGTGGATTATATCATCATTTTTTTCCGTAAAGGTAGGAAATATTATCATTCCCCATGTTTTTCTTCATTAGTGTGTGCTTGTCAAAAGTAATTTAATAAAATTTATTTTAGGGGGAAATGGTAAATCTATAATTCAGTGTGTCAGGATCTAACAAATCACCCCATGAATAAAGATAAAAAGGAAAGACAGCCCCAAATTGGATCTTCTCGAATCAGTAAATCTTGCTCTACATTTTCATTTAAAAAGATGTTCATTTTTAATTTCCATTGCATTTTAGCTATAACGGTTGCCCTTAAATCTTATTTTTGGTCCTAGTTTCCAGTTCTTCTTCCTGCAAAATGGTGGCAAGATATATGCAAATACCCTTTGAAATGTAATGTAAGTAAATATATAAGCTGCAATATAGATCATTACCAATAGGCATTCCATAGATTTTTATTTGCTCTGCAGTTTTGTCTAGCATACTCCTGTTTATTGAACCAGCTGGTAACCATAACAAAAATGGGCACTTCTTTTAAATATCTAGTTCTGAGGCATTCAAAAGAAGTAAAAGAAGGACTATGAAAAAAATTGGCACTTGCTTTTTTCCAGGCAAGTGAAACACACAAACATTCTGAGGTCTTAAAGTCTGAGTCACTATATATAACTAAATCAGGCAGGCATAGCCCTAAGACCTCTGGGCTCTTGACTGAATAGTATACGGTAATTATATTTATGGCATTACCAAGTATCTTGGTCTATATGAGTAAAAGTTTCCATTTCGGGTTTCCCTGGTGGCGCAGTGGTTGAGGGTCCGCCTGCCGATGCAGGGAACACGGGTTCATGCCCCGGTCCGGGAAGATCCCACATGCCGTTGAGCGGCTAGGCCCATGAGCCATGACCACTGAGCCTGCATGTCCGGAGCCTGTGCTCCGCAACGGGAGAGGCCACAACAGTGAGAGGCCCGCTTACCGAAAACAAAAACAAACAAACAAAAAGTTTCCATTTCATTGATATCTCTAGAGATAACCACTGTACTACTAATTTTAAGGTTGCAGAGGACAGAGACCTTATTTTAACTTCTGTAATTTTCAGATCCTTCCCCACTGCATCATGGAATACACTCAATATTGCTTTTTATTGGACAAATTAACTATTAAAATAGGACCTTATATTAAACATATATGCCATTAAAGAGATGTAGTAATTAAGGATAATTGAAAGTAAGAACGAAGAAATATTTTTTAAAAACCCAGACCTATATTGACACTTTTCTGTTTCTACAACAGCTCAGTTGAAAGCCTTTCTTTTTGTTAGAATCATAAACCTTTGTTTTGCACTTCTATGGCTCTGGTGTTGTAACAGTTTCTGCACCCATTAACAGCTTATAACAGCCATTTTTTTGCTCCTTGAGACAGAGTAGTACCTTTACTTCCAGTTTCTCCTTTTTCATTTCAGGTTTTCCTCTCTAGAACAACTACACTCTTTATCCAACACTGTCCTTCTCTAATACCAGCAAAGCCAAAGGCAGGAAAATCATATTATTTTATGTCTTTACCAGAAATGAGCTTTCCTTCTTCCAAATCAGAAACTTAAAAAATAAGGACATAAAAGGAATCCAAATTGGAAAGGAAGAAGTAAAACTATTTGCAGATGACATGATACTATACATAGAAAGTCCTAAAGACACCACCAGAAAACTATTAGAGCTCATTAATGACTTCAGTAAAGTTGCAGGATACAAAATTAATACACAGAAATCTGTTGCATTTCTATACACTAACAACAAAGTATCAGAAAGAGAACTTAAGGAAACAATCTCATTTACCATTGCATCAAAAAGAATAAAATACCTAGGAATAAACCTAACTAAGGAGGCAAAGATCTGTACTTTGAAAACTATAAGATGTTGATGAAAGAAATTGAAGACAACACAAATAGATGGAAAGATGCACCATGTTTTGGGATTGGAGAAATCAATATTGTTAAAATGACCATACTGCCCAAGGTAATCTACAGATTCAGTGCAATACCTATCAAATTACCAAGAGCAATTTTCAGAGCTAGAATAATTTTAAAATTTGTATGGAAATAAAAAAGACCCCGAATAGTCAAAACAGTCTTGAGAAAGAAGAACGGAGCTAGAGGAATCATGCTTCCTGACTTCAGACTATACTACAAAGCTATAGTAATCAAAACAGTACAGTACTGGCACAAAAACAGACACATATATCAATGGAACAGGATAGAAAGCCCAGAAATAAACCCATGCACTTATTGTCAATTAATCTATGACAAAGGAGGCAAGATTATACAATCAAGGAAAGAGCCTCTTCAATAAGTACTGCTGGGAAAACAAAACAGCTATACGTAAAAATATGAAATTAGAACATTCTCTAACACCACATATAAAAATAAACTCAAACGGATTAAATACCTAAATGTAAGACCAGATACTATAAAACTCCTAGAAGAAAACATAGGCAAAACACTCTTTGACATAAATCGCAGCAATATTTTTTTGGACCCATCTCCTAGAGTAATGGAAATAAAAGCAAAAATAAACAAATGGGACCTAATTAAACTTAAAAGCTTTTGCACAGCAAAGAAAACCATAAACAAAAATCAACTTATGGAATGGGAGAAAATATTTGCAAATGATGTGACCAACAAGGGCTTAATTTCCAAAATATACAAACAGCTCATATAGCTCAATATCAAAAAATCAAACAACCCAATCCAAAAATGGGCAGAAGACCTAAACAGACATTTCTCCAAAGAAGACATACAGATGGCCAAGAGGTACATGAAAAGATGCTCAACATCACTACTTATTAGAGAAATGCAAATCAAAACTACAATGAGGTACCACTTCACACCAGTCAGGATGGCCATCATCAAAAAGTCAACAAATGATAAATGTCAGAGAGGGTGTGGAGAAAATGGAACCCTCCTACACTGTTGGTGGGAATGTAAATTGGTGCAGCCACTATGGAGAACAGTATGGAGGTTCCTTAAAAAACTAAAAATAGAGTTACCATATGATCCAGCAATCCCACTCCTGAGCATATATCCAGAAAAGATGAAAACACGAATTTGAAAAGATATATGCACCCCAATGTTCATAGCAGCACTATTTACAATAGCCAAGACATGGAAGCAAACTAAATGTCCATCAACAGATGAATGGATAAAGAAGATGTGGTGTATATACACACAATGGAATATTACTCAGCCATTAAAAAGAATGAAATAACATCATTTGCAGCAACATGGATGGACCTAGAGATCATCATACTAAGTGATGTAAGTCAGAGAAAGACAAATATCATATGATATCACATATATGGAATCTTAAAAAAATGATACAAATGAACTTATTTACAAAACAGAAATAGACTCACAGACATAGAAAAACAAATATTGTTACCAAAGGGGAAAGGCGGGGGAGGGATAAATTAGGAGTTTGTGATTAACAGATACACACTGCTATATATAAAATAGGATAAACAACTAGGACATATAGCACAGGGAACTATATTCAATATCTTGTAACAACCTATAATGGAAAATAACCTGGAATATATATATATGTATGTATGTATAGCTGAATCACTTTGCTGTACACCTGAAACTACACTGTAACTCAACTATACTTCAATTAATAAGGACAATACATATTCACATTTAAATAACACTTCACAATTTAGAAAATATAATGCAATGACTCTTTCAAGACAGTCTGATAAGAACCATACAACTCCCCTGGTATGTCCCTCTCAATATGGCAAAGATTACATAGTTGATCATGTTACTATCTTAGCCAGTTTTATTCTTTATTTTACACATCTCACTCTACAGTTTTTCACTGCCCCACACTTTTTGCATGAACAATTTATATGGATTTGAATTTCAACACTAAAATTTGTGACACTTTTGAAACATTTTTCAGGCTAAAACAACTCTCTACTAAAAAGGCTTGGTCTTTTATTTTTCTACATTAGAGACCACTAAATATTTTTGAACTAACTTAAAGCAACTGTGGTAAAGAGTGGAATGGAGAAGAATTCAGGTAATACATTTTCATCATCCTCCTTCTCATCATCATCAACATCATCATCACCATCCACCATCACCATCCCTTGCCCAGACTACGGAAATGGCCTCCTAAATAAACCATCTCCCTGTTTCTACTTGTGCCCTCCCTTATACAATCCTTCACACGGCAACCAAAGTAAATCTTTTTAAAAAAGGATTACTAAGGTTACGTGACTGCCCTGCTCAAAATGGCCCAATAGCTGTGCCCTACCTTTCTTTCCAACATCATCTCCTACCACTCTCTCACTTGTTCACTTTACTCTAGTTACACTGGCCTTGAATAAGTCAAGCTCATTCTCACCTCCGGATCATTGTACTTATTATGTCCTCTGCCTAAAGGCATTTTTCACTGATCTTTGCATGACTTGCTCTTTGACACAAATGCTATCTAAAACAATGTATGAATCCATGCTTATATCTATTAAAATACCACTGACTCTACATTTTTTTCTTCACAGCATTAGTATTACCTCACATCATGTATTTATTATCTATCTATCCAACTAAAATATAAGCTTCTTGTAGCACTGGACTTTGTCTTTTCTTCACTGTATTGCTAGCACCTGGTAAAGTGCCTAATGTATTAAAAAGTATTTACTGACTAAGGGAGTGAATGAATTAATGATCAAAAGAATATGGGTACTAGCTTTGACTCATAATTCTCAGTGATTTCTATATACACATTAATGATCCTTCTAATATCACGGCTTCTCTATTTCTTAACATCATTTCCTCCAATGATCTTGCCCTCCAACCTTCCTCAGCTGCCCAGTCCCACAGATATAACCCTAGATTTTGTCATTACCACTAACTACAATGCCTCCATAACCTCAGATTCACATATGCACATCTCTAACCACAATATTCTATCTTTCCAGCTTATTCCCACTAGTACCTCAACAATAGCAAGCATTTTATCTTCCTGGGGCTCAAAATGTCTCTATCCTACCATCTTTTCATAATCTCTCACCATCAAGTCCTCATTCCCCTCCTTATCCCATTTAAATGCCATGGTCTAAAATAAATAAATACATACATACATACATACATAAATACTATGGTCTGTTGTTTTCCAACTCCATTGCAAACATTCTCAAATCCCTTGTTTCCTTCTCTCTCTACCATGATGATGGAAAAAAGAACATAATTCTGTACCTACTCTATGCTATGCCAGCAATTGGACATGCCTGGAGAAAAACAGAACCATGACAGCTCATCTCATCTTCAATGTATGATATGAAGCCTCCAGCAGGTCATTAGTACTGCTTTGCAATCTAAGTACATTTTGCTAACTAATTTACTCTTCCACTGTCCATGAAGATTAAATCACACCTTCTGCTTTCTCTTTTAAACCTCTAATATTTCTATTCCCACCCTTACTCTCAGCTGATGGCCTTGTCTCTTATTTCTCTCTTTGGATCTTCCCATCAGCATACAAACGTTCTACAATATCTCACTTTCTACCACATACTGCAGTATGGCCTTCAGCATACATACTGCTCTGCGCTTCTGTTTCCTCATTAATATCTATATCTGTGTGTGTGTGTGTGTGCGTGTGTGTGTGTGTGTGTGCGCGTGTGTGTGTGAGTGTGTGTGTAGGAATTAAATGAGTTAGATAGGTAAAGCACTTAGAACTATACCTGGGGCTTGGTAAGTGCTGTACCAGTATTATTATTCTATCAGTACTATTACTATTATTATTTTTAAAAGTCCCACTTGATCTCACATTCCCCTTCAGTAACTGCCCCCTTTTGCTGCTCCTCCTCACAGCAAATTCTCAATTTGCCAACACTTGTTATCTTTACTTCCTCTCCTCCCATTTTAACTTTTTATGCTGATGTAAAACTTACCAGAAAGTTGCAAGATGAGTACAAAGAAGCCCTTTGTCTCTTCTACCCTTACCTAGATTCGCCAGTTGTTACCATTTTGCCACATTTGCTTTATATTCGTTCTAACATATAATATATATACACATACATATATACATACTTTTTCCCAAACAACCATTAAAGAGTAAGTTACCAACACTATGTTCTTTTTTCCAAAAATACTTCAGTGTGCATTTCCTAGGAACAAAGACATTCTCTTATATAAGTACAATACAATTATCAGAAAAATTAAGGTTAACATTATGAAATACTATTTCCTAATGCAAATTTTGCCAATCAACTCACTAATGTCTTTTACAGGTATTTGTTTTTTCCATTCAAGATCCAATTCTAGATCATGCATTACATTTAGTTATGTCTTTTAGTCTTCTTTAATCTGGAACACTTCTTCAGCCTCACTTAATCTTTATTCACCTTTACATATTTAAAGAGTACAGGCTAGCTATTTTGTAAAATTTGGTTGGTTTGGGGGTTTTCTGATGATTCCTTTTGATGAGATCCATGTTATGCAATGTTGGCAACAGTACCACTCTTTTCTTTTTTAACCTTCATTTATTCTTTTCCTGACACTCTTCAACTGCTTTTTTTAGTTTTTATTGAAATATAGTTGATTGACAATATTCTGTTAGTTTCAAGTGTACAACAAAGTGATTCAGTTATACATAGGTATATCTATATCTATTCTTTAGATTCTTTTCCATTATAGGTTATTTATTGCAAGTTGAGTGGAGTTCCCTGTGCTATACAGTAGGTCCTTGTTGTTTATCTATTTTATATATGGCAGTGTCAAAGGAATGAAAGAAAACAAACATCTTTCAACCTAGAAGTCTCTACCTAGGAAAAATAACATTAAAAATGTTGCTGGGTTTATAAATTAGCCTAGTTTGTATTCCTGTTTACCTATTCCTTACCTTAGAATTATGTGGTAAACCACGCATGGAACAAAAGTGGTTTCTTTTGCCAGCAGTTTTGTTCAAGTGAATTGAGACTATATAAGTGGGTAAAACTGAATTTTAATATACAGATGGAAAAGAGGAAATGGAAGTTAAAAGTCATAAAAATAAAAAATAGTCATGAAAATATTGAACAACATTCAAAGGGGGCCACTTTTTGTTCCATAACCATATGACCTATTTCAAAAATAATAACAAGATCCTTGAATCAAGTTAGCTATAAACAATGCTGCCACAGCACTTCACATACAGAAACTGAATGCTACGTGAGGCCATTATTGATTGAGTGTGGGGTAAAGAAACAGTCCCAACAAACTCTCAAGCACAACTGCAAAAACATGATCATTCAGTGTAGCAGGCCATTTTTGTTGATTTCAATCACAAGGGAAATTGCTATTTCTGAGATTATAAGGCAAAGAAACAGCTTCAGTCAGTGACAGATTCTATTGATGGTAACGAAAGCCATAGAGACAGTCATTGTCAGTGTACAGCATAGATACTGCTGCCTGTTTATGGAGGTGTCTTTATTCCTTTCAACAACATCTATTATGCTTTTGCTGTGACCATTGTAGGAAAAAATGATAAACTTGAGATAAGCCAATGGATGAAGTAATTATATGTAATCTCATAATTTGAGTTAATCACTGTAGGCATTTTGTATATTCCTTTGAGAATCTTTTCTATTATAGAGCACTTGTTAAACTCCAGGTGCTAATTAGATAATTTAATCTTCAAAATAATACTATGAGATAAGTATGATTATTAACCCCATTTTCAAACAATGAGAACGAGGAAAAGAGAGGTTAAATACCTGGCCAAAGTCAGACAGATGGCAAATACATACTGTTTTACATCCTGCTTTGTGTCAATATATCATGAAAAACTTTCAATGATATTTAATATTCTTTGTAAGTTTTAAAAACATTTCTCTATTAGAAAAGTCTCAGAATGGACCATCTGTAAACTAAGTAAAAACAGGAGTGGTGTATTTGGACCATTGCATAGGGATCTAAAGGACCTGGCAACCTGTTTTCATTCCCTTTGTAGGAAACCTTTTAAATCAGGGGTCCCCAACCCTGTCCCTCACCGGGCCGCACAGCAGGAGGTGAGCGGCGGGTGGGCGAGTGAGTGAAGCTTCATCTGCCGCTCCCCATCGCACCGCTCGAATTACTGCCTGAACCATCCTCCCGGCCCTTGGTCCGTGGAAAAATTGTCTTCCACGAAACTGGTCCCTGGTGCCAGAAGGGTTGAGGACCGCTGTTTTAAATCATATTGAGGAATTTGTAAGTCTTCACAGAGCAGACTGAAAACTCTTTCCTGCCACATCATATTTAAGGGCCACATACTTTGTATTAAATAGATAGCCATTATTTATTGATACTTACTTTTAAACACCATATTATTGGACATTCAGATTGCTTCGAGCACAGCAGCTTGAAATACAGTCTTTATTTCTGAGATGATTTTGTCCTTCTCTTTGATTTCTTTCATGAGTTCAATCAACCATCATTTCATTTCTTCCTGTTGCTTATCCATTTCTATTTGTAGTTTTTGAATTTCACCTTCTAGGTACATTTTCATTTCTCCAAGTGATTGAGGATATTAAGTTCAGTTTGAAGTATTTTTATATAATTTCCTTTTACTTTATGGTTGTTTACTTGGGGGAGGTAGGATCAGCACCTGAAATGCTTTGACTCAGTTTCTGGTTTATTATTACAGTAAGTTTTATAGATACAAATTGATTTCACATATTCATTTTATAGGCAGAGATGGATGTTTGGGGTGGTTTATAAGATTTCTAATTCAAAAGTGTTCCTTTCTTTAAGTACAGCAAGTGCAAATTCTTTAGTGAGTAGTTTTGAATTTTTTGTTGGTGGTGGTGGTGAGAGTGATGAGGGGATAAGTAGTGTTCTCTAATTACATGGTTGTTTTGTTTTTAGGACTCTAACTTTTCCCCTTCTATTTTCTCTCTTTTAACTTCCTGTCTTCTAAAAGCATCTTCCCTTTCCTTTTATTCTCTTCATGCCCAGAGGTAAGGCCTGCTGAGATACGAGTCTTACACAATTCCAAGGTCAGTTCTCTTGCTTACCTAATATCTTTTCAGTATTTTCACACTTTTGGTGGACTTCCTTATTCTGGGAGTGAGTTTAGCTTTACTTTTCTCTTTTCCACATAATTTTTCCAGACTCTCCTCACTCTCTGAAAAGACTTTCAGTAGGAGCCTGAGAGATGTTTGCTGACTAAATGGTTATTTTTCTATTTTCAGGTAATTTGAAGTAAAGAGTATTCTCTGTCTTCTAGATATTCTAAAGGTCTGGCTTACGTGTGGTTTTATTTGCTCTTTTGGTTGATGTCTATATTTTATTGGAGGATGTATAGAATAACACAAACTTAGGTGGCAGCCTTTTTCTTAGGGTTATCCAGTATTCAGAGTATTTTAAAAATCAATCATATACAGTCATGTCAGAATGTAAAAGATACCATATGGGAGCTGTTGGCCAATCACTTTAGCAATTATATGACATATGATATGATAATTATATTTACTACAATTATATTAACACAAATATCACCTGCACCTGCAAAGTTGACATCTTTACAACTTTGTCTTTCTATACAACCTACCCTACCACTCTCTAATCCTAAATTAACACTAAAATTTGCTTTTCTTTTTTTAAATAAATTTATTTATTTATTTTTATTTTTGGCTGTGTTGGGTCTTTGTTGCTGTGCACAGGCTTTCTCTAGTTGTGGCGAGCGGGGGCTACTCTTGGTTGAGGTGCGTGGTCTTCTCATTGTGGTGGCTTCTCCTTTTGTGGAGCATGAGCTCTAGGTGCACAGGCTCAGTAGTTGTGGCACACGGGCTTAGCTGCTCCGCGGCACATGGGATCTTCCCGGACCAGGGCTCAAATCCATGTCCCCTGTATTGGCAAGTGGATTCTTAACCACTGTGCCACCAGGGAAGTCCTAAAATTTGCTTTTCTATCTCTTGCCACAGAATTGTTAAAGAGTTACTAAGGAAAACTGCATAACTACTCTCCACTGCTTGTGACCTAGCAACTATTTTGCAGAAGGAAAATGAGACCGTAACTGATCAACTTTCTCAACATGCCTCTCTTCTACTTCTAAATGCATGTGTTTATGCACCTGTATTTAACTCCTACTTGCTTGCTGGAGAAAGAGGTCCCCTCCTTTGAAAAATCTGTCACTTTTATTGATGCTCTTTAACCATATCTTCCTACTGCCTCTGGATTCTTCCTTTCTTATATCATTCATATGTCATCCTTGTTGGTTCCTTCTGCATCATTACCTAGATGCTACATTCTCTTCAAATTACTGGGTTACCCAGGATTCAGAGTATTCTTTTCACGGTTTTCTCAAAATTCTTAAAAAGAACTATATATACATCCCTAACCTTCATTCTTTCCCCAGTCTAGTGTAATCAGTGCTATTTAAACTGCTATTGCTAAGCTCACCAATGATATCATAATTGACAGATGCAGTGACCTCTTTTCCTCTTTCTAAAACTACTGGACTATTGAAAACACCCTGCTAGATAATCCTATCCATTTATCATTCATTCATCCACTAAATTCTTTATTTAATAAATAGGTGCTAAAAGTCTACTACAAGATAGACGCTATACTAGGCACGCGAGTACCAACTGTGAGCAAAAACAGGCATGGTCCTCAGCCTTACAGGGCTTACCATCTAGTAAAAAAGAGAAATGCTAATCGCAAGATCACAGAAAGAAATGTAAATTCATACCTGTGAAAGTGCCATGAGAACAGATAACAGTAAGCTCTGACATAGTCACTGAGTTAACCATGATTCATCTGATCATAGGAAAAAAGGCTAGCGTGCCTAGAGTGTGGGAAGTAAAGGAGAGAGTTGTGTGAGATGAGGCTGGAGAGGTAGGCAAGGTCAAACTTAGGTAGACAAGGTCAAACTGCAGAGTCTGACAGAAATTGTTAAAGGTTTCTGTCTTCATCTTGAGAATAATGGGAAATCATTGCAATTTTTTCAGTAAGGTGAAGGGATATGAACTGGTCTAGTTTCTTTGGGTACTTTGTGGTAAAAAAAGTACTACAAATTGGGTAGCTTAAAACAGAAATTTTATCCTCTCACAGTTCTGAAAGTTTGAAATCCAAAATTAAGGTGTTGGCAGGACCATCTTCTCTGTAGGGGAGTATCCTTCCTTGCCTCTTCCTATCTTCTGGTGGTTGCCACTAATCCTTGGCAATCCTTGGCTTCTGGAAGCGTAACTGCAATCTCTGCCATTGCCTTCCCATGGCCATTTTTCTTCTGTATCTGGCTGTATCTAAATTCCCTTCTTGTTTTAAGTATATAAGCCATTGATTAAGACCCCCCCCAGTCCAGTATGACCTCATGTTAATTATATCTGCAAAGGCTCTATTTCTAAGTAAAATCACATTCACAGGTACTTGCGATTAGGACTAGAATATTTCTTTTGAGAGACACAATTCTGCCCAAAGCAGTCTGCTCTTTGGTCCTCCCCCAAATCATATCCTTCCTATGTGCCAATTACATGCACCTCAATGTTCACTGCAGCACTATTTACAACAGCCAAGATATGGGAGCAATCTAAGTGCCTATCAACAGATGAATGGATAAAGAAGATGTGGTATATGTACACAATGGAATATTACTCAGCCATAAAAAGGAATGAAATTCTGCCATTTGCAACAACACAGATGGACCTAGAGGGTATTATGCCTAGTGATAAGTCATACAGAGACAAATACTCTATGTTGTCACATATGTAGAATCTTAAAAAATAACATAAGCAAATGCACATAACAAAACAGAAACAGACTCACAGATACAGAGAACAAACTAGTGGTTACCAGTGAGGAGAGGGAAAGTGGGAGGAACAAATTATGGGTATGGGATTATGAGATACAAACTACTATGTATAAAATAAATAAGCAACAAGGATATATTGTACAGCATAGGGAATTATAGCTATTATTTTTTAATAACTTTAAATGGAGCATAATCCATAAGAATATTGAATCTCTATGCTGTATACCTGAATCTAATTTTTGCAAATCAACTATACTTCAATAAAAAAATACGGGACTTACAAAAAATAAAACAGAGATAGTAATGGTACTTCACAAAGAAGGTTGTTGTGATTGGAATATGATATTTGGGATTTTCTGAGCTGATTATATTTAGATGAAATTTTTGGACTTAGAGTGGATGCTAGAATGGGTTAAGACATTGGGGAATGTTAAGATGAGGTAACTGTATAAGAAAGCTCCCAGGGCTTCCCTGGTGGCGCAGTGGTTGGGAGTCTGCCTGCTGATGCAGGGGTGCCCCGGTCCAGGAGGATCCCGCATGCCGCAGAGCGGCTGGGCCAGTGAGCCATGGCCGCTGAGCCTGCACGTCCAGAGCCTGTGCTCCGCAGCAGGAGAGGCCGCAGCGGTGAGAGGCCCGCGTAACACAAAAAAAAAAAAAAAAAGAAAAAAAAAGAAAGCTCCCAGAAGATTTTTTTTTTTTTTTTAATAATCAGCAATGTTTGGGGTCCACTGATTACAAAAACTTTTCAATAGTTGCGACCAGAGATTTCCAACACTTTGGTAACATCTTTTTCATCCTTCCTTCTTTACTTCATTTTTTTTTTCAGGCTTCTGTGATTTATTTTTACATGATATTATCTTGCTTGGACAACCCTTTTCCCTTTTCTCTCCAGGCAAAATGTCTTATTTATTATTTAAGCTCTAACTCAAATACCTTTTTTGTGAAACTTTTCCTAATTCTTCTAGAGAAAAAATAATTTATTTCCTCTGTGTTTCAGAAAAACTTGTAGCACCTATTGCACTGTTATAGTTATTTATTTACATAACTTCTCCTCCACTGTGGCCTATGAGCTCCGACTTTTAGGCACTGGAGCTTATATCATCTTCATATCTCCCCCTGACCAGGACCCTGGATGCAACAGATTCTCAGTACATAATTGATAACAATACTTATTGAATAGATGAGAATCGATACTCTATCATATCATAATGATACTAAGCAAAAACTGCATTAGTCTTAATACAGAAATTTCCAGTACTTAAAAAAGAGCTATTTAATAGCATGAAAAAACATAATGCCATACATACATTTCATTTTTCAGCAATAAAATGTTAGAATTCCTGGGCCAATTTCTTCCATCACACTTTTTCTCACACTTAAATGATCTGGTGTTCCTATAAAAAGCATATGCATTTGTCTTTCTTACTCCTGTCAAGTTTGATACATAGAGTATCCTGTGTACTTACCAGGGGAGGTATTTAGCCTGAGGGACCTTCTCATCCCACTGTGTGATATTTTGTATCCTTCACTGAAAACCACAGAGCAGAATTGTAGAAGTCACTCCAAAATTTCTGAAGCAAGTTGTCTCATATTGCTGTTACAGGGAATTTTTAAGAACTGTCTTAAACTGTCAGATGAATAGGTACCTCCTTCAATAGGATAGAATATTTAGGTGTGGGGTTATAAATGTGTAATGTGAGAGGTTGTCCTCAGAGATACCTTATCATTTACAAGATTTCAAATAGCCCTGTAAAACATTTACTTCGGCCTTTACCATTCTATTTCCCTAAACTCTTTGGCCAATTAATACTGTCTCTAAGTATTCCATCGAGAAAAGTCTGATAAGGTGACAGGCAAATTAAATGCAATGGTTTCTTGTTTTTTGGTTTTTTTTGTTTTTTTAAGCTCATTTTCAAGAACTGAATTGTGTAAGCTAATTTGGTCACCACCCCTTTTTCTACTAGTTTTAAAGTTCAATTTGGTTCAATAGGGCATCAGAGTCCTTTTCATTATTTGACTCCCTCTTCTTACTTGTTTCCAGGCAACTACCATGATGTTGTCTCATATGCATATTAATGATGAACTGTTCCTGTGCTTTTTAAAGGAAACTCTGGTTCTAGCCTACTTCCTTCACAGCCCTCTACCTCACCTACACACACACACACACACACACACACACACACACACACACACACACGCTGCCTCCTAATTTTCTTTGAAATTTTGCTGGGAGATATATTTCATATTAGTACTCCAAATGCTGGCATTTTCCAAGAGGTTTTACTTTTTTAAAAAAAGAGAAAGAAACGGCAGGTTTGTTATCCTAGACATCTGCAATCAGGTCCTGTACTATAAGCTGTGCCAAAACACATTCAAATTATAATTAGTCAATAAGGAAATCAAGGCAACACTTTCAAGGTGGTTTTGATAAACAATTTAGGATCATCAAAATGAGTTCCTCACTCTCCCAAAAAAGAATAACATCTCTGCTTATTACAAATATGAATTATTCATTTGGCAGTTAGGGAAATATGAAGTTCTCTGAGACAGAGAAGTGCTAAGTTTGGGAGATTCTATGGCATGAAAGCATCACATTCTCTTTTAAAATTCAACAGAAAAAAATTCTATTTCTCTACTGATTTCCATTTAATAAAAAAATCACTGATAAAAGTGGGAATTTCATTAATTATTAATCAGAGGCTTTGTCATGGATGCAACATCATACTTGTAAATAATATTTCAGGGAAAATAGATGCAATTTCAAGAACTAATATAAAATGAAAATACAGAGAAATGTTTAATTTTTGAAGAAAACAAAAAGTGGAGTTCTTTTTATTATGCTCAAGTTTGTGTTCAGAGATCAAGATACAGTCACTTCATGATACTATACATAGAGAATCCGAAAGATGCTACCAGAAAACTACTAGAGCTAATCAATGAATTTGGTAAAGTAGCAGGATACAAATTTAATGCACAGAAATCTCTGGCATTCCTACACACTAATGATGAAAAATCTGAAAGTGATATCAAGAAAACACTCCCATTTACCATTGCAACAAAAAGAATAAAATATCTAAGAATAAACCTACCTAAGGAGACAAAAGACTTGTATGCAGAAAATTATAAGACACTGATGAAAGACATTAAAGATGATACAAATAGATGGAGAGCTATACCATGTTTTTGGAGTGGAAGAATCAACGTTGTGAAAATGACTCTACTACCCAAAGCAATCTACAGATTCAATGCAATCCCTATCAAACTACCACTGGCCTTTTTCACAGAACTAGAACAAAAAATTTCACAATTTGTATGGAAACACCAAAGACCCCGAATAGCCAAAGCAATCTTGAGAACGAAAAACGGAGCTGGAGGAATCAGGCTCCCTGACTTCAGACTATACTACAAAGCTACAGTAATCAAGACAGTATGGTACTGGCACAAAAACAAAAAGATAGATCAATGGAACAGGATAGAAAGGCCAGAGATAAACCCACGCACGTATGGTCACCTTATCTTTGATAAAGGAGGCAGGAATGTACAGTGGAGAAAGGACAGCCTCTTCAATAAGTGGTGCTGGGAAAACTGGACAGGTACATGTAAAAGTATGAGATTAGATCACTCCCTAACACCATACACAAAAATAAGCTCAAAATGGATTAAAGACCTAAATGTAAGGCCAGAAACTATCAAATTCTTAGAGGAAAACATAGGCAGAACACTCTATGACATACATCACAGCAAGATCCTTTTTGACCCACCTCCTAGATAAATGGAAATAAAAACAAAAATGAACAAATGGGACCTAATGAAACTTCAAAGCTTTTGCACAGCAAAGGAATCCATAAACAAGACCAAAAGACAACCCTCAGAATAGGAGAAAATATTTGCAAATGAAGCAACTGACAAAGGATTAATTTCCAAAATTTACAAGCAGCTCATGCAGCTCAATAACAAAAAAACAAACAACCCAATCCAAAAATGGGCAGAAGAACTATATAGACACTTCTCCAAAGAAGATATACAGACTGCCAACAAACACATGAAAGAATGCTCAACATCATTAATCATTAGAGAAATGCAAATCAAAACTACAATGAGATATCATCTCACACCACTCAGAATGGCCATCAAAAAATCTAGAAACAATAAATGCTGGAGAGGGTGTGGAGAAAAGGGAACACTCTTGCACTGCTGGTGGGAATGTGAATTGGTACAGCCACTATGGAGAACAGTATGGAGGTTCCTTAAAAAACTACAAATAGAACTACCATATGACCCAGTGATCGCACTACTGGGCATATACCCTGAGAAAACCATAATTCAAGAAGAGTCATGTACCAAAATATTCATTGCAGCTCTAGTTACAATAGCCCAGAGATGGAAACAACCTAAGTGTCCATCATCAGATGAATGGATAAAGAAGTTGTGGCACATATATACAATGGAGTATTACTCAGCCATAAAAAGAAACGAAATTGAGCTATTTGTAATGAGGTGGATAGACCTAGAGTCTGTCATACAGTGTGAAGTAAGTCCGAAAGAGAAAGACAAATATCGTATGCTAACACATATATATGGAATTTAAGAAAAAAAAAGTCATGAAGAACCTAGGGGTAAGACAGGAATAAAGACACAGACCTACTAGAGAATGGACTTGAGGATATGGGGAGGGGGAAGGGTAAGCTGTGACAAAGCGAGAGAGTGGCATGGACATATATATACTACCAAACGTAAAATAGATAGCTAGTGGGAAGCAGCCACATAGCACAGGGAGATCAGCTCGGTGCTTTGTGACCACCTAGAGGGGTGAGATAGGGAGGGTGGGACGGAGGGAGACGCAAGAGGGAAGAGATATGGGAACATATGTATATGTATAACTGATTCACTTTGTTATAAAGCAGAAACTAACACACCATTGTAAAGCAATTATACTTCAAAAAAGATGTAAAAAAAATAAACGCACAAAAAAATATAGTCACTTGAAGCATTTTTATTTATGAAAACTTGTATTTGTTTTACTAGAATTCTTCAAAGCTTTTTCGATGTTTTAGAGCATTCCAAGAAGTATAAGGTAGAATTGTTTCCTTCAAGGAGCTTACCATTTACTTGAGAAGATAAGGTACAAACAATCCAAGACATATAGGACTTAGTTCCAAATCAGTGGTACAAATGGGAAATGCTCAATTAGTCCAGAAGAGGTAGGTATAACTATGTACTGATGTTATTGTAAAAGTCTCCCCAGCTATAGTGTTTGTTCTGAGTGTTGAAGAAAGGGTCAATTTTAGATAGGGGAAGAGGTAAGGGAAAGGGGGAAATGAGTAGGAAGTGAATGATTAGATCATTCTGACAGGAGCAAAGGGATCCTATTAGGGGACAGTGGAATACAAGATTGAAAAAGTGTGCATGGACTAAGAAATGGAAGTCTTTAAATGCCATTTGAAAGAACTTGGATACTGTATCCATGAAGGTGCTTGAACAAGAGACTGTTAAAAATGGGGGGGGGGGTCATGAAGATGAAGCTGACCATAATATGAAGAATGATTTTGAATGAGGAGATGAGAGTTCTGTGCAAGAATTGTGGAAATAATGCAAGAAAATTAATGAAGCAGGACTCAGTGATAGATTTTATATGGGGGTAAGGGAGACATAAATGTCATAGATGATTTCAAACTTTTAAGGCTGAGTTACTGAGAGAATGATGGTTTCATTGACTAAAAATAGAAATTGTGCTCCCTAGTATGAAATATTTCCCTGTCAATTTTACCAATTAGAAAGAATATACTTGGTGAATGTCACTGTAACAGGAATATTTCTAAATGACTTCCAAGTTGAAGAGCTGCAGAAGATTTACATAAATCCAAAGGCTACTAATCCGTCATCCACGTCTGATACCATGAAAATGATAGTTCCAAAAGGTGTAACTGATATTTTCTCATGTATCTTCCAGTACCCCTCTTCCCTACTGGCTACTCAATCCGGGACAATCGTACAGACCTAAGCCACCCCTGATATTGCTGATCTGATCACAGAGATACCAGTATCTCTCCCACACTCTTATCCTCTGACCCATCTATCAAAACATAAATGTTTTGTGCTCCATTTAGCAGCCTTATCTCAGAATTCTGTCAATGAGAAATGATCTTACACCGTGAAGAATTTCCAAAACTATATCAAGAAGAACAGAAGTATAATAGATGATTTATTTTAAAAAGGCTTCATGGTCAAATAGGCTTTGGAAATACTACATACTTCACTTTTTTAGGTATCACAATGCACTTACTACAGAAGTTAAGAAGTCCCCCCAAAAGAAACTTTCTTAATTTTATTTATTTAAACTCTAGTTTCCCCAAATTATTACTTGTCATAGAAAAACAATTAACGGCTTTTGAATATAGTATTCTAAAGAACACACTTTGGGACATATAGGATTATGTTGCCTGTGATACAGACTTTTGCATTTTAACAAGGGAGAATACCTAATCAAATCAAATTATACACCTAAGTGTATAATTTAAGATATTATCACAGATCATAAGGAGAAATCATTTTGGTGGAAAATAATTCCATGTAGAGAGCTGACCAACTATTTCACTTATACGTAAGGTTAGACATGCTAACTACTCTTAGCATGAGTACTACTCCACAAAATTTCAGGAGTGATTCTTCTTATACTCATTATTAATAGTGATGGATATATCCCTAATCTTGGCCTTTTGCTAAGTCCTAACTCATTGTTTCTAATTGTCTGCTGGATATTGCAACTTGGTATATAAGTTATTGCTCACAACTATGGCTAAGTTGTAGAAAAAAGATTTGATAAGCTTGTTACAACGTTTATAAGAACCTGGTATCTTGGATTTCTGCTAAAAAAAAAACTACTCTAAATCATAAATGAGGAATAAGGCGTGGGTGGTAGAGAATCAGTGTTGTGATGGGGAAACATCAAGAAAGGATATTTTTAGTATGTTTATGGCAGTATAATAGAGAAAGTTTCCTTTGTTCCTCTTGAATATAATAAGAATGCAAACAACGAAAGTATAAATCCATACAAATCATGTTTCATTGAAACCAAGCCTTAGCTATAAACTGCAAATGAAAACATAATGCCTGCAAAACACAACTCAGATTTGTGCAGAGATCCTGTGTGTGAAGTATGGCAAAAAGTTGCCAGGGCTAAGTAAACAGATTCCAACAGCAGTATGTCTTCAGAAACACTAGCAAAAAATTATAAAACTGTATATATATATATATTATATATGTAAACATTAATATGTTCCTATGTATATATGTAATCATCCATATGTGCCTGCGTATATATACAATATGCGCATATGTGTATATATGTACATGCTAATATGTTAATGTGTGTATATGTACATGTTAATGTGTCTGTGTATACATATGTATGTTAATGTATGTTAATGGTGTGTATATATGTATGTTAATATGTGTCTATTTATATATGTATACATATATATTCATAAACATGAGATACTCACCCTAAGGTCATAATTCTATAGCTCTGGCTTATAAAAATTGCAGTAGGTTTGAGATGAGGGGGAGTGGGGACAGGTCAGATACGGAACAGAAGACACATGGAGTGAAGTATTAAAAAAAACAAAACAAAAACAACAAAAAAAACAGAACATAGAGTGAAAAGAGCCCAGGGTTCACATTCAGAAAATACCAAATAAAAATACACACACACACACACACACACACACACACACACACACACCCATATATACACACATATGAGACAGGGTTAAAGTAGTACAACTGAAAAGCAACGGGCATGACTTAAAGTGAATCCAAAATCTAAATATTAGAGTTAAAACTACAAAACTCTTAGAAGAAAATAGAGAAATTTTCATGGCCTTGGGTTAGGCAATTATTTTTTGAATGTAAAATCAAAATTACAAATAACAAAAGAAACAATAGCTGTTTGGTCATGGAAGGAGGTGTTCAGCACTGAGGACTGGATCCCAAGTGCCAGTGATACCCCTGTACTCTTCAATATATCACTCCTCCGGGTCTCTAATTGCAGTTGCCCTCTACAGTGCTGGGCTCCAGTCTGAGTGCCCTCCTGCTTGGTCTAAGGATGATAATACAACACTTGCTAGCCTCCCTGCCTTCAGTTTCTTCCCTTCCCATGATCCCACATGCCACTATGTGATGCTCTTAAATCATGTTACCCTTCTGCTTAAAAACCCTCCATGGATTTCAACAAACTACAGGATTAAGCCCAAATATGTCAGCCTTGCATTCAAGAATCTCTAAATTTACCTTGACCTTTCTTTTCCAGCCTTCTCTTTGGTTTCATGGTGCATGTCTCTATTCCTGCCAAAAAAAAAAAAAAAAAAAAAAAAAAAAGGATTTTACTTCTGGTCCTCCTAAACACAGTCCTGCCTTCCTACCTTTGGAACGTGAAAGGTCATTTTACTACTCTACATGTAGCTGACCCCTAGGAATTGACCCAGATTTGGCCCAAATCCCCCTGTAATAGTGCAACCTTCCTTGGAAAATAAGCCAAGCAAGATTCTTTCTCTTCTGTAAGTGTTAAACTAGTTATTGCTTATGCATATTAATTGTTTACTAAACTAGGTTCTATTTTCCCTCAGATTATACATTGCCTGAGTGCCAGGGCTGTGCCATGAAAAAAATACTTTGCACATAATAGGTGATTAATTAGTGCTTGCTGATAACATATTTACGGGGTAGTGTAGCTTAGTGGGCAGTAACCATTTAAAGTAAAGTTCTCATGCATCCCAAGGTATTGAATCACCCTTCAGAAACATTTTTATCTCAGAGTAGTAACCTTTTCCTCTCATCACAAGTAACTAATATTCACCAGGCTCCCAGGAGTTAAATACCTAGGAAATGCCTGTCTTCAATTTCTATATGCAATTTTTAATCATTGATATTAGATAATTACAAATAATATTATATACAGAAATAAGCCAAGCAAACATTGTGCTATTATGAAAATGTCCAGTGAAAGAAGCCACGGGGAGCTGAATGAGCTGTTGTTGTATTCCTAAATGTTTTTCTTTGTGAGTTCATTTTACTTTAATTGCATTTCTGAGCAGCATTTAAATTTACAGTGGGAGGTAAAAGTATGGAAGAAAATAGTATAGTGTTATAAGTATTTTTACAGTCATCCTTTATTGGTTATTCACAATAAAAAACACAGCATATTCAGGGTGCATTAATAAAAAATGGAGACTATAAAAAGCTATTAAAATAGAATGTACATTATGTTCACTGAGAACACTATAGGATTGAGGTGCCATTCCCCTCCCCCCCCAATAAGAAGTAAAGCAAACTGTTTAGAACCCAGAGGCTCAAAACCAAACTTCAAGTTGTACTCCCTGTCATCAATATCGCATGATGACCACACACGATCCCACCTGCTTTTACAATGCTAATTCATATGGGCATTTGATAAACGTTTATTTAGTAAGACTTCCTTTATGCTAGGTGTTATGTGGCCAGAGGGGTTCAAAGATTTATCAAAGGTAGCTAGCTCCTTTTCCCAAATAAATAACACTAAGGAATTTCTCTCTACCCCTCAATTAACAACAAAAATACAATAATAATCAGAATTGTGAAGCTCCCGATGGAAACCCAAGAAATTTCCTTATCAAGAAGCCACACCCTGTGGTGAAAGCTTTACACACCTTTTGTACCAACTTCCTTTCAATGGACTTCTCACAGAGACTTCAAAAATTCCTGGTGTTTTAAAAAAATTCATTATGCATTTCTGAAAGCAAATACCTGAACATTTTTTATAGCTTTTGTCCTTACAAAGTATTTCCAAACAGGAAAAGGGCAAGTCTGATTATCTCTCCCAGATGGAAATGATTCAACAGGTGACTTATTCACAGAAACTGACACAGACAGCAGTAACAGTCAGTTCTTTTTCTTGTAACCAAGTACTACACAACATTGCCTTTCTGGAGAGATTCCAAAGGGCTTTATGTCTGGAATTTGACCTTCATGGTCAAGGATGATCCCATTTTAAATTCAAAAGTGAAATCAGGGCTTCCCTGGTGGTGCAGTGGTTGAGGCAGGGGACAGAGGTTCGTGCCCCGGTACGGGAAGATCCCACATGCCGCGGACAGGCTGGGCCCGTGAGCCATGGCCGCTGAGCCTGCACGTCCAGAGCCTGTGCTCCACAACGGGAGAGGCCACAACAGTGAGAGGCCCGCGTACCGCAAAAAAAAAAAAAAAAAAAAAAAAAAAAGTGAAATCAAACCAACATAGTTTGCCTTGCCATGTTTGTGCACCTTCACAGCTCTTACCTGATTTATTGAGGAAAGGGAATTTGGAAGCACATGAAAAGTTTACCCAAGGCTTTCTTTGCAATGTAAAGGTACTTTCATGGTTGTTTTAGATTTACTCTTGAAACTCTATAATAGATTAAAAAACTTTCCTAGGTAAAGAGTCCCAGGCTGGACGAGAATTTATTTGAAAAGCCTCAGTGTTTTTCTAGATGACAGGCAGGCTGGGAAAAGGGCACTGCAATGATCAGTCTTTTTATTAGGAACCCTGGGTTAAACTGGGGGTGAGGAGTGGGGTGGGGAATCAACTAGAGGGCTTCCCAGGGCAAAAAAGAGTCCCAGACTTCAGAAAGGCCACTCACCACAGAGGAAGCCTGCGGCTGGGGTCATTATCCTACGCTGAGTGCTGATTGCAAACTTGCTTAAAATGAGAACGTCATTAATGTTTGGATAATCCCCCACTCCCTCAGTGTTAGAGAAATGATCACAATAAGACAAACGTATTGACAAGCATAAAACCCAATAGAGGTGCTGTACTCAGACTATTTGTAACCAAATGAATCACAAACTCTTAGAGTCACCATGGTTTCTGAGTTGTTGCCTAATGGCAAACACACTTTGGGAATTCAAAGACATTACATGTTTAGACACCTTTGTAACTTTTTAAAATTTTTGATTGAATTACAAACTTTCAGAAAAATTTCAAGAATAGTACAAGGAATTCCCATATACCCATCACCCAGAGTAACAAATTGTCAGCATATGCTACGTTTGCTTTATCCTGCCAGGCACCTTTGGAAACATCATTCCAGGCTTTACTAATTGCCCAAAGCCATAATTTATTGTAACATATTACCTAATTATTAGTGACAGAGCTGATCTATATAGAATGATAATAATGTTGATAACAATAGTAATTTTGCACATCAAATAATTATAAAAACCTGACCCTACAGCTAGTGTTTAAAAACATTATTGAATACCTCCCCTTATCAAATGTAACAAGGAGATTCATTTTCCTTCATCTATTTGATCCCCAATGGGTTAGCCCTTCACTTGGGAATTTCATCCATATTCTTAAGGGCTGTACAATCTGAGAACATAAATCTGTAGCAAAAAATGCAGCTGTGGCTGAGGAAAATTTCAGTGTTTTATCCTTAAGGATGATGTTCCTTTTAATCTGAAAAATTGAAACATTCACATTTGGGGTGGGGGGAGTAACTAGTATGTTGTGGGCCTTTTTTTGCTGTTTAATTGCCTATTCCCTGACTAGGCTTATCTGAATGAGCAATCCTTTGAGAGTGGCTCCAATCCACCTACTACCACACCATTTCCTGTGACAATGTAGCTCAGAGTTTGCTACCGAACTGGACAACGCTGCAGAACAGCCAAAGTAATGAGGGTAAAATGAAATAAACTTAACAGTGACTCAACCTGTAAATTCACCACTAAAACTTTGGAATAGTCAAGGAAGTTCCTGCCAGATTGCTTAATGATTCCTGAAAATGTTAGAGGATTCCAGCAGGTGTCAGCCTGGGTGTTGTGTGTGTGTGTGTGTGTGTGTGTGTGTGTGTACACTGTACATGTCTTTGAATGGATGTGTATGTATATGTTGAGTACGTCTGTTTCTAACAATATCTCAGCCTCCTTGGATTCTAAACACTACTCTCCCAAAAGCACTTTATTTCTAAGAAATGACACTCTTTGTAAAGTCAGACATTTGATTTTTTTTTAATTTATTTATTTATGTTATTTATTTATTTTTGGCTGCATTGGGTCTTCATTGCTGCGCATGGGCTTTCTCTAGTTGTGGCGAGCGGGGGCTACTCTTCATTGTGGTGCGCAGGCTTCTCATTGCGGTGGCTTCTCTTGTTGCAGAGCACAGGCTCTAGGTGCACGGGCTTCAGTAGTTGTGGTGCACGGGCTTCATTGCTCGTGGTGCACGGGCTTCATTGCTCCGCAGCATGTGGGATCTTCCCGGACCAGGGCTTGAACCCGTGTCCCCTGCATTGGCAGGCGGATTCTTAACCACTGCGCCACTAGGGAAGCCCAGACAATTGATTTTTGATTCTTCCATTCTTGATTCTTTGATTCTTCCTTTTTGCTTTGACCAAGTGTTTTGTAACAGGTTGCAAAAGAACCTTCCTTATTTCCAATAGACATTAGGAAAAGATCAAGAACAACAAATGCTCCTGAATACACACGAAGGTCATGGTAGGCCCACAGAATTTTGGCTGTTTTAGTTACTTTCTCTGGATAAGTAAGTTCAAAAATTGTTTCCTGAAGTTTTAGAGAAATAATAGAATCTATGACTAATTTCCTAAACTTTAAGCCAAGACTGTTCAATTTAATTGCTTAGCAGTAATAATTCTCAGTTTTCCATTTTCTGGAAAGTTAAAAGCTTGAGCAAGTTTATACATTATCTTATCTGGTGAGCCTTGACTAATTAATTCAATAAAATGTATTAAAAGGCTGCTATGCTAGGCATAAAGAATACAAAACTAAAAAGGGCATTGTTTTACTAATATTAACAATAGAGGATACTATTTATGGAATGCTTCCTAGTGATAGTCAATGTGCTAAATGTTTTATATAAATTTATAAACATTATCTCATGTATCTCTTACAATAATAAAGTAGGTATTGTTACTATCCTCACTTTAAAGATGAGAAGGGTTTAAGGAACTTGCCACATGGAAGATCTGGGATCAGAACCCAGGTCAGTTTGACTGAAAACCTTACACCTTTTTATATTGTGTCGTATAGAAAAAGACATGTTTATACAAAAAATGCCCTGAAGTTTTATGAGTGCTATAATAGAAGTATGTCCAGTAAGGCACGAAAGAAAACATTTAAAAGATGGCTGTTGGGGGTTTAGAGAGACTCGAACTGGAATAGCATTTCTTTGTAGGGAGCCCTCATTGGGATCAAATCTGTAGACATTATCCAATTGAGCTAATAAGCTGAAACTGGCATCTCAGAAAAAAATGTTCATCATTCGGGTCATCTAAAAGGCAAGCTTCAGAAAGAATACAATAGATTCAAACTCCCAGAGCAGTTCAGGATCTATGGATTAGACTTGTACCCTCTAATATGGTAGCCACTAGCTATTTGTGCCTTGTAAGCATGAGAAATATGGCTAGTTGAAAGGAAAACATTCAGTAAGTGTAAAATATACATAGGATTTCAAAGACTTAGTTCAAAAAAAAAGAATGCAAAATGTTTCATTATTAATATTGATTTATGTTAAAATATTCTGTATATAGAGGATAAATAAAATATATTCAAATGAATTTAAACATTTTCTTTTATTTAATGTAGTTACTAGAGAAGTTAAAATTATATATGTGTAATTGCATTTATGGCTTATATTATGTTTCTCTTGAACAATGCTGGATTAGAGTTTCTTTTCTTGACCTCTAAGGCCAAGGGCAGTTTAGATTTGTACCCCTAATATTAATACAGAAAGTAAACAAATTATAGACATGCTTTTGCAGTATTCACTAGCTACTCTGTCCAGTAGCTAGTGAATCATCATACTTTAATCATCACTATACAAAATATAAACTCCTTTAGTGTAGGTATTGGGTCTTATTGATCATCACAGATGCTTAACCTAATACCCTACATATAGTATCACTCAGTAAATGTTGAGTAGATGATTTAGCTCATTAAAAGACTAGCTAAAGTCCTGAGTCTGATTTTTTCCAACGAACATTGTTGAAAAATGATTTCTGAAAAATGTTGCCCTCTTTAAAGTAATCATCATAAAAACCTCTACATTTACTATAATAAACAATACTTCTGTTCAAATCAATTTTGAATCTCCTTTTCTGGACATGCTCTCTCAATCCGTAGAACATTATCATGGGTATTCTCAATAGTGGCAAAACTCTGAACTTAAAGGTTAGATTAAAAGAGTAACAAAGCTCCTAAAGATCAATTCCTCTTCATAAAGTTGAACATCTTTCCCCAGACTGAGAATCATTTCTCTTATGTCAAAGTTTTTTCTGATTTTTTTCTTATCTGTAATCGTTTATTTTGACAGGGAAGACTGAACCAAAAAGGAGTTGATCAGGTCAGCTCTCTGCTTTGAGGTACCCATATGGCTATTCAGCAAATACTCATCTTTTTGTTCTTCTTGCTCTAAACATCAATTACAGTTGAAAAATTAAAAATTAGTATGACACTGACACTGAATAGTCAGAAGTTGCTCTAAATCAAATGACTATACCAGCACATGACTTAATATCAGCCCCACTCAGTACCACTAAAATACACAAAAAAATAGTGTTTTCCACACTTAACATTATAAAAAGCTTTGTCCTTATAAATGAGCATCTCTGATTTAAAAAAAAAAGATATCTAAATTGGAGCTCATTGGAAGGTTTTTTGTGAAGCTATAGCACTTCTTCCTTTTTTCCCTTATTAGGATCAATAGCAAAATATTATATTTTATGGTTCTCTTGAAAATAATTTCTGAAGAACTGTTCTGGCATGCTTCCACCCATCTTTAAGAAATGTGATTCTTAGTTTGAACTGGGTAAAAACTCTGATTTTTAGCAGGTAGTTGAAGAGGGAGATTTTATCCACAAATCCTGTAATATTAATCAGCTTGGGCCACCATAACAAGATGCCAGAGAATGGGTAGCTTCAACAACAGAGATTTATTTTCTCACAGTTTTGGAAGCTGTAAGTTCAAGATCAAGGTGCCAATGGGTTTGGTTTCTGGTGAGGCCTCTCTTGTTGGCTTGCAGATGGCTGCCTTCCTACTGTATTTTCACATGCCCTTTCTTTTGTGCACATGAGGAAAGCGAGAAAAGAACAATCAAGAGCTTGAGCGAGGGCAAGCCAGGGAGCTCTGTTGTCACTTCCTCTTCTTATAAGGACACCAATCCTATCAGATTATGACCACATTTAGCTTTAATTATCTCCTTAAAGGCCCTATTTCCAAATGCAGGGGCCTTTAAGGGGTTAATGGCTTCAACATATAAATTTTAAGGGGACACAATTCTGTTTATAACATCCTGGATTGGAGTATCATTACTGCTGTAATATGTGCTTTCTGGTGTTATGCTAAAATACTGGCATACTGCTTTCCTCACTGCAATATTCCTCTTTCAATAGCCATCCAAGTAATTCACCTATATTAAATGATTTAAATTTTTGGTATGAAACGTTTTTTGTTTTGTTTTGTAAGAAATACTTTTGTATTAAAGTATGAACATTGTGTAACATCTTCTCAAAAGCATAAGCTTTTAACAGACATTTGATATAAATAACTCATAAAAGTCTCATGATAATTTAATAGAAATATGTAGAGACTGTTATAAATGCTATCATGATATGAGTTTTAACAAAACTCCACTGGAACCAGGTTACAAAACTAAAATGTGTCAAAATAGCATGTCTCCATGATGTAAAGAAAACAAACAAAAAAACAATAAAATACTAAGTGTTGAATTTAATTATACTTTCAGCTGGGGTTTCTGAAAATGTAAATTAAAGAGCTTAAAAAAAAATGCCATCTGTGCTCTTCCATTTTCAAAGCAGAATTGCTGATCATTTGGAAAAAAGGGTTTTAATTGTCATTAAGTTTGCTTTTGCCATCATTATCACATTTATTTATTGAGTGTTCTAATGCTCATGGCACTATGTTAGATACTTTACAGGACATTGCCTATGACCCAAAAATAATGTACCATGGCATAATCAACCCAATGTTTTTGTCCATTTTAACAATCCAATTGGATCAAAGCACATTCAGACTGATGGATTGCTGTACAAGCAATCATTAAGATAGTCTAAACTACCTAATTGACTGTGCCACAGCCAATTGAGTAACTCTGTATAGAGTTGGACATAGAGAAAGCACAACCCCTGATCTTGAGGCAATTACTTTCTAAATCACTAAAACATTATTATTATAATACCAAATCAAACTGATGAAACATAATGGTACTCAATATTTCTGGCTCCAGTTAAATGCTCTGTAAATGCAAATAAAGTATAGTAATATCTTATAAAGAAAGTCCAGAAGTGGCCGAGTGTTGAAGACCTGAACCATGATAAGTTACTTTAGAAGTCTGAACAACAATAGCAAGAATCCTACAAATATGCATATAGAATAATTTTGAGCTAAGTCATTCAACAGATATATATTGAGTACTTACGATGTACCAGGTACTACACAAGGGATAAAAGATCCTCACTTAGGAACTGTGAGACCTTAGATAAGTCAACTGACTTCTCAATTCCTTCTTCATTGTATGTAAAATAAACATAATAATTTCAATACCTCACCTCATTGCATTACTGGGAGGATCACATGAGGTAATATATGTGAAGGGTAAATAATGCTTTTCTGACTAGCTATCAATCCAACAGTCAGTAAATCAATCAGTAAAATGGTACAAATCTCAACTCCCAGAAACAACTGTTGTTAAGATTTTGGTGTATTTCCAGTATTTTAATTTTTTAAATTTATGGATTTGTGACCCATTTAAAATATTCTAGATCATATATCTTTAAGAGCATTTTTCCTCACCCTTAAAAACTTTAAAAATATCATGTTTATAACTTGAAAATATGGATCTACCATATTTACTTAACCAAACTCTTGTTTTCAAATATTTAATAGTTTTAATTTAATTTTTTGTGCAATTTAAATGTTCTGAATATCTCTGTATATAAATCATTGTCCACATCTCTAATATATTTCCTTAGGACATATTCATGGAAGTAGAATGTTTGGTTAAGTGGCACAAACCCTTCTGAAGTTCTTGACACATATTTTTATTTGATTCTCTAGAAACTATCAATTTACACTCCCCGCTACTATCCTCAGTACCACTGAACACTAATATAAGAGACAAAAAAATCCAATATGCTGGGCAAGAAAATGACACTTTACTGTTTTAATTTGTACTTTTTTAACTGCTAGTGACATGGAATGTGTTTACCCCTGTTTATTAGCCATTTGTACTCCTTGCCTACTTTTCCTACAGGAGTATTACAGGGTTTTTTCCCTCTTAAACTGTATGCCCCCTGTCTATGTTATAGATATTAGCCCTTCATCTGCCTCATTTATGTTCCTAATTTGTCCTCAGTTTGAGTTGATTCATGGTGTTTTCAATGTTCAGAAACTTGCAATATTTTATATAGTTCACTCTATCAATCATTCTGTACCTTTTTTAATGACTTAGATGCTAAAAAGTTTCTATCCATTCTAAACTGACGTATATTTAACTAATTTTTAAAATGTTATCTCTTTGGAATTTCTTTTGATGTAATATATGGTAAAAGTGAAAATCTTACTGGATATATTTTGGCCAATTATATGGACAAATTTCCACTCTCAACTAACCTTTACCATTGGTTTACGATGCTTCCATTATCATATATTAAATTCTTGTCTATTCTATTATTACAGGGCAATTTATTGTATTCCATTTATCTTACTATAGATTGTAGCATTACTGTGCTATGATTTTAATTATATTTTAAGAAAGAGTTATATTTTGTGTTAAGTACCTTTTTTTATAACTTATTTTTCAAAATCCGTTTAGGTATTCTTCAAGATTGACTTTAGAACAATTTCAGGGATTGTATTAATTCTATACATCCTATAAACTGATTTGTTTATTGTATTGATAGTCCCACCCAAGAACCTGGCATATTTCTTTTTTGCAAAAAAATTTAAATGTATCTGTTACAAATTATCATATTTTTCACTTATTTACTGTACTTGGGCTATTCCGAGGCATATTATATTATTGTAAATATGAGATTATCCCCACTAGAGTTACTATTGTTGGTATATAGAAAAGACATTGATTTTTGTAAACATATCTTGTAATGGGTCATTTCACTGCCGCCTCATTTTCAATTTTACACTTTATTTTCATGGGTTTCTTGATGTATAATTATACTTTCTACAAATAACGCTACTTTTCTCCTTTCAACCAATTAAATTTCTTATCCTTGACATGATTCTCTTTTTAAGCAAACAAAAGACTCTCCTCACAAAAACCATTTTTAGTTCCATGAGCGCATACTTCCCCGGATCCTTTAACTTCTCCACCTAAAAACTTAGTTCTGCTTTTTTCCTCAAAATAAAGCTTCACCATCAGATATCACTCACCTTTCCCCAGCCTTTTCCTGGCCCTATAACTGTATATTCTGAGCACTCAATTCAGTTACCTTTCCAATAGTAACTCCAATATCTCAGTACTTGAGCCTAGGAAATCTGTAAGGAATTCACCAAACTACTTTAGGTATAAAAACCTCCTCTCCTCACACTGTGCAACCTAACATGTAGGGGAAGAGGTAAACTGTGTGTGTATGGTGTGTGTGTGTGTGTGTGTGTGTGTGTATGTGTTGGGAGAACACAGGTTGGGAGATTCAGGGAATGAATAAATGATGTTTTGTCCTTCTATCTCTCTTAGTAACTCATTTTTCTCAGTTTCTCAAATTTTATACCAACTCCTATTTCCTATAGCCCCACAAATCAACTCTCCCTCTCATGCGCCTGTACAGGACAGTGCTCTGCACAAAACGATCACCAAATGCTACCTAAAAAGCTTCCAAGACTGCAGCTTCCATAAGGTCGTAAATCTCCTTTCTTATATTTACCACTGAATACACAATCTTTAGCAAAATCCCTGGTACATACTAAATATCATTTATTCAATATTTATTAGACAAATTAAATCCTCCCACACCTTCTACAGCTGCTATTTGGTAATTATTAATGATGGCATAGATTATTTTCTGACCCCACAATCCTGAAATCTACCTAGGAAGTAATGCTGAAGCAACCGATACAGTCAATAATGCAGTCACTCGATTTATTCATTCATTCAATGTATACTTACTGAGCATGTATTACGTGGGCAACACTGTGCTAGTATGCTAAGCACCAAGGATACAGCATTAAACATGAGAGACACGGTGCCTGCTCTTATGGAGTTTTTATTACAGTGGAGGAAAGAAACAAAAACAAGAAAACGTTGTTACAATGCATAATTAAAATAGAAAGTTGTGAAAGTAATAAAGAAGGCTAAAATGGGGAGTAAGCGGGGAAAGCTAGTTGAAATTGGTGGTAATGGAAGCCATGTGAAGATTTAGGATAGAAGATTTTGGGCGGATGATAGTGCACAGCAAGAGTAGTTAGCACAAATGATCTAAGCCAGGCAAAAGCTTTGATAGGTTTCAGAAACAGAAAGAAGGCTCCTGTGACCAAACATAGCAAATGAGGGGGATCATGGTGAATAAGGTCAAAGAGGTAGGCAGGGGCCATATTCCGGAGGGTCTTTTTAGGCCACATTAAAGACCACGCAATCTATTATAAGTTCAATGTGTAGCCACTGAAGAGTTTTAAAGCAGAGATGTGGTGTGATTTCATTCAAATTTTTAAAAAATAATTCTCTGGCTTCTCTGCATAGAGTAAAACATAGGTTTATAAAAAGTTGAAACAGAACAACCAGTTGGATGGCTGTTAGAATAGTCCAGGTAAGAGATTCTTGGTCTGAACTGGTGTGGGGAAGTATAAATGTAGATAACTGTATGGATTTAAAATATATTCTGAAAGAAGACTAAATCATACTTAGTGAATAATTAGATATAAGTATGAGGGGAATGGGGCAATCAAGAACAATCAAGCTGCCCTGTACAGCTGGGTACCATGGATTTACTGGGCGGGGAGATGAGCTTAAATGGGAAAAATAAGGTCTATTTTGGATATAGTAGATTTAAGATATTTTCAAGACATGCAAGTGGAAATGGCAAGTAGGCACTGGCGCAAGGAAGAGATATGGGTAGGAGATATACATCTGGTGCAGCATTTAAATAATAAATAAAAATCAATAAGACCAATTTATGGGGGAATATGGATTTTAAAAGTACCTAGGGGGCTTCCCTGGTGGCACAGTGGTTGAGAGTCCACCTGCCGATGCAGGGGACACGGGTTCGTGCCCCGGTCCGGGAGGATCCCACATGCCGTGGAGCGGCTAGGCCCGTGAGCCACAGCCGCTAAGCCTGTGCGTCCAGAGCCTGTGCTCCGCAACGGGAGAGGCCACAACAGTGAGAAGCCCGCGTACCGCAAGAAAAAAAAAAAAAAAGTACCAAGGAATATGCCCTAAGTTATTCTAATATTTAGAGGTTGTTTAGAGGAGTAAAATCCAGTAAAAAAGACTGAATATAAGATCCAGGGTATGATCAATTGCAAACAGTGACTTCGATAAAGTGTAGGAAAAGATTGCTGGAAGTGAATGGAGATCAAGGAATTGAGTTGCCAACCCAGTGAATGATTTGGAAAGGTATTTAAATCACTAGGAATGGTAGAAACTTTAGGTATGAGGAGAAAGAAAGTGAGCAGGTTTCTACAGGTATGCATGAATCAGAGAGTTTGACAAGGATGTCAGTAGGTGACCAGAAGAAGGATTAGTAGGTGACAGTGTTACAGCATGGAAGTAGAAGATACAGAGAGTATTAAACAGGACAAAGGAGGAACAATGATCTATAAAGAACAATGGGGATCAAGGAATATACTTACTCCATGTCCTGTACCTAAGGTTTATGTGGTATAAGAACAGTTACTTTGAATGTGAGAAAACTGAAAAGAGCCTGGTTTTAGTTACGACAAAGAAGTGAAGAAAACAAACTGAGAAAAGAGGAATTTGTTGCACATAGAGAAGGAATATCAGTTTTCATTGCTGTATAACAAAGCATCCCAAAATTTAATAGCTTAATAAAACAACTATTTTACATATTAATGATTCCATAGGATGGGCTCAGTTAGGCAATTCTTCTGATGCTATCAATTGCAGTCATTCATGTGACTGCTGTTGCTTATTGACTCAACTGAGGATGAATTATTCCACATGGCCCCAGTCACTTGTCTGGTAGTTGATATGAGCTATAAAATGGACCATGTGATCTCTTATCCTCAAAGAGATCATCCCAGGCTTTATTGTTTTTTTTTTTTTAACATCTTTATTGGAGTATAATTGCTTTACAATGGTGTGTTAGTTTCTGCTTTATAACAAAGTGAATCAGTTATACATATACATATGTTCCCATATTTCTTCCCTCTTGCATCTCCCTCCCTACCACCCTCCCTATCTCACCCCTCTAGGTGGTCACAAACCACCAAGCTGATCTCCCTGTGCTATGCGGCTGCTTCTCACTAGCTATCTATTTTACGTTTGGTAGTGTATATTATGTCCATGCCACTCTCTCACTTTGTCACAGCTTACCCTTCCCCCTCCCCATATCCTTAAGTCCATTCTCTAGTAGGTCTGTGTCTTTATTCCTGTCTTACCCCTAGGTTCTTCATGACATTTTTTTTTCTTAAATTCCATATATATGTGTTAGCATACGGTATTTGTTTTTCTCTTTCTGACTTACTTCACTCTGTATGAGAGACTCTAGGTCCATCCATCTCACTAAAAATAACTCAATTTCATTTCTTTTTATGGCTGAGTAATATTTCCAGGCTTTATTAACATGAAAGTCTCAGGGCAACACTATAGTGAGAGCAAAAGTTTATAGGCTTAAGCTTAGATCACCAAAAATCACTTCCACCACATTTTATGGATCAAAGCAAGTCAAAAGTTCAGCCCAGATTCATAGAGAAATGGGTATGGAGTCTATTTCTTGATGGGAGGAGCAGCAGAGTCAAATTTCAAAAGTACATACATATGGGATAGATAAATTATAGCAGCCAATTTTGGAAACAATCTATGATAGTATACTTTCTGGCCAAAATAGTTCACCTGCATTTCTGTATCAGTTTAGTAATGTTGCATTCTAACCAGATAGAATAAAAATAAAGAGAGAGAGAAATATGTACCATGCTAACACTAGTCAAATGAAAGATGGAATAGCTATATTAATTTTACACAAAGCAGACTTCAGACCTAAGAAAATCAGCAAGAATAAATAGGGGTTTTACATAATGATAAAGGGGTAGATTCTCCAAGAAGACTTAACAATCCTGGATGTGTATGTACCTAACTACAGAGCATCAGAATATGTGAGGTAAAAACTGATAGAACTGCAAGGGAAAATATACAAATATACTATTAGAGTTGGAGACTTCAACACGCTTCTATTAGTAATTGACCAATTCAGCAGGCAGAAAATCAGTTAGGATATAGTTGAACTGAAAGCATCATCAATCCACTGTACCTAATTGACATTTATAGAATATTTTGTCCAATGACACATTCTTCTCAAGCTCACTTGTAATATTCACCAAGAGAGACCACCTTCTGGGCCATAAAACACACACCTTAATAATTAAAAGGATAGACATCACACAAAGTATGCTCTCAGGCCACAGTGGAATTAAACTAGAAATCAACAACAGAAAGACACCTGAAAAATCCCCAAATATTTGGATATTAAATAATACACTTCTAAATGACACATGGGTCAAAGAAGAAATCTCAAGAGAATATTAAAAATCTTTTGAACTAAATGAAAATGGAAACACAGCTTATCAAAATATGTGGGATACAGTGAAATCAGGGCTTAGAGGGAAATTTATAGCATTAAATATATATGTGTATATTAGGAAAAAAGATCTGAAATCAATGATCTAATATCCATCTTATAAACTAGAGAAAGAAAAGCAAAATAAATTTAAAGCAAGAAGAAAACAAATAAAAGTGACAAAAGAAATGAATGAAATTGAAAAGAGGAAAACAATAGAGAAAAGTCAACAAAACCAAAAGTTAGTTCTCTGACAAGATCAATAAAATAATTGATCTGATTTTAGCCTGGCTAGAGGCTATTTTATTATCACCAAGAAAATGAGTGATTGCACTAGTTACTAATATCAGAAATGAATAGGGACCATCACTACTGATTGCATAGACATTAAGGAATATTATGTCCATACATTTGATAACTTAGATGAAATGGTCCAATTTCAGTCAAAATTGGAAAGACAGTGGAAGACACTGTCTCAATCCATTTGGGCTGCTATAACAAACTGCCATAGACTGGGTGGCTTATAAACAGCAGAAATTTGTTTCTCACAGTTTTGGGGCTGGGAAGTCCAAGATTGAGGTGCTGACAGATTTGGTGTCTAGTAAGGACCCACTTCATGGTTCATAGATGAATGGCTGTCTTCTCACTGCATCCTCACATGGCAGAAGGGGCAAGGGAGTTTTCTGGGTTCTCTTTGTAAGGTCACTAGTCCCATTTATCAGGGCTTTGTCCTCATGAACTAGTCACCTCCCAAAGACACTACCTCTAAACAACAATACATTGGGGAATAAGTTTCAACATCTTAGTTTTGAGGGGACACAAACATTCAGTCATTAGCAGACATAATCTACCAAAACTCAGAAGGAAAAACTGGCTAATCTGTTTTGCCCATATCTATTAAAGAAATTCAATCAATAATTAATAACCTTTCAACAGAAAGCACTAAGCCCAGATAGTTTTGTTAATGACTTCTACCAAATAGATAAGGGGAAAAAAAGATATCAATTCTGTACACCTCTTCCAAAAACTAGAAGCACAGTGAAGAGTCCCTGATTCATTCTATGAGGTCTGGCTAATACTGAAAAACACGTTATAAGAAAGGAAAACAACAGACCAATCTCTCTCATAAACACAGATGCAAAACTGAACAAAATATTAGTAAATCCAATCCAACAATGCATAAAAAGAATTATACACCATGACCAAATGGTATTTATTCCAAGTGTACAAGGCTGATTCAACACTTAAATTTCAATTACTATTATTTAATCCATCATATTACCATACTATAGAAGAAAAAATCATCTGATCCTATCACTAGATGAAAAAAAGCATTTGACAAAACCCAACACTTATTCATGATAAATACTCTCAGCAGATTAGAAATAGAGAGGAACTTCCTCAAAGTGATTTTTTTAAATCTACAAAAAAACTACAATTAACATTGTATTAGTGGTGAAAAACTAAATGCTTTCTCATTAAGATCAGGAACAAGACAGGGAAGTGCCCTCTCACCACACCTATTTTCCATTGTTCTGGAACTCCTAGCTAGTGCAACAAGACAAGAAAAGGAAATGAAAGATATACAGAGAGAGAAGGAAGAAATAAAACTGTGTTTGCAGATGACATGATTCTATAGAAAATCCCAAAGAATCAACAAGAAAAATCTTCGAGAATTAATAATTATAGCAAGGTTGCAGAATACATGACTGATATACAAAACTCAGTGGCTGTCCTAAATACTAGCAATGAACAATTGAAATTTGAAATTAAAAGCACAATACCATTCCATTAACATTCAAAAAATGATTTAGGAATAAATCTAACAAAATATAGTCAAGATGTATGTGATGAAAACTATAAATCCCATTTACAGAAATCATAGAAGACTTAAATAAATGGAGAAATATTCCATGTTCATGGACAGGAAGAGTCAATATTATTAAAATGTTAATTCTTCCCAATATTCAATGTCAAATTAAACAAAAGCTCAGTCATTAATTTTGTGGATACTGACAAACTGGTTATTAAGTTTATATGCAAATCACAAAATGCAGATAGCTAACACAATACTGAACAAGAACAAAGTCAGAAAACTGATACTATCCAATTTCAAGACTTATTATAAAGCCACAATTATCAAGAGAGTGTGGTATTGGTGAAAGAATAGACAAATAGATCAATGGAACAAAACAGAAAGCCCAGAAACAGACTCACACAAATATAGATAACTAATCTTTAACAAAAGAACAAATACAATTCAATGGAGAAAGGATGGTCTTTTCAATAAATGATGCTGGAATAACAACACTCACATGCAAAAAATGAATCTAGACACAGACCTCTTACCAAAAAACTAACTCAAAATGAAGTGTAAACCTAAATATAAAAACGCAAAACTATAAAAATCCTAGGAGATAATTGTGATATTATGATTTATGATAAGGAATATATATTTGGCCTTCATCTCTGTTTCTGGCATAGAACTCTTAAAACTTTTAGAATTTCCTAAATAATGAGAGTGCTAAAGGTGTCTTTTTTATGTTAATGAGGCGACTTGGACCCCACCTAGGGATGGGGGCTGGTTGCTTGCCACCCTCTTCTACCAACCTCTGGGGAGAGGACAGTGGCTGGAGGATGAATTAGTCTCCAATAGCCAGTGATTTAATTAACCATGCCTACATAAGGAAACCTCCATAAAAACCCAAAAGGAAAGGTTTTGAAGAGCTTCTGGGTTGATGAACACATGGAGGTGCTGGGACAGTGGAATGCCTGGAGAGGACATGGAAGCTCCTTGCCCCTTCCCACATAACTTGCCCTATGCATCTCTACCATCTGGCTGTTCCTGAGTTATATCTTTTTGTAATAAACTGGTGATCTAGTAAGTTAAACGTTTCTGAGTTCTGTGAACTGCTCTAGCAAATCAATCAAACCTGAGGAAGAAGTCCTGGGAACTTCTGATGCACAGCCAATTGGACGGAAGCACAGGTGATAACCTGGACTTGCAATTGACATCTGAAGGGCAGTGGGTAGGGGGACAGTCTTGTAGGACTGAACCCTTAGTGTCAGAATTGAGTTCAATTGTATTGGGTTGGCCAAAAAATTTGTTTGGGTTTTTTTCTGTAAGATGTTATAGAGAAACCCAAACAAACCTTCTGCCAACCCAATAGTACATCCAGATGGTGCTGGAGAATTGCTTGGTGGTGTGGGGGAAACCCCTATTCATTTGGTTTGGCTATGGCTTTTTAGATTAAAAAAAGTATGATTCATCAAAGAAAAAACTGATAAGTGGACTTCATTAAAATTAAAAACATGTGTTCTGCAAAAGACACCATTAAGATAATGATAAAAACACAGACTGGGAAAAAAATATTTGCAAAATACATATCTGATAAAGGACTTATATCCTAAATATGCAAAGAACACTTAAAACTCAATGATAAGAAAAAAATAACCCACTTAAAAAGTGGACGAGCGCTTCCCTGGTGGCGCAGTGGGTGAGAGTCCGCCTGCCGATGCAGGGAACACGGGTTCATGCCCCGGTCTGGCAAGATCCCACATGCTGTGGAGCAGCTAGGCCCGTGAGCCATGGCCGCTGAGCCTGTGCGTCTGGAGCCTGTGCTCCGCAATGGGAGAGGCCACAACAGTGAGAGGCCCGCGTACTGCAAAAAAAAAAAAAAAAAAAAGTGGACAAAAGATTTGAATAGGTATTTCTCCAAATATGATGGCAAATAAACATATGAAAAGATGCTCAACATAATATGACATTAGGAAATTGTATATTAAAATGATGAGATGCCACTACACACCCATTAGAATGGCTAAAATCATAAAAAACTGACAATACCAAATGCTGACAAGGCTGTGGGGCAATAGGAACTCCCATTCATTGCTGGTGGGAATGCACAAAGATACAGCCACTTTGGAAGATAATTTGGCTGTTTCCTACAAGATTAAATATAGTCTTACCAAATGATCCAGTAATGACACTCCTAGTTATTTAGCCAAATGAGTTGAAAATGTATGGTCACACAAAAGCCTACACATGAATACTTATAGCAATTTCACTTATAATTGCCAAAAACTGGAAGCAACTGAGATGTCTTCCAAAAGGTGAATGGACAAATCATGATATAATAAATTATATACACACACGCACAAACACACACAATACATATTATACAGATAATATACTTAATAGTGAAATATAGAACACTTTTCTTCTACAGTCATGAAGGAACAAAGTAAGGATGCCTACTCTCAGCACTCTGAACATTTACTGGAGGTTCTAGTCATTGCAGTGATGTAAGAAAAAGTATAAATTTAAAAATATAGGAAAGGAAGAATTAAATTTGTCCCTATTTCCAATGGTTTCATTGTTTATGTCAGAAACCCTAAGGCATATACAAAATAAGTGAATTTGGCAAGGATACAGAATATGTGGTTAATATATACAAAAATTAATTGTATTTTATGTACAAAGAGACACAACTGGAAAATAAAATAATTCCATTTAAAATTGCAAAGGAATAAATTAGACATAAGTTATGCAGGACCTGTATACTGAAAGCTACAAAACACTGTTGAGAGAAATTAAAGACCTAAATAAACAGAGATATTCTACATATATGAATTGTAAGACACAATATTGTTGAGATTTCAATTCTCCCCAAACCAATCTATAGAGTCAACACAATCTCAATCAAAATCCCAGCAGGCTTCTATAGAAACTGACAAGCTGATGCTAAAATTTATGTGAAAAGGTAAATAACCTAGAATAGCAAAAATGACATTTTTAAACTAGGAATAAGAGGGAAGTCTTACAGTATCTGATTTCAACACTTACGCTAAAGCCACAGTAAATCAAGACAATGTGGCATTGGTAAAAGTAGAAATACAGATCCACATAATACAGAATCCAGAGCACAATACAGAATCCAGAAATTGATTAATAAATATATGGTCAATTAATTTTCAATAAAGGTGCCAAACTAATTCAACAGAGAAGGGAAAGTGTTTTCAACAAATAATGCTAGGAAAAATGGATATTTAAATGAAAAGTAATGGCCATAGACCTTCACCTTCCTTATACAATATACCACCATTAACATGTGGATCAGATATGTAAAAATAAAAGTTAAATCTATAAAACCTCTAGAATGACAGTGTATAATATAGCAGCCAGCCATATATCTCAATTTATATTTAATATTAAAAATAAAATAAAATTAAAAATTCAGCTCTTCAGTCTCACTAGCCATATCTCAAGTGCTCGATAGCCAAGATTGGCTAGTGGTTCCTATCTTGGACAGTGCAGATATTGAATATTTCCATCATTCAGAAAGTTCTATTGAACAGTTTTGCTCTAGAGGAAAACAAAGGAGAAAACCTCTGTGACATTAGGTTAGACAGACTTCTTAGATAAAAACCAAAAACACAAATGGTAAAATAAAGAACTGAAAAATTCTACTCTTTAAAAATTTTTAAATGTTGGTCTTCAAAACATACCATGAAAGACTAGATACAAAATGGGAGAAAATGTTTTCATTACGTCTTTCTGACAAATGACTTATATCCAGAATATAAAAATGACTCTTACAATTAAATAATCATAAGGCAAAAACAATAAAAACATGAACAAAAATATTTAAACAAGCACTTCACAAAAGAAAATATATAAATAGCCAGTAAGCACATGAAGAGATGCATGACATCAGGGAAATGTAGATTAAGAGAACAAGATACCACTATAAACCCTTTAGAAGACTAATTCTAAAAGAAGAGAAAGAAAATACCACGTATTAGCAAGGATGTGGATTGAATGGAACTACTGTAAACTCCATGTGGGAATGTAAAATAGTACAGCCACTTTAGAAAACTGGTCAGCTATTACTTTTAAAAAATTGAACATACACCCACCATATGATCTACCCATTCCATGAATGATATTTATCCCAGAGAAATCAAAATATGTGTCCACAAAAACACTTGTACATGAATGTCCATAGCAGCTTTTTTCAGAGTGCCTAAAACTGGAAACAATCCAAATATCTATAAGTAGATGGATAATCAATGGTAGTACTTACTCATCAATAAAAATAATGAATAACTGGAACATGTAACAAGCATAAATCTCAAAAAAATTATGATGGTTGAAAAGAAGTCAGACACAAAAGAATGCATAGGTATGATTCTATTAATATAAAACTCTAGAAGATGCAAACAAATCTATAATGACTGAAGGCAGATCAGTGTTGCCTGGGTAGGGGTGGAATGCAAAGTGGTATGAGGAGTCTTTTGAGGTGTTGATTGTGGTGATGGTTTCACAGAGATAAACATCTGTCAAAATTCATCAAATTATACATTTTAAATAGATGCATCTGATTGCACATAAGCCACCCCACTAACAAACAAAGATACTGAAACTTAGAAGCAGCATATTTTCCAAACGGAATTTGATTTGGGGTCCAAAGCTAATCCACTGGGAAAACCTGAGTAGAATATGCTTTGAGGCTCACTGGGTACCTATTTTCCAACAAATGGTTCTCTTGCAGGCCTGCATCAGATTCCTAGCAAATCTATCCAAGGAGTCCCAAAAAATTAATGAGTAAAATCACATCTAAAATTCTCATCACTAATCAGAGTCACTGTGTTAGCTTATTGTGCCATGACAAATCCCTTGTGGAAACTGGCAGAATATAAATTATCAACAGGCAAATGGCTTAAGCCATTGTGCCTCTGCAAGACTCCTTCTGAAATTCAAATATATTACTTGAAAAAGTGACATTAATATGATTTTGTTACCTTGTAATTCTTATAGCATGATCCTAAGGACACATCACAGGTACATTTCAAAAGCAGGCTGAACAGATATGAGAATCTCTGTAAGTATGAAGACTCATTAGGAAAGACTGCTCAATAGTTTAAAGGCACTGGGAAAAGGTAAACAGATAAGAACTGGAGGGACACCAAAGTTAAATAAAATCATTTGCTTGATTGCTAAAATTCTTGATTTAGGAAGTATCAAGGAATCTTATGTAAGATTTTACTATGAGAAAAACATCTTCACTCATTTGAGATCTCAAGATCCTTGGTGAAAAATAAATTTCCTTATTCTAATCTGCAATTCTCTCCTGCTACCATCCTTTCCCTCCTTGTTTTGTAGATTAATTACTGAGTATTTAATTTCTCATTTGATATTCACAAAAGATAGTACCATTTTTCTTGTTTCAGAGGTAAGAAAGCTAGAGCACCAAGAGATTTACACAGCTTTTAAGGGGCAAAACCAGGATTCAAATCTAGGTCTGGATGGCTCTACATACCTGATACTCATCATAAAATTATTTAAACGGAGAGGTTGTATCTCTATTTTTTCATACCTACCCCGATCTTTAGCCTCTTGCAATCTGCTGTTTGCCCTCAACATTTCACCGAACCTGTTTTCTAAAGTAACTAAGGACTGATAACCAAATCTAATGGCCTCTTATCCATCCTTTAAGGTCCAGCTCAAGTGTCACCTCATTCCCAATGTCTTTTGTGGTATTCCTACCACTTTCTTCTCCAAGCTAGAAATAATATTTCCTTCCTCTACTTCCCTGTACCCATTGCTACAACGTTGATCAGATTTTTCACTCATGTGCTTATGCCTTTATTTACATACTCACTCACATATTCACCATTCATTTATTGAGCATGTGTCATTCATTGTGCTGAAAAAGGAGAATATAGAGATGATTAAGGCATAATCTCTTTTCTCTTAAAGAACATAGTCTAGTCAGGAAAAAAATATTGGTAAACAATAATTATAATTCAGTATGATGAGCTGTATAAAAGTGGCACATGTTAGACACTCAAAAAATATTTGTGGGCTGAGTGCATTAGTCTTCTATTTTCAAAAGAACTGGGGGAAAGCACATATTTGAGGCTGAGGTATTCAGATAGGCATGCTAATTTCTACCATTCTGTGGGTCCTGAAAGACTACGAGTAGATTATTTTTAGCCAAATATTATATAATAATTACCTTAAAACTCTTTGGGGGCAGGTATAGACACACAATTGGAAAGCTTAGATTTAGGCTGTGAACATATAACTTAGAACATTCCATATATCCACCGTCTCCTCCAAATCTGCATAAAAATCCACTGCCCTCACACATAAAAGCAAATCTTTTCTTCTAGTTGGAGTACACATAGATACAGGCATTAATAAAATATTTATATGGAAATCTTATTAGATTTGAGAGAAGTACAATCTTAATGTCATGAATTCTGAAGACAGCTCTGAATCAATCAAAATAATATAGGCTTTTGAGTATAGCCATTTTGTGGGATGAAACATTTAATGATGATACACACCTTGGCTGATTTTGTGTACAGAGTATATACTAGTAAACATCTCATCTATGCCCCATTTGTCATTTTCTATACTCATAAAACTTGAGAAAATTTAAGATCTGTTTGCTATTTAATAACATCTAAAATTTTCCCCAATATTAAACCTGTAGTCTGGATTCCCAGGCCCTGACTTCTGAAACTTAAGTGCTTAGATATTTGGAGTTATATGGATACAGTGAAAAATTGAATGCAGCTTCTTGAAAGATCTATCAAAACAGGAGTCATCTGGAAATAAACAGTTATGGCTTGGCAGATAGGTACAGCATCAACTTTTGCCTCTTTAATCTTGGCATGAAATAATACACCTATAGTGATGAACCACCAAATGTACTTCTCTTGCTCTCTTTAAAAGTAGTATTTTAGTTGAAAACATCACAAAACAAATGTTTATAAGATAATTATGCGTTCATCAAATGCCCATATGTTCATTAAATATCTGCCTTTGTGGAGTAAAAACATGTGTCGTTCTCATGGATAACTGCCCATTTTAAACTTCACTTGACAGATTCCAAAGTGTTTCATGCTTAGCAGGCGAAAAAAGGACAGCAAGCTACATAGGCATAGAATGGACTTATCCCTTCAGTTTAAATAGCTTTAAACTTTCCTCTTTGAAGAACCAAAGATTTGAGCAAGAGAAAAAAGTGACAGATACTATAGCATCATAAGTTCAATTTTCATGCATTGATGTTCTTCTCCCCAAAGATTTTATTCTAGGAATATTTTTCTGTCCAAATTGGAACAAACATTCCATTAAGACAAACCACAGTCTTATAGAAATGGTCTTTACTAGTTGACTAATTGGACCAAAAATGTTTAGCTCATGTATGAAAGAGTTTCACTTTGCTTCACTTGAATTTCACCATAAACAAAAACAAAACTAAAAGACTGAGATCTGGACGGTAGCTTAAATAGTTCACTTATTTTAATACCTGAATTTTTAAAAAGGGAACATTCCTTGCAGTGACAATACAGTTGAATCTAACTGAGTAAAGCAAGAATATGAAAATAAATGTGTGACTGTATGTGTACAACCATTTTTTTTTTTGCATTTTTGAATCTGAATGTCCCAAAAGGCATGGCTAACTAATGATACTATCAATCTCATTTCACCCATCTCATTTGACACTATGTATTAAACATCCTTTGAAATTCATCTCCCTCTCCTTTGTGGGTCTCTTTCTCCTTCCAAATTCATTCCACATTCAAGGACAGCCATATACAGCTGTTTGCCTCCCACATATAATTACCACCATCCATGAGGCTATGCTGACAGAGCCAAGAAAATCAGAGGGCCTTGCACTTATTTAGTTAAATTAATGACATCCCTACTGTCAATCAAGGCAATTCAGGCAGGGGCAACATGTTGAGATTTTCCAAAGCCAACAAATAAGTGTGCAACCTGTTAGCTCTATAAACAAGGCTGGGCAGAGTTCATAAGTTGAATGGCACTGGCAATGATTACTGTAATCACAAGGCAATCCTCAGCATTGGTCATAGAAACGAACCATCACTGTCACTGCATCCAGTGTCTCTGGCCATCATCTAGTGAGGGGTTCCATTTGCTGTAGTTGCTAAAGCACAGAGCTCATCAAGTCCAAGAAGCTGAGTCACTAACTTTCATTTTCTCTATATTTTTAAACCACACACTCCCAAGGCTTCCTGACTGGTGACTGAGTTAGATTAGACGCCTACTTGTTGGGTATCTTCTCTAACACTAAGTATCTTATAAGTTCTTGAGAGCTTATTATTCAAAGGGTACTGATTGTAAGAGTTTTCAACTGTTTTCTATTGACCAGAGTCAGGCACTCATTTCAGAAAGAGCTTGCTGGCAGGTTCTTATTTTAATGCAGCATCATTTAAAGGTGCCAAACATGTTCCTCTATCAGAGCAGTAAAGCCAAATGAATTTTATTCACTGATTCATCGCTTAGCAGCCAGTCCCCACTCCACAAAAAAAAATGCATTCCTATCATCACACAAGTGTAATGTCAAAGGGAAAGGATGTATATTGTAGTGATTAATGACATGACTTTGAATTTAGTCCTAGTGCCTTCGTTATGTAATTTTGGGCAGCTATCTAACATTCTGAGGGTCATATTTGTCACCTTTAAAATGGGTACAATGGTGTTAACCTCATAGATATTTTGTGGGAATTAAATGATATGCAGTATTGTATCTGGCATGTATTAAATACTCAAAAAATGCCAGCTAGTAGTGTGGTGGTAGTGATCTATATATTATTTGACATTCCTCCCACCAAGACACGGAAAACAAATCCTCCTTCCCTGAATATGAGTGAGCAAATACAGCTTCTTCTTGATGTGCTCACTCTCTCCCTCTCTGTCAATGCACATGTAAGTGTTCCAGTTCATGGACCCATCAAAAATTCTGACCTACAGCCAGGAGCAACTGGCAGACATGTGAGTGAGCTTTCAGATGATTCTAGCCTTCAGCCTTCAAATCTCCCCAGGCTGATATCAAGCAAAACAGAGATGAGTTCTTCTCACCAAGGCCTGCCCAAATCACAGATTCATGAGCAAAATAATTATTGCCATTGCTGCTGTTTTAGGCCACAAAGTTTGGGGGTGGTTTGTTATATAGCAACAGAGATAGCAACAGAGAGGTGGTACATCATTGAAACAACATGGGGACTAGTCACCAAAATCTGACAGAAATGTCACTTCCATTGCAGGCTAAGACATGAAGTACCATCACCACGACAAAAAATGTTTGTCCAGAAATGTGTAGTTTATAAAGCAGTCTCTTAACTGTCATCTCAATTGATGCCTATAACAACTCTAAAAGACAGGTAGGACCGCTAACCCTTTTTATAGAATAGACAATCGAGGTTCAGAGAAGTTAGCTAATTTGTACAAAATCACTCAACTAATAAGAGATAGAGTCAAATTTGGACTCTACATATTGATCTTTTTCCTTCCCTAAGACTACTTGGTCTCATATTTGGTGGTCACTTATGTGGGCCTCCCTTACTTTCATTCCCCAAACATTTATTGACACTCTGGAGTCTGTTTGATATACAGAAAAAGGTCTTTTCCATCATATAGCTAATAATCTAATAAGACAGGGGGCTAAAAACATGTGACACTATATGAAAGCCACAGTTAGCAAAAAATGGCAATGACACAACACCTACAGGGAATATCACTCTTGACGAATCCCTCAACAACTAGCAATAATAGCATAATTATATGGTTAAGATGTCTGTCAGGCACAGGCAGAGTTGCTTGGAGCAGATTATAGGCTAAAGGATGAGATGCTAGAAAAAGTTTTCATTACTTCCATCGCTGGGCAATGGGAACAGTGTGAAATGGGCCATTCTGACCTCTACAATGGGAAATAAATGACCAGATGTGTCAACAAACTGACATTTTTAAGGTTTGGAGTGGTAAATAAAATAATAATTTGAGAAGCTACAGGGAATGGAAAAGACAGAGGACAAAGACCAGAAACTTTTCCAAATCCTATTAGTATTCTGAACACATATATAGCCTTTTAATATTTTTGAAACATGAAGTACTGTTTTTTTTTTCTTTGCCTCCCTCTCCTCCCAGTTTTTCAAACTTGGGCAATTTTGATCCAATGAGAAAACAACAGTTAATAAAAGTAGCTAACATTTGTTGAACACAAACTGTGGACTAGGCATTTCCTTAAGAACTTTGCATGCATTATTTAACCCACATAACAATATTCTGATGTAGGTACTACTGTCTTCCTTTTACAGCTGAGGGAACTGAGGTATGAAGAAGTTGAAAATGTTGCCCAATATCTAACTGTCCTTGGTACTTAGTGGAGGTGGGACTGGAGCCCAGCAATCTGTCTCTAAAGGGCATCCTCTTAATCTCTACCCTGTACCGCATGGCTTCGTTTAAAGTACATGGCCTAGTGTTGGTATCATTAGAGGGCATTATGAAAGAGAGAGAGTCTTTAATTGTCCTTTCTAGATAACGTTGTAAGCAAATCATGCCAGAAATTCTTTAGATCCTTTCTCAGTGTGGGCACAGATTAAGTCCATGTCATTTTCTGTCCTCTGCCTAGCATATAGTCTCAGACACCTGATATTTGAAAAGTACAATTTTATAATAGACGTCAGCTATGATCAGTATTATTAATCTATGGTAGTTTTCACTGTACAATTAGCAATCTCTTTACGTGTAAAATAGTTTCTTTTTGTCTCCACTGTTACGATACATAGATTTATAAATGATAAGCAAGAGGTAATTTTAAGTCATGGTACGATCAAACCCGAAATACAAGACCATATTTTCTTTAGGGAGATGTTGTGTCTTGCCCACTGAAAGCTGAATGACTTTGTGCTGTCAATGCAGTACAAAGAGTTATTCTTATTTCGTCTTTTTTCTCAATATGTTATCCAGGATAGAGGTGTTTATAAAGCAGAGATTTACAGAGCTCAGAGTAAGCTGGATTTCAGCTTGTATGTCAACCAGACACCTTTTTATCACTCTAGTGTTTATATAGTTGATAGCTGCAGTCAGATAACAATAGAAAAGTAATAGTTCTGGCAGGCATATGATCAAGCTAAGCAAGTTATTTCTCTCTAATAGGGAAGAACTGTCCACTGTAAATATTTAAAACATTAGATTGCAAACAAGGAGTTTCATTAGTTTGGAAATCCAGCCAGTACTGTAGCAGAGTGGCTTCACAAAAACAACCCAGAAGAGTCTCGAACTTTGACCTACCTAGAAACCACCCCCTCCCTACCCTCCGCCATTATGGGGCTATAGCTAGGGTGATGGAAGGCAGGAGCGACAGTCCCCTGGCATGCCAATCCCACTCCGCTCCACCTCAACCACAATTACCATGAATAGGTGAGGTAGGCGAGGCAGTATTGTGTGACACCCCTTTCTGGACTTGAGAACTAGGCTTCTTGGCCATGAGGGGAAGACAGGGCAGGGACCAGAGTGAGGAAGGCAGGCACAGCAAACTTCTGATTTTTCTCTCCATTACCTTGGCTTGACTAGAAAAAGCTCCTTTGCTGAGGAATAAGAAAGATCACTTTGAAGAGAATGGAGTTCAAGCCCCACTCCTAGTCACTCAGCTATCTCCTTCATAAGCCCTCTGGGAGGTTTCTGGTTGTTATTAGTACCTGCAATGTTTTTTTTTTTTTTTTTTCTCCCTTAAAATATGGGCAGGGCACACCTTTTCTTCTTTCCAAACCTATGCAGTTAAGAAGTCCACTCCTCCCTGAGAGGATAGATTAGAGCTCAGCAAGCAAATGGCCTCTTATTTTTTGCCAAAGATAGCAAGAGTAAAAAGGAAGCTTCCTGTAGCACTGGAAAGAGAATGAAGGTAGTTTAGGAAAAGGAGTATAAATAGCAAACAATATTCTGAAATATAATAAAATCATTAATATGCTTCTTAGCAATATTATTGTTGGATTATATACATGTCACTTATTTTCTGCATTTCTTAACAGGAATTAAACATTAATCCCCAATGCACGATTCTTTTCCCCAGTCTGTCTTCTTCTCTAGCTACAAATAATAAAGCCTAAAGCATATGGATAGCTCCTTCTCTACTGTATTTTTTAACCTCTTTACACTCACGTCATAGTCATTATATCAAAAAAATGCTTTTTCTTTTAATAAAATAAACCCTGTGCTATGTTTTTCTTTCGGCCCCAGCCAAGATTCAGCTCTTACGTTCTCAAATATTATTTATATCATTGCATCTGGTGATTACACTCTATTAATTAGGTTTTTTTTTCATTTTTACATTTCTGTCCTGCCAGATCAGCTCAAGTTATTAGAGATGGAAGGTTTAAGCATTGCAGGCACCAGTGACATCATGGTTACCATAGAAATAAAAATCTAGCAACAATAATACTAGGTTTCTTTCTTTATCAGCCATGCTACATTGCTGGTGTTCAAATCTTCCACCCGCAGGTGAAAGCTCAGAAGCTCCCTATCATTACATAACCTATACTATTCCAAACACATTTTCAGAATTTAAAAATGAGAAAGAAAAAAAAGTGAGAGTCATTTATATCCAATCTGTCAACTTACGTAATTAGTCACAGGTACTTCAAAGCCCTAAATGAAGATAAGGTAAATAAAACATACACTTGAAACCTGGAACGGAATAAGACCTCCATTACCTGGTATTCATGACCAAAATACTATTACATGGTATTCATACTGTATCCTAAACTAAATGACAAATTATGAAATTCCTAGGCGTGAAGTTTGCCTTCCTTTTACAAACTAGTTCTAGATTCTTTTTTATACCATTTTAATTATTGCCTGAAAACAGGACTGTACCTTTAGAATATTTCCATTTTGAAAACAAAGAAAAGAGCTTACCCTGGGCTGTTTTTCACCAGCTACTTGAATTCTTACGGTGAGCCATCTCCTTTTAGACTGAATAGCTAGGTATTTTCTGTCAGTTACATTTCTGAGAGAATAAAGATTACTGTCAGAAACCAATTACTCAAACTGATTGCGGCCTGGTAATATCAGGTTGCTATTGACCTTGATATAACTACCTCCACACACTTCACCCTACTCTGTTTAACAAAATGCAACATAGAATCATTTTGCAATTTTAAAATTTTAATTTATATTCTCTCTTTCTCTCTCTCTCCTTTCTTACCTCCCTTGCCCTCTACCTCTCCCTCCCCCTCCCCCTCCCTCCCATCCTCACTCCATCTCTGAGAAAAGCTGTGGCTCGAATTAGGAATGATTTTGAAATAAGTTCTAAACTTGCCAAACTCTCCAACCAGCTTCCATAAATTAATGACTCTTTTAGTGATCAATAACAAGACATGATTTCCCACTGAATTCTAACACTGCAGATCAATCTTCGGTTGCCACTACCTCCATGACTTAGTGTTCCTAAGATTTATGATGGTGGTAAAAATGCTTTATTGAAATACAACACGAACCTAATTGAGTACAATCCTGTACAAATTGCAAAGGTATGTAATGCTATAATTAATGTAATTAGAGAGGAAAATTGATGGCCATTACAAATGCAATCAAAGACTTTTTACATTATTATATTTATCACACTGATGGGCTTATTGTCATTTGTAAAACACATGCCCATTTTAACAGTAAAATTGGCTAAAAATAATAATAAAGTAAAATAAACAATAAGTGTGGTGTTCTTTGAATGACTAGGAGTAGCTCTAGGTAGCGGCAAACCCATACCATAGCACTGTCAATCCATTAATTTCAGCCATTTTCTTGATTAATTCTGATCACCACAGCTGGATCAATCAAGTAGTGATCTTCATTGATCACTGAGGCAATATAAAATGAATGAATTTTTATTTCCATACACCATTTATTTTGTGCATACTGGCAGAGTCATACTCCCTCTGATTCTCTGGATAAACAAGGCTAGCAAACAAATGGTTTTGCCATTCAAAATGCTATTTTACTTTGTCAATGCCAGACAGAGCAGTTGCCACATAAGTATAACCATACTCAAATATCTCAGACAATTTCTAAAAAACAGCAAGCCTAGCTGAAAAAAAATGGAAATGCTACTTACAATTCTAATCTGACATCACGTGGATAGAATCAAAGCATTTTTCTTAATTCAGGTGAAAGCAGTTGTGGGTTTAGAAGTTGTCTGTATCTGGAAGTCAGGGAGTATATATACTTGAATGGAGGGTTAGAAAAGACAGCTCATAGATAGATGGACACTAGCACAGGCTCTGCAGACAAGAAAAACCTGATTGGTTTCAGGCCATGGATGTGGAAAACAAATGAATCATCAAATAGCCTACTCAATTTTCTCATTGAAATGAAAATAACTGAAAACGAAAATAGCTTGAAGTATGCTATGAGTAGCTGCACCAGCATCATGTTGAAGAGGCCTCAAAGGAACACCACAGGAGCCCAAGAAGCAGCCCAAACCCTGCTGGGACTGTGGGTTTAGACAGGCAACTTCATGTCACTGCAACCAACAGGTTTTGTGTGTCTGTGTGTTCGGGGGTGGGCACAAGGAGAGTTCTATTTCTGCTTCAGGCAGGCTCATGAAGTTGGACAATCCCTGGGGTTCTGAAGTACTCCCAGAGATTTAAATTTACCCGGATTCTTGTTGTTTGTGTTCAAAATGGAGTTTTTCTAGAAAGATGATTTGAAACATCAATATATATCTCATGAAATAATTTAATCTAAGATTTTTCTAAATTATCTTGATATTTTTCAGCACCAAAAGAAAATGTATAATTCATTTTAACATGTTAATACTAGTGTTTCTTTCAATCCTCTCAACTCAGGAGAAATCACATCATCTTTTATTCTGCCAAGATTATAAAAGGTGGACAAAGACTCTTAATCTCTAAATCAGAGGACCTCAAACTTTTTTACCTTAACACAAACAGATTGTTTTACACTGTGACCTAGTACACATACATGTGTGTCTGCATACCTTTGCATGTACACATGAAACCAGGTTTTATAAATCAATACTTTATATGTGATGCATACTGATATTTCTATTCTATTCTACTTCTTAAATATGCTAGTTGTGACCTACTAAATTTTATAACCCACTAATAGTTCTCAACTTGTAGTTTGAAAAGAAGTATTCTAAATCATAGTAGTTGGTAAGTTTCTAAAAGCCACAGCTGCCACGGCCACTGTCACCCAGTTGTAATATCCATGGTTTCTTTTCTCTCCCCCAAGAAGAACTACAGTCTTACCCCAAAAAGCAAAACCCAACCCCACACACCACACACAAACAAACACACACACACACACACACACACACACACACCTGACATTTAGAGATGATAAAGAGAACCCCGATCACTTTGGCTGAATATTCATGAGTTAAAATATGGTAATTGACTTGCTTTTTCTGTGTCATCACTCTAATTTTTCAAGTGGCTTTATTCCAAGGCCAGAAGAAGAAGCTTCCTCTCAGACCTCAAATTATTATTGAAGTGCTACCAAACCTCAGATGAGGCAGGCAAATAATTTCTATTTCCTCCATTTATTTTCTTTCTTAATTTAGTTAAAGTGTGTACCATTTCAGCTTTTTTCCCCTATAATTATAGATTTGAGAGAGCTATTTAGCTTATGAGTTCATACCTGGGCAGTATGAAATACTGGCAGATGGAAAACTTGATGGTAGCCAGGAAAACACACTACAGATAGCTCCCAGCCAGTCTACCAGAACTTCGAGAGGAAATTTAGCAATTGCAAAGATTAGAATGGCTCTGTGGTTATCTTTGCTGGCAAGGAATGCAATGGATTGCACTGTAATATGAGGTTCGGCCAAGGATTTCATAGTATAGGAATGAGACCAGATTTGGAGCCATGATCCAAAATTGCTAATGTCTACATCCAACTGACAAGTAGATAATGGGAAAGTTCATTAAACACAAGAGATACAATGTCATTCACATTGCATAAAGGAAGTTATTGCAGTAAGTAAAGCTCTTTCTCTTTATGGAACAGATGTGTTTCCAAAAATGTGGCTGTAAAACTAATTTATGTAAAACAAATCTTATGTTTCATTGGTTTCCATGATAAAATTTGACATGAGTCCCCAAAGAAAAGATATCACAATAGACTGAATTGAAAAGTTTTGGTGACTAGCTGAGTTGGTGCTATGTTTACAGACTAAATAAGTTGTTACCAAAACAGTATGACAGGTTCTTCTGCTCCGAAGAACCTACCACATTGCTTCCCAGTCACCATCAACTCCTTGGTTTTAATAGCATTAGAAAACGTCTTTAATCAAGAAAATATACATAGGGCTTCCCTGGTGGCGCAGTGGTTGAGAGTCTGCCTGCCAATGCAGGGGACATGGGTTCGTGCCCCGGTCTGGGAAGATCCCACATGCCACGGAGCAGCTGGGCCCGTGGGCCATGGCCGCTGAGCCTGCGCATCCGGAGCCTGTGCTCCGTCCGCAACAGGAGAGGCCACAACAGTGAGAGGCCCACGTACCGCAAAAAAAAAAAAAAAAAAGAAAAAAAAAAGAAAATATACATAAAATGACAGGTCCCCAAGGAGTAGAAGGTCTTTAATTTGAATAAAAAATTCAACATTTACTGAGTACCTAATACGTTCTAAACCATCAGCTAGGAACTGAAAATAGAGATTTAAAAGGACTCCTGCCCTTAAATATATGATTGTGGAGTAGATAAGAAATGCCCATATGTAAATGTGGAAAGTAACTGGCATAAGTAGGAAATTGTAACCTCTTCATCATGCTTCCTCAAAGGGCATTTAAGGAGCAATCCACTACCAGAAAGACAGGGAATTCCAGAAGTGTGGTCAAAGGAATACTAGACTGGCTACCTGTGGGATACAGTCAGAGTATAACTATGAAAAGTAGGCATGGGAAAGAGAGCTAGAGGTAATGTTTTATCATTAATGGAAATTAAGGAGGCCTAACATGTTTATTGGGTTACAGTTTTCTAAACTCTTTTAAATACATTTTTTTAATTATTATTATTAGTCCTACTTAGGGAAGGATATGGTGGGTTAAGAGTATGGACTTTTGAGCAAGAGTGCCTAGATTTGAATTCTGGATCAGGATGAAATGGGTTAGTTATTTAACATGTGTGTGCCTGGCTTTCCTCATTTGTTACATGAAAATAACATTATTACCTATTATTTACCAAACAGGGTTACTGTGGGAATGAAATTGACACAAAGTGATTATATTTCTTCTTCCCATCATCACCACCATCCACATCATCATACAGGTAAGGATATTGTGGCTTTTAGAGGAATTAAGAAATGTGACCAGACTCAAACTAGCAAGTTGTAGGGCTGGATTTTAAATTTAGGTCATTCCAAATTGTTATTTTTAATTCTTTATTGTTAGTTATTGAAATAAAACACACTTATAGGATAAAAAGTATACAGATTGATGCTTTTTCACAAGTCTGGTTGAAAAATTTAAATATCAGAAACTGAAAACCCATCCTTCTCATGTTCTGTCCAGTCACTTCCTCTCCTTAGCATAACCACAGTATTAACTCTGAAACAGAGGCTAGTTTTGCTTGTTCTTGAACTCAATACAGATAAAGTCATATAGTATGTACACTTTTGTGTCTTGCTGTTTTCATGGTTCTGAGGTTCATCCATATTATTTAGTACAGTTGTAAATCCTTTATTCTTATTGCTGTAGAGCCTTGCATTGTGTGGCTATCCCACAACCAATTGACCCATTCTACATTCAGGGGACACTGGGCTACTTTCCAGTTTTTGTCTATTACAAATAGTGCTGCTTTGAAAATTCTAGTATATATCTTTTGGTAAACATAGGTGTAAATTTGTTTTGGGTACATGCCTAAGAATAAAATTTCTGGTCTTATCTATGCTTATGTTTAGTTTTATTATATAATGACAAAAGAGCTTATAATAATTTACACTTCCACCCCAGTAGTATGTGAGTTCTGGTTGTACCATACCCTCTCAAATACTTGCTTTTTCCATCTTTTATTTCAACCATTCTGGTGGGTATGTGCTGAGTAGCACTGTGGTTTTAATTTATATTTCATAGCTGTAGGTATCCCTTTCACTTAAGTCTCTGTTTTAGCTATAGCAGTACACCACTTCAAGGCCCTTCTCCAAATAGATAAGCCATGTTGGGGGGGGTCAAAAGAGGGGCTGAGTATTCATACAACAGTCTTAAGGTAAGACTTCCATGTGAGGTCAGCAAAATGGTGGACTAGGAAGCTCTAGGTGCCCATTCTCTATGGAAATTTGTTATATGTGTATATATATATATATATATATATATATATATATATATATATATATATATATGAGAGAGAGGCAAGAAAGACTGGCTTTATAAGAGCTCTCAAAGATAATCAAAAGTCTTACAGCAATAAAGCAAATGTCCAATCAAGAAAAAGCCACATTCAAATTGGTAGAGTAGTTTGTTTTCACTTGCCTTGGTATAATCCCCTCCCTGGTATGGCATAATCTTCTCTGGAAAAGATGGAAATCTGGTTCCAAATTAGCCTCAATCCAGAGGAGGCAGAACATACTTCATCTGCAATCTTCTAACCTGTCTGAGGGTTGCCTGATGAACTAGTCTCTGTTTTACCTAACACATAGCTCAGACAGGGTAAATCAGCATAACTTGGATCTCAGAGTAGGAAAAGATTTAAGAATACCTTAAACCTTCACCTGGGGCTTTTCCTACAACTCAAAGCACATCCAGCTAATAAGTATAGGACTGCTCTAGCAGACAGCCCATCCACATAAACTGAAAGAGGTGGTTGGTTTTCCAAATGTCCAATTTTCAACAAAAATATCATCATGTGTACGTGATCCTTAATAACATATGAGTGGATTCCCAAAAACTTAGAGGCCAGAAGCAGCAGGATGATATTTTTAAGAGTATAGTACCAAAAGAAAAAAAAAAATCTGTCAATTAAGAGTTCTATACCCAGCAAAACTTTTTTTCAAAGATGAGTTTGAAAATAAGACATCCCTAGATAAACAAAAGCTTTGGGAGTTCATTACCACTAGCCCTGCCCTATAAAAATTGTTTAAGGGAGTCCATCAGGTTGAAATGAAATGTCACTACAGAGAAACTTACTATACATAGAGATATAATGATCTCTGGCAAAGGTAAATACATGGATAAATTAAAAAACACTCCCTAGGGCTTTCCTGGTGGCGCAGTGGTTGAGAGTCCGCCTGCCGATGCAGGGGACACGGCTTTGTGCCCTGGTCTGGGAGGATCCCACATGCCGCAGAGCGGCTGGGCCCGTGAGCCATGGCTGCTGAGCCTGCGCATCCAGAGCCTGTTGCTCCGCAACGGGAGAGGCCACAACAGTGAGAGGCCCGTGTACTGCAAAAAAAAAAAAAAAAAAAAAAGCAGAAAAACATCCTACAGAAAAGAGAACTACAGACCATTATTCATGATGAATATTGATGTAAAAAATCCAACAAAATACTAGCAAACTGAATTCAGAATCATATTAAAAGGATTATACACTATGACCAAGTGAGAGTTATTTCTGGAATTTAGGGATGTTTGAACATATGTAAATCAATCAATGTAATACAATACATTAACAGAATGAAGGAAAAAGCCATATGGTACTCTAAATAATACAGAAAAAACTTCTGACAAAATTCAACACCCTTTCATGATAAAACTATTCAACAAACTAGGAATAAAGGGAAACTGCCTCAACATAATAAAGGCCATAAATAAAAAACCTATAGCTAACATCATAATCCATAATGACAAGACTAAAAGCTTTTCCTCTAAGTTCAGGAATAAGACAAGGATACCTGTTTTCACCACCTCTATGTAGAAAACACTAAATATCACACACACACACACACACACACACACACACACCCCTGTTAGAACAAATCCAGCAAAGTTGCAAGATGCAAAATCAATTGCACTTCTATAGACTAATAAACTATCTGAAAAGGAAATTAAAAGAATTCCATTCACATTAGCATCAAAAAATACATAGGAATAAAACATAACCAAGGAGTTGAAAGACCTGTATACTAAAAACTACTTAACATTGCTAACAGAAATTTTAAGAGACATAAATAGATGGAAAGGCATTCAATGGTCACGGTTTGGTAGTTAAGATATCAGTACTACTCAAACCAATCTACAGATGCAATGCAATACCTACCAAAATCTCAATGACATTTTTTGCAGAAATAAAAAATCCATACTAAAATGTATATGGAATCTCAAGGGACCCCAATAGCCAAAAAAATCTTTAAAAAGAAGAACAATGTTGGAAGACTCACAATTCCCAATTTCAAAACTTACTACAAATCTACAGTAATCAACACGGTGTGGCACTAGCATAAAGACAGAGATATAGACCATTGGAATAGAATAGAGAATCTAGAAATAAACCCACACATATACGGCGAAATGACTTTTTATAAGAGTACCAAGACAATTCAATGTGGAAAGGACAGTCTTTTCAACAAATGGTACTGGGAAAACTATATATCCACCTGCAAAAGAATGAAGTAGAATCCTTGTCTTATACCATATAGAAAAATAAAAGTAGATCAAAAACTTAAACATAAGACCTAAAACTATAAAAATTTCCGAAGAAAGCATAGGGGGAAGCTTCATGACATTAGATTTGGCAGTGATTTCTTGATATGATACTAAAAGCACAGAAAAATTATACTTCATCAAGATTAAAAACTTTTTTTGCATCAAAAGGACACTATCCACAGAGTAAAAGGGCAGCACACAGAATGGGTGAAAATATTTTGAAATCATACATCTGATCAGGGATTACTATCTAGAATACATAAAGAACTCCCACAATTCAAGAACAAAGGGGAAAAAAAACCCCAAACAACCCCACTGAAAAATGGGCAAAGGCTTGAATAGATATTTCTCCAAAGAAGATATACAAATGGCCGATAAGCACTTGAGAAGATGCTCAACATCACTAATCATTAGATAAATTCAAATAAAAACTACAAGGAGATACCATTTCAATTCCATTAGGATGGCTATTGCCATATCAAAAATTGAAAAATTAAAAAAAAAAATAACAAGCATGGAAGATGTGGAGAAATTGGAAGCCCTGTGTTTTGCTGGTGGAATGTAAAATGGTGCAGCCTCAGTAGAAAACAGTATGGTAGTTCTTCAAAAACTTAAACAGAATTACCATATGATCCAAAAATTCCAGTTTTGATTATATACCCAGAAGAATTTAAGTCAGGGACTCAAACAGGTATTTGTACACCCATGTTCATAGCATCATTATTCACAATATCCAAAAGGTGGTAACACTTGGGTTGCTTCCATATCTTGGCTCTGGTAAATGGTGCTGCTATGAACATTGGGGTGCATGTATATTTTCAAATTAGTGTTTTTGTTTTCTTCAGATAAATATGAGGGATGGAATTGCTGGATCATATGGTAGTTCTGTTTTTAGAGGTTATTTTTTGAGGAATCTCCATATGTTTTCCATAGTGACTGCACCAATTTACATTCCCACCAACAGTGCACAGGGGTTCCCTTCTCTCCATGTCCTTGCCAACATTTGTAGACTTTTTGATGATAGCCATTCTGACAGGTGTGACTTCATCTTCTTTAGATTTGCATTTCTCTAATAATTAGCAATCAAGCTATAGAAGCAACACACACGTGTCCATCAACAGACAAATGTATAAATAATAGAATATTACTCAGCTATAAAAAGCATGAAATTCTGCCATTTGCAACAACGTGGATGGACCGACAGAATATTATGCTTAGTAAAATAAGGACAGAGAAAGACAAAAAGTGTATAATATCACTTGTATGTGGAATCTAAAAAATAATAAAAACGAATGTATAGCAAAACTGAAACAGACTCACAGATACAGAAAACAAACTAGTGGTTACTACTGGGGAGAGGGAAGGAGGGAAAGGCAAGATAGGGGTATGGGATTAAAAGATATAAACTACTGTGTATAAAATAGATAAGCAACAAGGTTATATTGTATAGCACAGGGAATTATAGCCATTATCTTGTAATAACTTTTAATAAAGCATAATCTATAAAAATATTGAATCACCATGCTGTACACCTGAAATTAATAAGACATTGTAAATCAACTATACTTCAATAAAAATGGTGGTAGCAATCCAAATATCCATTTACGGATGAATGGATAAACAAAATATAGCACTTACTTAGAATATTATTCAGCCTTAAAAAGGAATGAAATTCTGATACATACTACAACATAGTTGAACTTTGAAGACATCATGTTAAGTGAAATGAGCCAGTCACAAAAGTAAAAATATTATGATTCCACTTATATGAGGTACTAAGGAATAAGCAAATTCATGGAGACAGAAGGTAGAATAGTGGTTACCAGAAGCCCAGAGAGAAGGAGGAATGGAAAGTTATTGTTTAGGGGGTACAGGGTTTCAGTTTGGGATTCTGGAGAAGGATAGTGGTGATGGTTACACAACAATATAAATGTACTTAATGCCACTGAATTGCACACTTAAAAGTGGTTAAAATTGTAAATTTTATGTTATGTATATTTTACCAGAAAAAAAATCTTCTTCCATAGCAAAATGGTGAGAAGCTCTAGGTTTACACATGCTTGGACCTGGTGATGGAATAAAGGCCAGTAAGTTCTGAGGCAGCGGAAATGGTCTCGCTGAATTATCTTGCCTTAAAAGGTTAGCTGAGTAAGTCAATGGGTAGAGAATTTTAATTATGCTTCAAGTAATTATTGGTGACATGTGGGGTATTATTAAGGTGCTAAGCATTATAGTTTTGGGTGTTCAGTCAAGTCAAGGTAGGACTCCATCCAAAAGCTCAAGATATGAGAAACTGAGTCTCTTTTTCACGATAGTGGTAGGCAAAATTTCAATAGAGTATTAAAGTACCAGATAGCTGGATCGTGACTTAGAATAGGCTTAAATTCTAACAGACAACTTGAACGCTAGACAGAAAAACTGAGATTGAAGTTCAACTATATATACTGAGCCAACTGAGGAGCTAGGCATTGGTGGCAGTGAGTATTGGTGATAAAGAGGATTGGAGGCTACATTGGACCCCAGATCACAGCAGATACTCAATTTAGGGCAACAAGATTTTAAGCCCCAAGCTAAGGCCTTTGTTATATTTTCTGCCTTAGTCAAGTTTGGGTTCAGGTCTGGAGAGGGCCTGGGGCCTCTGGCCCCATATCAACATATACAGCTGGCCTGGTATCCTCAAAGAAGTGACTGGGGATGACAAGAACATGAAATTAGAGGGAATTGAAAGACTGACTGGACAGGATGCTTTTAACCAGGAACCTACCAGTTAGAAGAAGTTGCACAGCTCATAGAGGCTAGAGAGCTATCTAGAGAGTGATCCTAAATAATAGGCTAGTCATTCATTTGCTCCAGAAATCCAGATGTTTGCCCCAGTGGGGCTGAGCGAGCACAAAGCATCTAATTGACTAGAATAACCCATACTGAAATTTGGTGATTTCTCAAATATCAAAAGGAAAAAAATATTTAATGCTTATATTACATATAAATTATATACACATATATAAAATCATTCAACTTTGTTGAAATATCCACATACTTTATAGATTCATTCCATTTTTACATTTTTGAAACAGAAGGTTTAAAAAGAAAGTAAAGTACATAAAATTAATAAAGCATATATATGCTTAAAATATTTAATGAAAGTTTTCATAACATTCTGCTGATAGAAATCTTTTTGGTAAAATGAAATTCAAACATTTAATAAACTTTGAGTTTGGAAAGAAAGGACATATATCTAATGAAGGCAACAATCTAAATTTTGATACTTGTGACTTTACCACCTTCAAATTTTCAAAGATGTGTGTTAAGGTTATTTCTAACAGGAAAAACAAATGTAATAAGATAGCCATACTCTGCTAATCAGATGTAGAGCCTGTGTGACAGTTAAAATGGACATCATCTCAAATCTCCTGCTTTCTCTTTCATGGAATCTGGGCTCAGATCCTAATTTGTGCATTACAGCAGAACAGCTGGAGCTGAAGCTGATTGGAAGTATTGGCAATTCATATTTGCATGCCCAAATATCAGCTTTTTAGGATTACTTTCAAGATATTAGTAAAGAGCAAATGTTCTTTTCTATCTTATACCTTACTCTTCAAAGATAACTTGTCTGAGGATTATCAAGCCTTAAGTAAGTAAAATCAAAGAGGTCAATAAAAGACTGAGCTACTGCATGTGGGATATTGGTAATTTAAGGGTAATTTAATTTAAAGAGCTCACAAAGTGATTCTCTAATCACGGACTCTGGAGTCAAACTGCCTGGATCTCAATTCTGCCACTGTGAGCTTTGTGATCTTGAGCTAGTCACATACCTCTTACTTCATAGTTGTGAGGATTAAATGATTTATTGTGAAGAATTAATGAGTTAATAAAATTAAAGCATTTAGAGCAGTATCCGGATGATAATTAGTACCATATAAACATTAGCAATTATTATTTTGACCTTTAAAAAGTAATATAATCAAAGCAAGAAGTCAAATGGCTTTTACCATTCTGAATAAACGCAGTTCAAACTTGAGCTCACACAATGCAGAGTAAAAGTTATAAAGCACATAAGATTGTTCCACATTTCCAGTTTAAGATCAAGTTGGTAAATTTCAGTATTGTACGTAGGATTTACCTTTTGTTAGTTTCCAAAACATAGGTTAACAACTATTCCTGTTTAAATTGTATTAAACAAAAACTTTGCCATTACTGTAGAGCCCCAAACTATTTTATATGATGAAACTGAAGAGGCGAATATTACCTTTTCTTGGATAAACTCACAGCTGTCACCAATTTATCTTGCAACAGCACATGGGTTGGACCTTGAGGCCTCATCACCAAGAAAACATGAATTCAAAATATAAATAGCTGCTTCTGACCAAGCTAGAAGTCGGCTACAGCAGTGGTCCCCCCTCCCCGCCCCTTCCTTTTGGCTATGCAATTACAGAAGATAAATTTCTTAATCAGAAAGCAGACTAGCTTGTGGCTTGTTCTTTTACATGTTGATTTCATTTAAATTAGCCCTCTTGAAAGCAATCTTTAATGCAGCACAGTCAATGAATATTTCAACACCATATTTACTGAAATCAGATTTCCACAGCAAACACAACGGCAACTTTCTGGTATTGAAAAGTTTTAATGTTTAAAAAAAAAAAAAAGCAGGAATATCCCTCTCTAAGTCTCATAAGTACATTTCAGGGTTGCAGAAAATTTACAGCAAGAAAGAACACTGCTCTGAGAATCTGAAGATCAGATTTCAAGTTTCATCTCTGCTGGTAACACATTTAGGAGAGCAGGATTTTCCAACAATTCAATTCTTCAATTCTATGGAAAAGTAGAATTGATTTGCCCTAAACTATTCCTTCTACAGGTGAAAGTTCTGAGGTCCAGGGAAACGAAGGTCCTAAGGCTAGTTAGCAACACAACAGGGAATAAAGAGTCAGCTCCCCTCACACCAACATATTGAACTTTCCTTTAGAACATTCTGCTTGTCAACAGATTCAATTAGTATTTATGGAGCATTTCCTATGAACTAAGGACTGTAGTAGATATTTTCACATGTGTTATCTCTCATGGGTTCCTTTTAAAATGAAGCAACCTTTGTGGTTGTATTAGTTTGCTACGGCTGCCATAATAAAATACCACAGACTGGGTAACTTAAAGAATAGAAATAAATTTCCTTACATTTCTGGAGGCTGAAAGTCCAAGATCCAGGTGTGGGCAGGACTAGTTTCACCCTGAGGCCCCTCTCCTTGGCTTGCAGATGGCTGCCTTCCCCCTGTGTCCTCGTATGATCATCCCTCTGTCTCTGTTTGTATCCTAATCTCATCTTCTTATAGGGACACCAATCCTATTGGATTAGGGCCCACCCATATGACAACACTTTACCTTAATTACTTCATTAAAAGCCCAATCTCCAAATACAGTCACATTCTGAGATACTGGAGGCTAAGGCTTCTATATATGTATTTTGGAGGTAAACACAATTCAGCCCATAACAATGGTTTCTATTAACTTACTCTAGCATAACCTGTTACAGCTTGATTTGTAAAACCTTAACCTGTTGTGTCTCCTCCCACTTCAGTAAGTGCTTACTCACCTCTTCAAGCCAGCCCTGCTTCAAACCAACTGCACCATTTTCTTTCTTTTCCTTTTGTTAGCTGTCTCTCCGATTTTTTTTCCTTTTCCTCTAACTTCCCTCATTTGTAATGAGTTACTATTATATAAAATGCTAGGCTCCCTAATCTTTCATATAATCTCTTATGCTTTTTCACAATGAGCGGGCAAGGCAAATTTTAGTAAGCGCATTTTACTAATGTAAAAACTGAGGTTTAGAAAAGTTGAGTAACTTTCCCCAAGTCACTCAACAAGTAATGGAGGATCTGTAGTTTGAACTCAGATCTGACTCCCAAATCTATTCTTTCCTTTCTTGTAACTTACCACTTCTATTTTTCTTACTACCTGCTAATACCTTAGGCCTGGCAGTTTTCAATGGCTTAATTAGTACTACAGAGCCATGTTGGAGGAACACCCAGTGCTAAGTGCTGTTTTCTAAAAAAATCAGGTGTCTCCCATTTCTGTTGTTACCAATTGAATTAATATAACAAACGAATTAGATGAGAACTGAGCTTGAGCAAAATGGAAACAAAAGGTCTTAAATGTTTTAACGCCTTCATAAAATTGGTTCTGTTATAAATTAAATATATTATTCATCCTTTCTACTTACATCTGTCCCCATCATATGAATGTGAAATTAGGGCTTTTCCACATGGGCACAGAGAATGACAGAAAATCTCTAATTAAGGTGGTACCCTTAATGTAAATTATATTAATGCCTTTGAAAACAGCACATGCCCTGAATATAAACCCAAGGGCAGTGGAGTAGGTTGCAGTTCTTCAAGACCTCATTCATTCATGCAACAAATACTTACTGAAAACCTCCACAATGCCAGGCCCCGTGGGAGGTGCCACAGATAGCACCATGAACAAGACAGGGAGAGTCTCTGTCTTCCTGAAATTCAGAGTCTAATGAGGGAGAAAGACATTAGACAATGATTTGCACAAACAGCAGAAGAGTAACTATTTGTGCTAGGTCTATGAGCGAAAGTAAAACAACCTGAGTGAGCAGATAACTGGGGAAGTTTTACCTTTCTGAGAGATCAAGAAAGGCCTCCTGAAGAAAGTGACATTTAAGTTGAAACAAAAAGGAAGATAAGATGTGGAATCTAAAAAATTGATACAAATGAAATTATTTACCAAACAGAAATAGACTCACAGACATAGAAAACAAACTTATGGTTACCAAAGGGGGTGGGAGGAGATAGGAGTTTGGGATTGACATATACACACTACTATATATACAATAGATAAAAAACAAGGACCTACTGTATAGCATAGGGAACTATACTCAATATCTTGTAATAACCTATAATGGAAAAGAATCTGAAAAAGAATATATATATATATATACACACACACACACACACACACAACTGAATCACTTTGCTGTACACCTGAAACTAACACAACATTGAGGGGAGGCGAAGGGTAAGCTGGGACAAAGTGAGAGAGTGGCATGGACATATATACACGACCAAATGTAAAATAGATAGCTAGTGGGAAACAGCCGCATAGAACAGGGAGATCAGCTGGATGCTTTGTGACCACCTAGAGGGGTGGGATAGGGAGGGTGGGAGGGAGGGAGACGCAAGAGGGAAGAGATATGGGGATGTATGTATATGTATAACTGATTCACTTTGTTATAAAGCAGAAACTAACACACCATTGTAAAGCAATTCTACTCCAATAAAGATGTTAAAAAAAAAAAGAAACTAACACAACATTGTAAATTAACTATACTTCAATTTTAAAAAAGGATTACTTAGAAACTAACAATTACACAACTTTAAAGTCTGGGAACAGATGGTTCCTTTGGGTTAAAAAAAAAGGATATTAGCCAGATAAAGAAGGACAGAGCATTGTAGGGAAGGGGAACAGCATCTACAAACAGCCTAAAGAGGGAAGGTGCTCAGTGCACTGGAGGGACAGAAGTAGGGCCAGAGAGGCTCTCAGGAAGGAGTAAGGAGATAAATGTGAGGAGAATGGTGCAGGCCAGACATACAGGACCTTGTAGGTTAGGAAGAGGAATCAGAATGAGAGATATAATCCGGATTACTTTTGAGGGAAATGCTATTGTGATATTTTCATAATTAAATACAAATCTAGTTCAGTGAATCTTCTTACAAAAATGAAAAAGAACTGTGTATCATTACCATAATGCAGGCCCTTGTAACACATCAGTGGGAGGTACATTCTGTTAGCCTCCATGAGTATTGTTCTGTGTATTTCCTAGAAAAGTAGAAATGGATAGTAATAAGGATGGTAAAAACCACCACAATGAAATCTTGCTATCATCATGGAAGCCTCAAAAGAAAGCCAAGAAATTTGCTAAAAGAGTAGATGTCAGTACAGATGGCCAATAGGCACATAAAAAGATGCTCAACTTCACTAAATATTAGAGAAATGGAAATCAATAGTACAATGAGGTATCACCTCACACCAGTCAGAATGGCCATCATTAAAAAGTCTACAAATAATAAATGCTGGAGAGGGTGTGGAGAAAAGGGAACACTCTTACCCTTTTGGTGGGAATGTAAATTGGTGCAGCCACTATGGAAAGCAGTATGGAGGTTCCAAAAAAAACTAAAAATAGAGTTTCCATATGATCCAGCAATCCCACTCCTAGGCATATATCCAGACAAAACTATAATTCAAAAAGACACATGCACTCATATGTTCACAGCAGCACTAGTTGCAATAGCCAAGACATGTAAGCAACCTAAATGTCCATCAATAGATGAATGGATAAAGATGTGATACATATATACAATGGAATATTACTCAGCCTTAATAAAGAATGAAGTAATGCCATTTGCAGCAACATGGATTGACCTGGAGATTAGTGTACTAAGTAAGTCAGAAACAGAAAGACAAATACCATATGGTATCACTTATATGTGGAATCTAAAATGAGACACAAATGAACATATCTACAAAACAGAAACAGACTCACTAACATGGAGAAGAGATTTGTGGTTGCCAAGGGGGATGGGGGCGGGGAGGGAAGGATTGGAAGTTTGGGATTAGCAGACTCAAACTATTATATATAGGATGGATAAACAACAAGGTCCTACTGTACAGGACTGTATATATGTTAAACTACAAAGATTGCATTAAAAAAAAAAACAGACAATATGTGCAAAGTCCAATCTTCCGTAACAATGATACAAACACCTAACATTTGTTGGGCGTTTGCTATGTGCAAGGCACTATTCTAAGGTCTTCATATCTACTTTCTTATTCAAGCTTCACATTGTACAGATGAAGACCTGAGACACAGAACAGTTAAATAACTTTCCCTCAGCTAATAACTGGTGGAGCAGGCCCTCCAAATAAATTTTCAACTAGCCTGAGTTGAGAACTAACACTTATTAGAAATGTACTTGTTTTGTAGCTCTGCTAAGTGGTTTATGTATATTATCTAATTTACTCTCCATAAAAACATTCTACAATTGGTATTATTGTTCCTATTTTTTTCAGATGAGAAAACTGAGATTCAGAGATAAAAAGTGATAACTAGTATATGATAATGTGGGGATTCAAATAAAATCTACCTGTATATAACACACTATCAGACATTACAAATTACCATCGATAAGGATGTATCCTTTTAGGCCATGCCTTTCCCACATAACAAGGGTGATATATTATTAGATTAACATAATAATGATAATACACTAATTTGAAAAGATATCTGTACCCCCATGTTCATTGCAGCATTATTTACAATAGTCAAGACATGAAAACAACTTAGTGACCATCAAAAAATGAATGGATAAATATGTGCTATACATACACACACACACACACACACACACAAACACACACACACAATGGAATATTACTCAGCAATAAAAAGAAGGAACTCCTGCCATTTGTGACAACATGGCTGGACCTTGAGAGCATTATGCTAAGTGAAATAAGTCACACAGAGAAAGACAAATACCATATGATCTTACTTATAAGTGAAATCTAAAAAAAAATAAAAACGAATAGATATAGAGAACAAACTGGTGGTTGCTAGAGGTGGGTGATGTGGGTGGGCAAATGTGTGAAGGGGGTCTAAAGGTACAAACTTCCAGTTACAAAATAAGTCCTGGGGATGTAATGTACAGCACGGTGACTATAGTTAATAATACTATATTGTGTATTTGAAAGTTGCTAAGAGAGTAGATCTTAAAGTTCTCATCACAAGAAAAAAAATTTGAAACTCTGTGTGGTGATGGGTACTAACTAGACTAATTGTGGTGATGATTTCATATGTATACATATATTAAATTACTATGCTGTATACCTGAAACTAATATAACATGTCAATTATACCTTAATGCATTTTTTTAAAAAATAGGAATTAGGTGTCAGAGATACACAAGTTAGTAACCTCACAAATCCTTTAGGCAATAAAATATAGCTAAGGTTAATTTTAATAAGAAAAGAAAGATAAACCCAGAGCAGTGTTTTTTAACCATTTTGGTCATGGTCACACACACAATACGCACAATTTTAAATATAGTTTAATGTGTTCATGGCTACTCCCAGAAATCCATCAACTGGCACACACTAATGAGGATCCTGAGAAGCCAGGGCAAGGCCCATGAACTGTGGCACTGAAAGATGATAATGGAAGTTTTCAAAAGCACCTCTCTCCCAATTCAGTTTTCCCTGCTGTCTATCCATTATACATGGTTTATCCAGGCACAGGCCATAATAGGCCACCATTCATTTCTCTTATCTTTCTATCACATATTTTTAGACACTTATTACATGTAAGGTACTGAGTTGGGCTCTGGAAACATAAACACACATGATATAGTCCCTCCCTCAATGTTCAGTGAAGAAATTACACACACACACACACACACACACACACACACACATATATATATATATAGAGAGAGAGAGAGACAAAGGCAGAGATACAGAGAGAGAAAGAGAAAAAAAGAGACAAACAGAGAAAGACAGAGGGAGACAGAAGCAAAATGGCACTACAAAACACAGTGAGTACAGCTTGCTATGGGAGCCTCTAGAAGGGTCACTTGTTAATCTAAAAAGGGTAAGGGCTTCAGCGTTCACTTATAAATTGGCAGCAAATAGGACTTTCACAAAAAAATGTGGTCATACATGACTGAGTACTGTACATTTCACCCACAATAGTATGGAGTTGAGAAGTGACGTGATTAGAGCTATGTACTACAAAAATTTAATTGGCAGTATAGGATAAATTATAGAAGTCAGCGTGGGGACACAGAAAATTAGAAGGCTATCATAATAGTTGAAAAGAGAAGTTAGGTGGGTGCGAAATGCTGTGGTAGCCAAAGGACTGGAAAGGAAGGGACAGATGAGAGAAGAGTATTATCAACAGAAGTTGATGAATGTGAAAGGCTATAAAGGTGGTGCACTCAAGGATTCTTAGCTGTTGAGCCACCATGACTGGGAGAATGGTGAGATTAAGGTAGCCTAGAAGAGAAGCTATTTTTATGAGCTCCATTTTGGGCCGCTGGAATTTGAAATACCAGCAAGATAGAGGTATTGAGCAGGCAACTGTAAATTCAGTAACTCTTTTTGGGAGGGATACTGAATCTTCTGCTTAGAAGTGAGAACTATAGTCAGTCACATAAATTTACTGACCCCAAGCATTCTATAAGGCACTGAAGAAACAAAGATGAATAAAGACATAACATTTTGCACTCTAAAGCTTGGAGATTTGTGGGAGCTTGTCTTCAAGATGGCTGTCATTAATTCCTTCCCTCTCTTATATGTGTATACCATCCCCTCATTGAGAGGCGGGGGTCTATTCCTCCCCTTCTCTTGAATGGAGCCTGGCTTAAAGACATGCTTTACCGGGCTTCCCTGGTGGCGCAGTGGTTGAGAGTCTGCCTGCCGATGCAGGGGACACGGGTTCGTGCCCCGGTCCGGGAAGATCCCACATGCCATGGAGTGGCTGGGCCCGTGAGCCACGGCCACTGAGCCTGTGCGTCCAGAGCCTGTGATCCGCAACGGGAGAGGCCACAACAGTGAGAGGCCTGTGTACCACACAAAAAAAATAAATAAATAAAACATGCTTTACCAATTCAGTGTGGGAGAAGTGATGCTCTAAGAGTTTTGAAGCCAGGTCACAGCAAATCTTGCAACTTCTGCCTGGGCCCCTGGGAACACCTGCTCTGGGGAGAGCGGCTGCCATATAAGCCTGATTACTCTGAGTCTATCATGCTGTGAGAAGTCCAAGCTACACAGAGAAGTCCTATAAAAATGAGACACCAGTTGAAGAAAGAGGGAGAAGCCAAGGAGCACCAAGACATCGGATATTTGTGTCAAGAAGCCATCTTGTATGTAGGTCCTCCAGCACCAGCTGCCTAGACTTATGCCATGTCAGTCAGAGTTGAACAACCCAGCCAAGCTCTTGCCAAATTCCTGACCCATAAATTCATAAAATATAATACTATTACTACTACAGCTATTACTACCACTACTATTAATAAGAGGCAGCAGAAGAAAAGAAGAAGAAGAATGTTGTCGTTTCAAGCCACTTTATACCATTAAGTTTTGGAGTATTTTTTATGCAGCAATAAATATCCGGAACAAGATGTGAGAATAAACTAGATGACACAGTACATTTGGAGAGGCAGGCGTGCAGGAATTAATAATGCTGTGTGATAAATGTAATCTCTTAACTAGAGATGGAACACAGAAGAAAAGGTGACCCAGAAAAGACCTTTTTCTGAAGGACCAAAGAAAATTAAATTAGCAAGTTGTTCTATATACTTGAAGAATATATATTTGAAGGATATATTTTACTTCATTTATTTACTTACATGGTTTCCATTCCGTTTCACTTCTACAATAAAGGAAAGCAGTATTTAAAGAGAAATTACAAACTATCATGAGCAGTTAAAGAGCAAAGTTGATTATGGCAATTTAGAGGTGTGAATGCCATTTATGAGTTACATTTTCAGTCAATAACAATAGAGCGGGAAGATGTATACAATTCATGGCAACTTGAAGACAAATTAGGCCTAAATAGTTTCAGTTAAGCTTATACAGATCTATCATGGAAGTTGTCTTTATTTTCCTGAAAATGTGCTTATGAATAGATCAGTTCTACTATATAAAACACAATAAGATCAGTAATATAATCACTTAGAAGATGATACACAAAGTATGGTCAATAAACAGTAAGTCAGTACTGTATATAAACAAAGGAACAAGAATATCTTAGCCTCTATGTTCCCTGTATGTTGGCATCTCAGTCTTTTTTTTATTTTATTGAAGTAGAGTTGACTAACAATACTGTGCTAGTTTCTGCTGTACAGCAAAGTGACTCAGTTATACACATACAGACATTCTTTTTTATATCCTTTTCCATTATGGTTTATCACAGGATATTGAGTATAGTTCCCTGTGCTATGCATTATGACCTTGCTGTTTATCCATGGCATCTGAGTTTTAATGTGAGATAAATCAAGTATGGCTTTATTATTTTCCACAAGCCCATTATTGGTTCATTCCTAAAACAACAATGCAGTACAGTGTTTATGAGTATTTTTAAAGGCCACTCAACCCCAAACGTTATTGATGATGATTTACTTTAATAGATCAGGACACACTTTTCTGAAGAACACGAGTCTAAAAAGAAAGGGCTTCTGATAACACGAACCTTACTTACAACAAGCAAAGAAATAAATACTTATAAGCTACCCACAAACCTTTCTGGACTCTTTCCTATGCTAATAAATGTCATCTTTACAATTGTTGAAACAAAGGTACCATACTATCTTTCTTTAGGAGAGAAGAGTCCTTTCCAAGAATATCCAGTGGTCCATTGAAAGGGCTTCAGCCTCTTCTGGATACTGAGGATCCAGAGTAAAATGTCTACTAATGTATTATTTTAGCTCATTCCTATTGTTAATGGTCAAGTCAGTCAACCTTTAATTTTGGATTCCTTTATGTACAAGGCCAAGAGATCTGAAGTGAGTGGTAATGTTATTAAGCCTGCTTTTCCTGGACCATCGAAGATACATGTCTACCTGTCTGTCTTAAAATTTCTCTCACCTCTATTTACTGGTCTATCATCTAACTGGTTCAGGGACTCTTTTTGGTTGATAGGGAGGTTCTATTTTGTGTATCTGCCAACTCTTCTTTAAAGATCTTAATCAGTCCTATCTCTCTATTCCCCTTCCCCCTTTGAATCCAGAAACCCCTGGGGTGTCCCTGTCAGAAACCTGAATCAAAGAAATTTAAGCCATATCAATAAAGCCTACTGCATTTAGTTGAAGAAAAATTAAGGGCATCTGTTTCAAAGGATGACTTGGGCTACTAAACTATGAAGCCATTTCCACTTCAAAGGCACTAAGAATGTGTAGCTGGCTTCACTGCTAATCTGTGATAAGCCTATCTATCTTAGCCATCCTGTGAATTCAGAGCCCTTAATCACCACAACATCTAGGACCTTCAATAAGAAAATGTCAAAGGAAGGAAGTAAAGGGAGTCTAATAGGACTGACCGAGGGAAACACATAAACACTAGCATATACAGGAGAAGGCTCGAGAAAGGAGAATGGAAGAGAGGGAAACGAAGATGAGAAAAGAGTATTTCAAAGAAAAGTGTTGATGGAATTAAGCAAGACAGGTTTTAACAAGAGAAGAGCCTTAAATGTGTATATTTAGAATGCTATAAACCCCCAAATGCCAAATTCTAAGCTTCACATTTTCTACATCAATCATCCATATTCATAAAGTTATGATTTCTTTTACTTATATAAGAAACATCCAATTGGGGATGGAATCCTGAAGGCATATAATGACAGTGTATAGTAATACTGTGAAGTATGCATGAAATGACACCAGGTTAAGCAAAACAAACATTATCATTTAGTATTATCATTCAATATCAGAAAACAAAAGAGTTTTTTCCTCCTTTTTCGATCGTCCTTAATCCTTTCCAAAAAGGGACATGATGCTCCATAAGTGTTTCAGGCTTTTGTTTCATGATTATTTTCTTTGTTCCACAGATTTTTTTAAAAAAATTAAACATTTCTCTTTCAATGAATCTTTCTAAATTATGGATTGAGCACCTGAATTTTAAGTGTAGGAAACAAATTTCAATGAAATAGACATATTGACGGGTTCCCTAGCCCACAGAAGAGTATTACAATAGAAAGGATGCTTATAATAAACTTAAATTGTCCTCACATTCTTTTCCTCAGCACAAGCAATGAGCTTATATATGTAACTGTAAGGAAATTATCTCTTAAATCACATTTTTCAGGAAATATTTTTCATGAGTGCATTTCTTAAGTGCATATGTAGTACTGTTAGACCTTCGCGGTCTCCTAGGAGTTTCGACTCGCCCAGGAAACAACAAGAGTCGGAAGCCGATGCAAAACGCAAGAGGTTTATTGAAGGCCGGTGCACCGGGGTTCCTTGGTCCTCACGCAGGAGGCCGAAGAAGGAACCCCCCCAGGGCGTGAACATGCATTTTTATAGGTCTTAATTTTCTGTTATGCAAAGTGTGGATTCAATTGTGATTTTTAATGATAGGTTCTTAGCTTCTGTTCGGACCAGAGAGGGAACCTGTCCCAGGCTTCCTGATTGGTTCTTTGACAGATACCTTTTTTACATTTTGTTTATCTCCCTCCTTCTCGGAAGGGGGCCGGACATCCTGGAAATTCACCCATTGTCTAAGAAGCCCCTATTGTCTGGAGAGTTCTTAATCATTAGCTGGAACAATGTCCCTCGAGTCCCACAGTACAAAGAAAAGAGATAATTATCTGTTTCCTATATCTGCAAATAAAATTGAAGAGGTGCAATATAGAACACATTCTGGATCAGAAGAGAAAAATTTTTGGTCCTGGTCCTAGTTCTGTCACAAACTAGCTTCTCTGGACCTTATTTTCTTCTCTGTAATTAAGTTACCCTAAAGGTGTTTCCCAGCTCCAAAGTGCTGTAATGAACACATTACAAATTTTACAAGTAGATTGGAGCATAAGCACACGATTAAAGTTGGATCCTGCCATTTGGTCATATTTACCTTATGGACTTATTTGGGTGAGAACTAGGGATGCAGGGGCATCCTAACTTACCAGTAAGTGTAATTCATCTGAAAAGTGGTGATAAGGAGATAGCCACAGGTGGTCAATTTTGCTTTTGTAAGATTTCCTCACTCCAATTTTAAAAGTGCTCATCATATTAGAGTAAATGTGTAAGGAATTTTCCCAAATTAGTAGAATCTCTTCAACCAAAAATTAGCACGAGATCCAAGGGTGAGCAATAGCCCCGTGTTTTAGCTTTATTTTTCCTCCTCAATGAATTGTTTTCCATATGAAATAGAGTCGTACCACAGTACTAATTACTAGATCTAATTTGACTAAATAAAGTAGTCAAACATCCACATTATCTGGTGCAAATTATTCTGTGTGCAACACTGCACATGCATATCCAGAGCTGGTGTTTACAATTTTGAATAAGAAATACAAAGGAAACAATACTACATTTCCATTAAATGAGATGGAATACATATAACATTCTTGGAACATTAACTGCCTTTTGTAATTAGTGATCATGCACAGCAATAAATAGTAGTTCTATTTGTCTGTTCTGTGAGTATATTGACAAATAGTCTTGTCTAGATGACACAAACAAAATATCTCCAGGGGCTAAAACCCACTGGAGATAATTGGTGGCTCTCTAACTTTAATGAGCAAATTATCTCTGACCACCTAAATCTATCTTGGAAAAAAGTGTTATTTTTGCTATTTTCAACATTTTGCAAAATATTTTATGATGATCAGCAATCCCAGAATGATTTTTTCCTTCTCATCTGTGTTTGGTCATATGGCAAAGACCAGTCCAGGAATTTTGGCTAGTTTTACTTCATTTCAGATAAACATTTCCAGGTAAGAAGGTTGACACTTTTACTCTATTTCCCTTAAACAATGGGAAAGTTCAAAACAGTGCAGTCCTCATGCTGTCTCCCTGCTCTATCAGTGAAAAAACCCTGCATTATACCCATTCCTCAAGATTTATGTTTCATCGTTAAGAGCTAAGGTACTTTGTCTCAGGCAAACTTGGGTGAATAACATCTGGGTCTGAATTCCAACTCTGTCATTTACTAGCTATGCAAACATGGGTGAGTCATGTGATCTCTCTGAGCTTCTGTAACAGAATTTGTAATTTGGAGATAGCACTGATAACAGTAATACAGGTTCTCCTATCCCCCACTCCGAAATGGCATAAAGCGAAGAAGCAATTATCTTAGTCACATCCTGCTAACAGATGCCCAAAATAAAACAAGATAGATAAACCACAAATGCTCGCAGACACAGTTCAAAGCTATGGTGGCTTGATGCTGAGATGCCGAGTGTAGTTCCCCAGGGAGAGGAGCTTGGCAGTGCCACTTCCCTTGCTCAGGGTATGCGCTGCTTGAAAACAAATGTTGAACGCTATTTTTGCTTTTCACCTTTTTTTCATAAAAGTGAAAATTTTCTTTGGATTTCTTTCAGTTAGCGAAAACTGGTACTAACGTAGGTTTTAAGTAAAAGTGAAGTGACAAAGCAAACTTTCAAAAAGCAGGGGTACCTGTAATACCTCATTGTCATATTTTGATAATTATCTAATCTAATATTGTAAACGTCCTGCCACAGAATAGGAACTAAATTCAGAGTAGCTGTTGTTAATATTAAGTCTAGAATGTCAGCCAAATTACATTTCTTTTCCCACTTAATAAAGATGCTTTTACAAATAGATTATTTTTTTAACATCTTTATTGGAGTATAATTGCTTTACAATTGTGTGTTAGTTTCTGCTTTTATAACAAAGTGAATCAGCTATACATATACATATATCCCCATATCTCTTCCCTCTTGCGTCTCCCTCCCTCCCACCCTCCTTATCCCACCCCTCTAGGTGGTCACAAAGCCCCGAGCTGATCTCCCTGTGCTATGCAGCTGCTTCCACTAGCTATTTAACAAATGGATTATTCATTTCTCACTTCCTCATATTTTTATCAGGGATGTGGTCAGATCAAATACTATTTTTTTTCTCAGTAAAGGCACACAAAATATCGCTTATCTGCTAAGACATTAAATGTATACTATTGCAAACAGTGCAACAAATGTTAAGATATCATTGAAGACTTTTAGATTGTACACATAATATACTTTCATATGTAGTTTTTTTCAAGTAGATTTTATCTTCCCAATCTGGCCAATAAAACATTAAATAAATCTTTGTTTTTTCTTTTATTTTCATGCTGAATATAACACAACTTTGCTAGACAAATACCTTCTAGCACAACTATCTGGAATAGACAATCTATTCAATGGAGATAAATGGAAAGACTAGCTTTCTATATGAAATGAGAGAAACCGTGGTTGTTCTTTTATCCCTTCCAATTCTTTCTGAAACTTCCATATGTATATGTATGACAGCTGGCCTTCACACTAACAGTTGTAAATATTTGTATTCTCAACTTTCATTCCACAGTTTTTATAATTTTCACAATCCCTCCATATTTTAATATCATTGAATCCCTGTGAGAATAGCTTCATCTTAAGTCTGCATATATGCAATTGGAATAATGTGCTATCTACTGAGACCAATATCTGCAGTGAAATTTTCATATAAACTGCTCTCAGTGTTGCTGGGGAAATATATATGACACACTATTTTGTCATAAATTTGCTATTGCTCATGATGAAATTTCTTAGTGTTTCTCTATGACTATTAGAAAAGTTAAAGCCAAGACATTAAACAATCGTACAGGGAATCTGATAAAGTTTTTTTTTTTTTAATTACGATGAAATATTTGAAAGATGACCCATGAGCTAAGGTTTTAAGCATAATTTTTCCCTTATAGCTAAATAGGCATTTATCAAATGCTTATTAAGATGGCTTGAAAACAAGAAGAAAAATGATGAATCCCTCATGAAGGATTGCATTTTTCCTTCTTTTAACGAAGTAACATTCATCATTTCACCTTTCCTCTACTACACTCCTGTCTCCTGTTCAATTGACGCCTTTGGATTTGGATTTTTTGCTTAGTCATCCTATCTATCAAGCAAGATAAATGAAATCAATACTCCTACAGGGAAAATGAGTTCACTAATATTTACATTTATTTTCTTCCTTTCTTTTCAGTCTCCAATCTGTTACCATTCTGCATAACTTTCAAATTTCTCTTCAATGCTCTCTGGTTAACAATGAATCAATGGAATTTTTAGCCATTCTTTCTGTTACACAATTGAAATCCCTTACTATTGGCAATGCTGTAAAACAAAGAGAAAAACCGATATAAAGAGCTTTGAAGAGGAATGATAGGGACAATATTAGTGGCTTATCGGAAACAAATTAGAACAGACAGACTAGAGTTTTAACAAATGACTGCATGCAGTGAACATGTGATTGAACTTAAAGGTGATGCCACGTTTTCCTTAGTAAATTCTTATTGTGGCAATTATTTTTCCTGACATTACAATTGGCTTTTGTGGCTGCAAATTGATATATCTTTATAAGGTTGTTTCCACTGACATTTTTTTTTTTCAAATTAAAACATAAATGTATTTGCATGCTTTTTGGGTTTAAATTGTTCTCTTAATATAAAAAGTTGCATCCAATTTGAAAATGCTTCTCATACACTTAAAACTTGAAAATGACTTTGTTACTTAAAGGAAAAATTAGCACATTTGGTTCTTTAATTGAATTTAATATCTGTAACATTATAATTGCTGATATTAAAACCTTTTACAAGGAATAAAATAAATATACATTATTAATTCACATTCAACTTATACAAAGGAACATAGTGATTTTTATATTGCTTCAATAACTTTTTGAAAATTAAATTTAAATTCCAAATTATTCTATTCTTTTTGTCTTAAAAGACTTTAATCAGTGTCTTTTATCACTCATTTGTATTATTTAGGATATCATGGAAATAACCCTGATCTTTCCCTCTGAAAATGTTTCTTTTTTCTTAAATGTACTTCATAATGAGGTAAAAATGCCACACACAAATAAATGGGTCAATCATGATTCTTACAAGGATAAATATTATTTAGAGAGTGAATATTGACAGAGTAACAAACCAAATGATTGTTTTAAAGACCCAACTAACATTCAGATGGTCACTGCCCAAGCACAAGTCCATCCCTCCTTCTTGACCCACATATTCATACTGACAGTATTTTTTGTTTGTTTAGCTAGTTTGGGAGGAGGGCAGTGTAAATTTTTCTTTGGTCCCCTAGAGTTTTTATTTCTAAAATGATTATTAACCAAATGAATGATCTCATTCAGGTGGCAGTATCGTTCTGCAACCCACCCAAGACCTCGCCACCACACCTGCTAAATAATTATAAATTTTAAATAACTTTAGTTTATGATGGTATGAAAGTTGCATTTTAAGTCTAAATACATAATCCTCAGAAATGTAAGTGTAACCAGAATTTCCCTGGGGATTTTTCAGTTTGCATTGCATAAAAGTTATAATAACATTAATGCTCAAATCTCACTAGCTTTTTACATTCATCCACCTGCGATTAGATCTCAAGCTCCCACCAAATCCTCCCTCAGTTATGTCTGGGAATTCATGAGAGCCCCCCACCCTCACCAAAATCCAGAGGGCAAATCTGTTTCTCATGTTAATTTAAGATCTTTTGTCCCTGTGTGCTACTGGTCAATTCCACTTGAGGGTGGTCTCACCTCTGGCAATGCTGACTCCCTATGCTCCTTAAAGCTGCAAAACATTTTGAGTGCAAAAATGTCACTGTCCCATATTCAGGCCTCAGGACTCAGGTGTCAGACTGAGCCGTGTTGTGTTCCAAGCAAAAATGGAGGAAATGCCTTTCTCCAGCTCTGGCATTCTCAAGCTGGTGTTTACCTAGTTCTCTGAGATCCCCTCATGAAAAGAGTTGCCTCTGATTCTGCCTTCTGCTCCATCAGAAGGACTCCAAACCATCCCTTCTGTATTCCAAAAGAGCCTCAAGTCAACTCAAAGCCCTCTCCTTCAGCTAAAAAAGGGGTTAACAAGACAAAAACAAAACTTCTCAGATTGAAAGGAGGCCAACATAATCATACTTGTCATTTCAGTTAGCCTTGGTAGAAACTACTACATGGCACTATACCAAATCTATAATTCTAAAATCCAAAATGCTCTGAAAACAAAGAGTTTTTCCAAATTTGGTGCCCAACTTATTCAGTTCAACAAAATTTGAACTTAACTGACTGAGGTTTGTGCTTCATAAACTTTATGTTTCCCATATACTGTAAATATTTGGATGAGGTATTGATTCAGACCCACTTGAGTTGTTACCCCAAATCAGTATATGCTCCATATCACTTTTCTAAATCAAAAAACTTCTGAATTCCAAAATACATCTGCCCCCAGGAGATTGTACACCTGAATACATATCCATTTATATGCATAATATTTATTGCAAGAAAGCATAAATATAACACATGAAAACAGAAACAAAATTGCTAAATGAGTGACGAGAATCTCTAGCATTTATTTATTCATTCACTTATTCTTTCAAAAAACTTTTATTAACCTCATTATGTGGTATCTGGTTATAACACATTACAGATTCCCAAGTGCCATATCTATAGTCATTCACTGATCATTATCATTGTTGATTCTTTATTGTTGTTACAACTGATTGTCAAAAACAGATTAATCACTGACTAGTCTATCAAAACTACTATTATTATAAATACTAGATATTTAGTTGATTTAAATTACTAGTATTTTTGGGTTCCTAGACCCAATTCCAACATGTATATGGAGGCTTGTCCCCACCAACAAGGAATTCTTGGACACCATCAGGATGTCTGAGAATTCAACTCAATTCTGGCACTATCTACCCAGAGATAGACTCATATTCCACAGGTAAAGGGCTCAGTCCCATAAAACTGCCCTCCACCTCAAACACCAATCGCAAACCCAGGATGTTACCTGTACTTCTGACATAACCAGCCACAAATTGGAGGTTACAAAGACCCCCTCCAACTCAGGATGCTAATCACAATTCCAGGTTGATAACTAACATCTGACTGACTGGCTACAAGTCATAGGTTCCCATGACCCCCTCGTTGTGTTGAATTAATTTGCTAGAATGGCTCACAGGACTCAGGAAACCCGATTACTCATTAGATTACAAATATATTACAAAGGATATTAAAGGATACAAATCAACAGCCAGATAAAGAGATACATAGGGTGAAGTCCCAAACAAAGGGGCTTCTGTCCTAGTGGAACTTGGGGCCCAGCACAATGGCACATGAAAGCATTCTGGTTCCCCCAACCTGGAAGCTCTCTGAATCCCCTCCTTTTGGATTTTTATGGAGGCTTCACTACATATGCATAATTGATGAACTCACTGGCCGTTGGTGACTGATTCAATCTGCAGCCCCTCGCTCCTCCCTGGAAATCAGGGGGTGGGACTGAAAGTTCCAACCTTTTATTCATGATTGGTTACCCTGGCAACCAGCCCCCATCCTTAGGTGCTTTCTAAAAGTCATCTTCATGAACACAAACCCAGTTGTGGTGGAAAGGAGTTTGTTATAAAAATAACATGATACCCATTTCAGCTTTATGGCTCTGAAGTGATTTCAAGAACTGAAGACAAGATACCAAATATTATAACAAGACATGCTCCCCTTGGTCTTACTGCTAAGGAAATTCCAAGGGCTTTGGGAGCTGTAAGCATGGAACTGTGGATGAAAACCAAATATATATGAGGAATATATTTTGGTCATCTGAATGACCAAATATATATTTTTTTTCCTTAAAAATCACAATATTATAACTCATAATGGATATATAAAGAAAATGTCAACACACACAGAGAAAGGCCTTCTTAACTGGCCTTTGATTCACTACAAAGTACATTTTTGAGGACATTTTTAATTGCCCTAGATTTGGTCACTTTATTGGCTTGATCTTATATATATCTATAGTATATAATTTTATATTCTTTTTAATCCTTTTGCTAAAATTATTTCAAATATTCTTTTTTTAGCAAAAATTAGAGATTTTAAATCTTAGAAATGACCTTGGAGTCCATCTTACAAGTGACATAGGAAGTGTATCTTTCAAGTCCCTGGTGAGTTCATATTTTTTTCAGGAATGGATAATTTTACGGGCTCTCTGTTTTACCTTAATTCCTAGTCATATATGTATCTCAGAGCATATACTGAGGAATAGTTAAGAAAATTACTGTGAAGCATACACTGTCTTCTAATGGACTAAACAGTCCTACTTCAAACCAATACAAGACCTAAAGATTATCATACCAAGTGAAGTAAGTCAGACAGAGAAAGACAAATATCATATGATATCACGCATGTGGAATCTAAAAAAAAATGATACAAATGAAGTTATTTACAAAACAGAAGAAGACTCACAGACATAGAAAACAAACTTACGGTTACCAAAGGGGAAAACGGGGGGAGGGATGAATTAAGAGTTTGGGTTTAACAGATACACACTACTATATATAAAATAGATAAACAAGGACCTACTGTATAGCACAGGGAACTATATACAATATCTTGTAATAACCTATAATGGAAAAGAATCTGAAAAAGAATAGATATATATGTATAACTGAATCACTTTGGGGTACACCTGAAACTATCATAACATTGTAAATTAACTGTACTTCAATAGAAAAAAAAAAAAGAAAAGGAAAAAGAACAATACCAGTGCAGCTTATGTCTGTTCTGTGTGTGTGTGTATGCCTTCTCCCACGTTTATATAACATTTGTTTAACTTGTCAATATTCTCTCTTATCTTTTTCTTTATTTTGCAATCATTAAAATCATATGAAGTAATTAAAGCAGAGAAGTGTCCTCCATTTTACAAAGAAGAAAAATAAAGTCAAGGTAGGGCATTGTGCCTAAGAACAGAAAGGCATCTGTTGCAGAGAGTAGATGGGCACAAGAACACCATTCTTCTGCATAACCCTCCTTGTCTTCATCATCCGATGGTATTCCTGTAAATCAGGCTGCAGCATAAATATGATGCTTATAAATTACTTCCCTGCTCTTAAAATAATGACTTTCCTTCACCTTAATATTTGTGCCAAAGGCTGACACTATTCAGTACTGCAAGCATTATCTCTTAATTAACCACCAGCTATATTTCTACACCATTTTTATGTACTGCATTTTATTACATTAGACTTTATTTTTATATTCATAATTGCTGATAAGTGCTGAACTTTTTTAATGTGAAAGTAGAATTTAGTCATTAAAAATTGATAAAATCTTGAAGGCAGAGTGTTAAGTAATTATTTCATTTGCAGTTTTTAGATAGATAACAAGGATCCAATTAGAATGTATATTACCTCTTGTAATTTGGAAATAGATCCTGAGATTGAGAATACCTGTTAGGGTATAAGTAACTCCCAAGTCATGGTTGTGAACAGTACCAAATTAGAAAAGAAGAGCATCTTCATTTTTCATTCTTTACAGAACTTGAGGATAACTTTTTAAAAAGTTTTATGAAACAGGTGATTTACAAGGAAAAAAAGTGCTCATAAGAGTAATAGAATTATTAGCATTCTGTGAGAGAAACTCAGTCCTATGAAGACAGACGTTCTCATATCATCAGCATCCATATCCACTGACATTTTAAATCCTACTCCTAAGAACATCTGCTTCCATGGTTTCTATTAGCATATATAATAATGATGCCATAGTTGTCAATAACACTAGCAGAAAGCTGCACCCACTATGTTGGCATCTAAGGAGTCCAAAGGCTCTTTACACCAAAGATGGGTATCCTAGGCACTATGCTAGTGGTTGCTAAGAAAACAAAGATTAACTCGATACTGCCTCTGCTCTCAAAGATCTTACAAGCAACTTTAAAATAATGCAAAAGGTGATCAACTACATGGGAAGAATAAACACAGTAATACAGGTTGATCAAGAAAAGGCTTTGGGCTTCCCTGGTGGCACAGTGGTTAAGAATCTGCCTGCCAATACAGGGGACACAGGTTCGATCCCTGGCTTGGGAGGATCCCACATGCCGCAGAGCAACTGAGCCTGCGCTCTAGAGCCTGCAAGCCACAACTACTGAGCCCGCCAGCCACAACTACTGAAGCCCGCGCACCTAGAGCCCGTGCTCTGCAACAAGAGAAGCCACGACAATAAGAAGCCCACACACAGCAACAAAGACCCAACACAGCCAAAAATAAAAACAAATAAATAAATAAATTTATTAAAAATAATAATAATAATAAAAAAGAAAAGGCTTCATCAAAGATCAGAAGTAATGTTGAAATGAGCCTTGAAGGATGAGTAGAATTTTGATAGGTAAAGATGAAGAAACAGAATGAGGAAATATATTGGAGTGGGAAGCAAGGAAATGACAAAAAGTCCGGTTTGGCTAGAGGACATGTTATTTGCAGGAGGATATGATTATACTTGAAACTGGTAAAAAACAGTAAACTTTCCTTGCCTTGATCACTGTATATTTCAGTCAAAATTAGTAGTGGGCTTGCTTGATAACTAATTATTTGAAAGCAATGTCAAAGCCAAAGTTTCTCTTTTTTCTCCGTAGAAATCATTCAGTGGTTTTCTCTTTCCAACAAACACTATCATTTTTTCTCTCTCTTCTCTGCCCTGGTTGAGAATTCCTGAGTATGTAGGGCAGGAGCAATCTCTTCTCTGCCCTGGTTGAGAATTCCTGAGTATGTAGGGCAGCAGCAGTACTAGTTCCCTCATGATTAAAAAAACCAAAAAAACAGGAAACCCTGTGTCTTGGTGCGCAATGATGATTCAGGCCCATGGATCACATACATTCCCATTACACATGTATTCTCACCACCGTGCACATCTTCTTCCTTTCTATCTTTTTCATTCTTCTACTCCTATACTCTGTTCCAGATTAGAGAATAAGCAAGTTTGACTTTGGCTTTTAGATATGCTCCTGGTGTTCACCCGTTCTATGGTTCCAGTAATGAACCAGTCTTATTTTTCTAGATTATGATTTCAGTGATTGGGGGACTACAGTGAACACTCTGTGACCAAGACATCAGATATGAGATAAACAAGACTTTCCTTTGAGGGAACATAAGATCAGGACACAGTGAGCTAGATGACCACAGAAAAGGCACTATGGTCTGAATGTTTACGTCCCTCACAAATTCATATGTTAAAATCCTGACCGGAAAGGTGATGGTATTAGGAGGTGGGGACTTTGGGAGGTGAATAGGCCATGAGGCCAGAGTCCTCATGAATGGGATTAGTGTCCTTATAAAAGAGGTCTAAGAAATTTCCCTTGTCCCCTTCCACCACATGGGAATACAAGAAGTTGGCAGCCTACAACCCAGAAAAGAGCACTCACCACAACCCAACCATGTTGGCACCTTGATCTTAAACTTCCAGCCTCCAAAATCATGAACAATAAATTTCTACTTTTTACAAGTCACCCAGTCTATGGTACTTTATTTGTTATAGAAGCCAAGCAGACTAAGACAAAAAGGTCTCTAGAAAGATGTACAAAGACAGGAGTCTATGCTGGTTATTATCTTTTGTTCCCTTCTCCACAACTACCAGAAATATCCACCTCCACTCCTTCTCTTTCCTGCTCTGTTCCCTGGCAGTCTGACTTCTGTGGACTAAATTACCCATGCTCCCTGCCAGCTACCTTTCCATGAGGTTAGGCAAACAGGAGGCACCAGTAGAGGATATTAGGGTAGGAGAAGAAAAAGTCAGAGTCCTTCTTCCCTAAGGCCTTCTCACTTCAGCACCTTGTCACTAGAGGTACTCAAGCCCCTCCATGATTACACCTCCTGCCCTTAAGAGTCCTCTCCATGGTTCCTGCTTTTACTTAGCTACTATAATCCCTTCAGGATTAATGGTTGTAACAACTTTTAACTAGTGGTAGTTTCTGGGTGATTTACATCCATCCATCAATATTTCTTCATCTGAACCATCTAAAGTGTGCTTTTTCTTCCTGGGACCCTGACTGATACAACTCCAAAGCCCACAGGATTTGACTCTAACTTGCTTGAAGTTATTATCAAATCAAAGGAAAATCAGAAGGTGGTAGGGAATGGTAAGTCATTGAAGTGGAAAAGGAGCATCACAGAGGCAAAGGTTAGCAGAGACCATGCAAGCACTAACCAGTAGATAAAGGGCCTTTAATCATAACCTTTTCATATTTACAGCTATTTCTAGTATAAAAATGGGGACAGGGAATTGCTGGCAAAACATTAAGAATTTTAGTTCTATTGGTAAGATCAATTTTATTGTGATTATCTATTTTAGCTTGATAATATTAAAACTTCAATCTAATATCTCTTGTTTTGATTCCATTCTCACCAAGCAATTTTCTGATTATAACTTGGGTTACATATAAATGCCTACAGAGAGGGAATACGCTGGTTATGCAGACTTCAAATATTTCAGCAACTGTGATTATTTTTTTAATCACTGCAAACTAATAAATAGCCATACAAGTGCTTTCCTGAGATATTCGTCTTCTTTAGGTGTGTTACTAACATTGGGTTTCTGAAGGCAAGGCCCTGGACCACCTGCATTTCTGCCTGTGACTTGCTTTTGGTATTTTGAAATTCTATACTCTAATACCTAACATGTTTAGGAACACTTAGAAGAACATGGGCTGGTAGACTAGGGGAAGCAATCTTATACCAGCCCTGTTTCTTGGCAGGACCTTGGAACAGAATCTTGATAAAGACCTCACAGAAGCTTATTCCTCATTGTGTGCCAAAGAACCTGCCTGATTTGCCCAGGAAATAAATGGACTAGACCTATCATTTTGTAGCCACTTAATGGTGTTTGGAGTTCTGGCAAATAATAAATAAGTGTCTCTCCATACTATACAAAGAGTATTTCTGCAGTCAAAAGCTCATTTTCAAAGCTATTATACTGTCCATGACAAAGCATCGTAATTATATAGATTTTGACCTGTTCTTCAACTTCCTTTATGATCCTGAGTATCAGTTGCTTGGCATAAACACCAGTATTCATGCTCTTTTACATGTTTATACCAGTATTGTCTGCTTAAAATTACTTCGTCACTTAGATCGTTTGTCTGTGACATTCTGTGCCACTACATTAGTTAAAATACCTTTCAGATGGATGTTTCTGAGTATTTTGTGGGTGTTCAGGAGAACAAAGAGACAAGCAATCAGTTTCTGTTGTATAATCACCTCGCTCTCAAACATTCTGTGTCTCTCAGAATTCTTTCTTATGGATGGAAATGCTCATTCTACAATGTTCAAAACTCTCCCTTCTCTCCCTTGTCCCCTCCACCTCCCAAATCAACAAATTCAGAGCTTGAAACCAAATCTTTAATGTTAAATACATTTATTTAAGAAATAAAGTAACCAATTTTTCCATAGGATAGATTGTATGGTTATAACAAGAATAAAAAATTTTGCCTATCAAAAGGCTTCTCCACAATCAGTAGTGATGATTTAGGAATATGTGAATCATCACCAGCTGATTAAATTTCTCCTAAGCATGTGGCATATACTTTACAAGAAAAGCAAAAATGCTTGCAAAATTGTGCTTTGGTTTTTATTTTATAACCCTGATTGTTCAAAATAGTTAGAGGCATAGTTGACAAACCAGAAAGGGCACTTTACTGTCTTCAGAATTATGTGGGGAAGTTCAAGAAATTAGCTAGTAAGCCATCATTCTCTTCTACTTCTACTACACACAGAGGCAATGTATCACTTATTCCTTATTCTTTGCCTGTCCATTCCCCTTCCCAATTTGCTTCTGTGGGATTTCTAATGATGCTCCAATAACAACAATAACAGCTGCAGCAGTGGTGGTGGCAACAGCAGCTATCATTTAAATATTGACTACATAATATGCACTTAGCATTTTGCTAAGCGCTTTACAATAGTCAATTTGCTACTTCTTTCCTCAATGCTCTGAGGCAGGTGCCAGTCTTTTCCCATTCACAGATGAAAAAAATGCAGAACAAGAGTGGTTAAGTAACTTGCCCAAGGTCAGACAGCTAATAAATAAATCAACCTATGCTCAGATTCAAACCCAGGTCCATTTGATTCTGGGAGTTATGCACTTAACCACTGTATAATTGTGTCCTTTGGAGGTGAAGTTAGTGAACTGCCCTGATCTCTGGGAGAGTGTAGGTGCTATATGATTGGAAGGTCTATAATCTTCTTAATATTTATACATGCTTATCACTTGCTCAAGGTATATGGAACTATAACCAAAAAAAGCAACACTAGGTAGTGTGTGTGGCTTTAGCAGGAATCCTAAAGGGAAGCAAGGGGACATCTAGCTTAACAGCCATATCAGCTGAATCATGAATTGGCCAGGTAACTGAAATATTCATAAAAATCACTTTTTTAGTAGAGGATTTTAAGTCATTCATTAATATATTCACATGTTGCAGTATTTGTGGAATTTATATTAGGGTTTATTTATTGCAAGGCAATCATCATATTCCATAAGTCACTGAAACTAGGGAGATCTATTTTCTACATAGACTATACTCCTGAACTGTAACTGAGAAATCAGGGGTGGAAATAAGCTGTACTTATGTTGCCATAAGATATTAAAGGTCAGAATAAGGTGATGGAAAACAATCAAAAATAGGACCTATGATTTCCTAATGAGTGTTTGAATGTAACCAGTTGTATACCTTGGACAAATCACTTATCTTTTCTGGGTCTCCAAGTTTTCAGCCTTCAAGTAGGGGTATTAATATAATATCCCTGCTCTGCCCTTCCCTGCCCTGACTTGCCTAAAATCCCAATCACTTGGGTAATCGAATGAGCTGCCATCAAGCATCAGAGATGAGTGAGAATGCTTGTACTTTAAGTCCTCAATTGGTCCACTCTAGTACTGACCAGGAGCTAGAATATGTGGTTTATACAGAAACACAAATGACTTTGTAAACAAATCCTTAATGATTCTCAGCCAGAAAATGAGTATGGTTTTATGAAAAGAGTATAATCATCAAGGAACACAAATAACTCGATGGAGAATGAGAAAGTCGAGTCAGGAATTTCCTGTCAACTCTCTGGGGTGCAGGCAATAGGCTTATGAAAAACTCAAAAGGAATAAGGAAATCCCATCTGACATTTAGTTCAGACTTTATTAATGAACATTTTTCACTTAGGATATTTGCATGTAAATTCCAGACTGCGGTTTCCTTCTTACTATCAATGGATTCTGGTTATTGCCCAATTCATCATTAGCAGCTGTAATAAAGCCAACGTTAGCCTTCAGTAGATGGTAAACTCAGCACTCTCATGTGAGTTGGCATCATGGACCTGGCTACGTTACAAACTGAGACACACAGTTGGTGTCTTGGACTTGTTCTGCCAAACAGCAAGTCTCCTATGGGCAGATTTGAAGCCTGGTAGATTCCATTTTTCACTGAACAGTAATATTTAATTATTGACAGTCCTCAAATTAATGCGTTGCAAAGCAACTGAAACTCTTAGTAATGGCACACGTGATTTTCTTTTATCTGCTAGTGAAAAGTCATATCCTGCACACATAGGATGTGTCTTATTCACAGTTTTGCCGTTAGTCCTCTGCTTAGACAACACTTTCACAAAGAACTATTCCAAATACTTCTACGTATTCAGAGCCTGGGGAGCAGCTGACTATACTACTATCTAGTAGACACTCTAAAGATTACATTTCATAAAGGCAGAAACCTTTCTGTGGTAGTGGGAAACTACCCAAGGAGGAAGATATTCTTGTTAAAGGAGAATTAAAGACATTAGGTGTTGAAACCTTAAAGTTCCAAAATGGAATTCCTTAACTCAAGAGATAAAAAGATGTCTCAAATTCTATTTGAGCATCACAATCTTGTCCCCTTTATCCTAGAGAATCTTCATGTGTCTATGTGTATAGGTGTGGAAATGTGTACACAACTCATTGTGATACATTAAATTTATTAGATTAATTTTAGATTATTCTGATAATATATTACCTTACAAATAAAGTTGTACTGATTTTAAACTCCCCATATACCCAAATCTTGAAAAATTCACTCTAGGATTAGAAATCATTTTTTCCTAATTATTTGGCATATTTCTTTGAAGTGATTACTGAACTATATATGCAAGGACAATGTACATTAATGACATATTGCTATTTATATCATTCTTCTGAATATATTTTCCAGAACTCCAGTAGGTATTTAATTACAATATTTCCATATTATGATTCAAAGTACCTTACACAAATCAACTGCTACAGCCTTCAGAGCTAAAGACTGTCATGAAGGATGGTGGGGACATATGTCTCTTTGAGTTAACTTTCTTGGGATTTTGATATTTGCATTGGAATATTACCCCCCGATGTCTCTGATCTGTATAAAGCTAATTACATGCTACTATTAAAGAAGATTGCAAAAGACATTGACAGTTGGAAAGGCCTAATGACCAGCTGGATGGGAAAATTTCATGTTGTCAAAACGGTAACTTTGCCAGGAGTTTTAGATGCCATTTATTTGCTACAAACATGAATACCTAAGTCTTGTTTTAAAATAAACTTAGCCTGTTAAATAATCACATTTGGAGTATAAGAGTACTGTAAACACTAAGTGGTATATTCCATATTTTGAAACTATAATCCTTCACTACCTAAATAAATGTTGAATTTATGGACTTTATTTTTTGCCTCAACTTAGTAAAAATGCAATCTATATGAATAAGAAAAGACATGCTCTAAGATAGTCAATGTCTATGAAACATTAAAAAATAATAAATTGATGATTCAAGGAGCAAAATCAAACGAACTACGTAATATCCTTTATCATTTCCTTACCCCAAATTGTTTGAGGAAACATTTCTCTTTACAACTACCCATGTTAACAAAATAATAATTCCATTCATATAGTACTTTTTAAGAATTTCTTAAACATTATCTCATTTACTCCTCATAACAATTCAATGATATAGAGTTCCCAGTACTAGATTATTTCCACTGATATTAGAATGTATTTAATTAGAAAAAAATAACCACTTAACACCTTCTCCTTTCTCCTCAAATTTTCAACTTCTTTTTCACTAATCCTTCTGAAAATCTCACGGCATTCTTCTTAGACATAAGAGGTACAATCAGTTGACAACTTCCTCATCTTCTCATCAATAATTTCAACTATACACTTACATCTGTTCCTATATATAACAGCAGCAGCAACAACAACATTGGCTGGGTTTTATTGAGAACTTGCTATGTGCCAAGCATTACTTTATACACTTCATCCACTTCAACCTATTTAATATTTATGACAGCTCTATGAGGTGTGTGCTATTATTTCATCCATATTTAATTTTTCCAGTTTTATTGAGATATAATTATATATTACAATTTATAAGATTAAGGTTTACAACATAATGATTGATATATGTATATATTGTGAAATGGTGACACAATATGTTTAGTTAACATCCATCACCTCACATAGTTAAAAAGATTTTGTTTTTCCTTGTGATAAGAACTTTTAAGATCTACTCTCTCAGCAATTTCAAATGTATAAAACAGGACTGTTAACTATAGTCACCATGTTGTACATTACATCCCCAGGACTTATTTACTTTATAACTAGAGTGTGTATCTCTTGACCATCTTCACCCAATTCCCCCTCCCACTGCCTCGGGCAGCCACCAATCTGATCTCTGTTTCTTTGTGTTTGCTTTTTTTAGATACCATACATCATCCCCATTTTAGAGACAAGGAAATGAAAGCATTTGTCCAAGTTTATCAAAACAAAACAGCAAAAAATTAGAAAAAAAAGTAGCAAACACAAGATCTGAACCCAGAAAATCTGCCTCAAGAGAACTGACTCTAAACTCCATATTGAACTGCCTTGCTGCTATCATAGGAGATGTATCCTCTAGGAGTATGCTCCCTTGTGCCTTGCTTGAATCCCATCCCTTCTCACCTTCGGAAACACCTTACTCTTGTAATTATGTCCTACTCTACTCAATTATGTTTCTTCTTCTCTGCTGAACCATCCTCATTGTCATTCAAATATGCATCATTATCACACATCTTAAAAACATGACAAATAAACAAGCAAAAAATCTCCATTTCTCTATTCTCCTTCAAAGGTTCCAATTCTCCAAATATTTGTCCCTACTCACTAGCTCAATTTCTTCATTTATTTTTCAAACCATGGTATTGAAATGCTCTTTCACATACTTATCTATACTCCAGAACTCAACTCTTTTGTCTTGAAAAAGCTCTCACTAAAGAAACCAATGGCTTACATTTTGCCCAAGCCAATAGGGGAATCTCTGATCTAATTTTATTGACCCATCAACAGCACTTGGCTCTCCTTGAATCATCATCTAGTTTTCTATGTCACTAGACACTTCTTTTTCTTAGTCTCCTTTGCTGGCTCTTCCTCCTGGATAAGAATTTTAGAAGTTGGAGTGCCCCAGGGGTCTTTCCTTACCCCTTGTTTCCTCTGTACACACTCTCCCTAAGCTATCTCATCCAGTACCATGAGCTCAAATCTATATACTGATGCCTCTCATGTCTATAGCTCCAGCCTGGACTGTTCTTCTGAACTTCAGAAATCATATAATATATACAACTCCCTACTCCACATTGCCACTTGCAAAGTCTAATAGACTTCTCAACCTTAATAGAGCCCACATAGGTTTAGAGGGTTTTACTTCTAAATCTGCTCCCTGCCAACCCTTCTCCTTTTGAGTAAACACCCAGTTCTTGAGACTAAAAACAAAAGGTAGGACTCATCCTTGATTCTTCTCTTTCCTTCAGATTTTAGGTCCTTCCATCAGTAAGTCCTGTCATACCTCCAAAAATCTATTTCCAAAGATATTTCTACACTTAAAATGTTTCAAATACATTTCTGCTGGATTTGAAAATCCCAGTCCAAGTCACTATCATCACTCGCCTGGACTACTGCAATAGTCCCCTAATAATTTGTCTCCCTGTTTCTACTCATTTTCCCCTACAACCTGTCTTCTTTACAGCACCTCCCATAATTTTGTGAAAACATCAATCAGATAATGGTGCTTCATAGCGTAAAACTTTCCAGCGTCTCTCCATGAAACCTAAAATAAAATACAAACTCCTTATCTTGGACTACAACTCATATATGATGTAGCTTCTTCCTGTATCTCCACTCTCAGGTCCTTCCACCCTCCTCCTCATTAATTGTGCTCCAGTCAAACTGGTTCTTCTTACATAGTAAGCTTATTTCTTATTTATGTTCCAGGGACTTTGAAATATGAATAAATATATATGAAATACTTTGAAATATATATTATAAGAAATATTGGGCTGGGCAAAAAGTACATTCGGGTTTTTCATTAAATGTTACGGAAAAACCCGGATAAACCTTTTGGCCAATCCTATATGTATACACTTTGATATATATATAAAGAGAGACTTGTGCTTGGATGACTTTTCTCCCAAATATTTACATGGCTGCGTCTTTCTCATCTTTCAAGTCTCAAGTCAAATACCATTTTTCCACAAAGGCTTTCCCTAACCACCTTGGCTAAATTGGTCACCTGGTCACCCTCCCTGAAAGTATGATAGTTCTTCTTATTATTTTCAGTACTAGAAATCTTCTCACTTATTTGCATTTTATTCTCTGCTTTCCCCACTGAAATGTAAGGTCCTTGAGGACAGGGACTGAGTCGATCTTGGATCCTTAGCATAGGATTTTTAGCACCTGGAAAGCATCTGTACCACGATAGGCACACAATGAATATTTTTAGCAGACTCACTACGATACTCTTACGTCTTTAAATGGAAATTCAAAAACATGGTAAATATGAGGAGTGGTTACATGAGGTCACCAAAAGTCGAACAGGAAACACAGTTAAGGGCCTTATCCCAGTTACAGAGCAGTCTACATTGCAAAAAGTCAAAATCATATAGCTAGATAGATAAATAGATAGACAGACAGACACACCATTCTGTGGCTTGAACTTTTTAGGCCAATGTGATAACATTTCCACTCTAAAAGTGATTTAATGTCCTTGAAAGTAAGAAATGATTGGTAGATGACTATGAATTTAGGTTTGCCAAAGTTCTTAATAAGTGTAACATAGATGTTTATTGGGCAAAGAGCCTTCCCAAAATAAAAATACATCTATATAAAATATAAAATAAACCACCTCCTCTTTCAACCATAATCTGGTGAAATTGGCTGTACACATTCCCAAAACAAATATTGTTACACAAATTGAATTATAAAAGTGATCTCTTTTTGACAGCTTTTTGAGGCATAATTGATATACAAGAAACTGCACATATTTAATGTATACAATATGATGAGTTTAGACATATGCCTACATCCATGAAGACATCACCACCAATCAAGGTAGTAGACATATCTATCACTTCCAAAAGGCTCCTTGTGTCCCTTTGTTTTTTTCTTATGGTAAAAACATTTAACATGAGATCTACCCTCTCAAGACATTCTTCAGTTTACCAAACAGTAATGGGTTTTTTGTTGTTTTTGTTCATTATTTTACATTCCATGTTTTTTTTTCTTCCAGTTTTATTGAGATATAATTGACATACAGCACTGTATAAGTTTAAGGCACACAGCATAATTATTTGACTTAACGTACCTCATGAAGTGTTTATCACAGTAAGTTTAGTGAATGTCCACTATCTCATATAGATTAAACTTAAAGAAATAGAAAAAATTTTTTTCCTTGTGATGAGAACTCTTAGGATTTGTTCTCTTGACAACTTTCATATATAACATGCAGCAGTGTTAATTATATTTATCATGTTGTACATTACATCCTTAGTACTTATTTAGCTTTTAACTGGAAGTTTGTACCTTTTTTTTTTTTTTTTTGTGGTACGCGGGCCTCTCACTGTTGTGGCCTCTCCCATTGCGGAGCACAGGCGCCGGACTCGCAGGCTCAGTGGCCATGGCTCACGGGCCCAGCCGCTCCGTGGCACGTGGGATCCTCCCGGACCGGGGCACGAACCCATGTCCCCTGCATCGGCAGGCGGACTCTCAACCACTGCGCCACCAGGGATGCCCTGGAAGTTTGTACCTTTTGACTGCCTTCATCCAATTCCCTCCCCCCACAACCTCTGCCTCTGGTAACCACAAATCTGAACCCTTTCTCTATGAGTTTCTTTATTTATTTTTGAAGTATAATTGATCTAAAACACTATGTTAGTTCCTGTTCCACAGCACAGTGACTCAATATTTCTATACATTTCAAAATTATCACCATAAGTCTAGTTACGATCTGTTACCTTGCAAACATATTCCATAGTTATTTACTATATTCCCCACACTGTACATTTCATATCCTTATGTCATTTATTTTACCTCACCTATTTCTGTCCCCCACCATCCGCCACCATACAGTATTGTTAGCTATAGGGACTATGCTGTACAACAGGTCTCTAGAACTTATTCCAGCCCCCGACAACCATCATTGTATTCTCTGCTTCTGTGAGCTGACAATTTTAGATACTTCATATAAGTGGAATCATTAGTCTTGGCAATGATTTCTTAGCTATGACACCAAAAGCCCAGGTAATAAAACCAAAAGAGCACAGGCAATAAAACCAAGTGGAACTACATCAAACTAAAAGGTTTCTGCACAGCAAAAGAGCCAATCAACAAAATGAAAAGGCAATCTATGGAATGAGAGAAAACATTTGCAAATCATATAATTGATGAGTTAATATCCGAAAGAAACTCCTATAATTCAATAGCAAAAAGACCCAAACAACTCGACTAAGAAAAGGCGGAAAGGATTTGAATAGGCATTTCTCCAAAGAAGACATACAGATGGCTAACAGGTACATGAAAAGGTGTGCACCATCACCAATCATCAGGGAAATGCATATCAAAACCACGAGATATCACCTCACACCTCTTAGGATGGAGATTATAAATAAAAACAAAAAGTATGTGTTGGCAAAGATGTAGAGAAATTGGAACCCTTGTACACTGTTGGTAGAAATGTAAAATGGTAGAGCAGCTATAGAAAACAGTAATGTAGTTTCCTCAAAATATTAAAAAATAGAACTACCATATGATCCAGCAATTCCACTTCTGAGTATAAGCCAAAATAATTGAAATTAGAATATCAAAGAGATAGTTGCTTTCCCATGTTCTTTGCCATATTATGCACAATAACCAAGATATGGAAACAACCTCAATGTCCACTGACAGACGAATGGATCAAAAAAGTATAGTCTAAACATACAATAGAATATTATTCAGCCTTAAAAAATAAGGAAATCCTGCCATTTGTGACAACATGGATAAACCTGGAAGACATCATGCTAAGTGAAATAAGCCAGTAACAGAGAGACAAATATTGTAGGCATATGATCTTTAAAGTAAATTCTCTCCTTCCTTTTCCTCACTCACTCCCTAAGTGAGTGATTCTTTACCGAAATATCTTTGTATTAGTTTCATAGGGCTGCCTTAACAAAGTACCACAAACTGGGTGGCTTAAAACAACAAAAATTTAGTCTCTTACTGTTCAGGAGTCCAGAAGTCTGATCAAGGTGTTAGCAGGATTGGTTTCTTCTGGAGGCAGTGAGGGAGAATCTTTCCCATGCTTCTCTCCTAGCTTCTGGTGGTTAATGCAATCCTTGGCATTTCTCTTCCTCTGTCCTCACATGGTCTTCTTCCCTGTTTGTATGTTGGTCTTCAAATCTCTCTCCCGTTGTAAAGACACTAGTCATTGGGTTCAGGTCTCACTCTAATCCAGTATGATCTACTTACCTTGATTACATCTGCAAAGATCCTATTTCCAAATAAGGTCACCTTACAGGTACTGGGGGTTAGGACTTCATTATTCTTTTTTTTTGGGGGGGGGGGGGACAATTGATCCCATAACACTTTGGTTTAGACCTGTTACAATAGCTTATAATTCACACTATTATTATGCCTATAGTACCCTGAGCTTCAGGTTTAACAAGGTATGAGTCTGCATTTTACAAGTTTGGATTTATAAGCTTATTTTTCTTTAAAAAAGGATATTTTAAGCCTTGAGATAATATATTTCAAACATAGGAAATCCCCAAATTCCTATTTCTAATAGAAGCATGCTATTTTGGACACTTTTATTTTGGCTTTTTGCCTTGTCTTTCAAAGAGAGGCAACCATCTGTCTAACTCAGTTAAAAAAATATCTTGGCAAATAAAGAATACTACTGACATGGAATATGAGATTTGAGGTGGAAAATTCATTTTAATTTAATTACTGCTTCTAAAGATTAACAGAAGTAGCTGCCACTTATTGGTGCCACTTTGAACGTTGCCAAGTACTGAAGCAACCTTCAGGGTATTCTCCTCTGCTAATGAAATAAAGTTAGTATCATTATGAAAAAGAGTCTAGAAGGAATATACAGAGTTGTCACTCTATTACTGGGACTAGTTCTAAGTGAATACCTTTCAGCCCTTGTTTTAAGAAAATCATTAGTTCATGTAAATAAAAGTATAATTAATGGTATACTCTTATCTTTCTTATGTAGTGTTCTGTAGTGGACTAGTGTAGTGAGATCTCTATAACTAAGATTCTTCAATGACCACAAATAGATAATACTAATGATACTAGGACACTCTGTGTAATACTTTACAATCGTATAAAGAAAGGTGACTTTATGGAATTGCTTATTATGTGGGCTGTGAATTGAGACGATATGGTTACAATCCATTTAATGAAGTTCTCCTAAAAACCAAAAGCCCGTAAAAACTGAAACATAAAAATTCTTTTCTGCTAAATCAAATGCTTTTTCACCATTCCAGGGTGGTAAGTATCATTTCCCTCTTAAATCTCTGAGAAAAGCAAATCCATGTATGCTATTCATAACACTATGAGCAAGCTGTGATTTTTAATAAAACACAATTCATTTGTGCATATAATAAGCAGATGTAACCTCCTTTGCCCTCCAAGAATAGAGTTGTTTGCATTTATGAATGGTCCCAATCAGGTAAATACACTTATAATTGGTTCTTTATCAATCCTAACCAGAAAAAGTTTTCTCTCATTCACTAGTTTGAGGTCTGAGTTTTGAGATCTGAATCAAATTAAATTTTCTAAATCCTTTTCCATGCAAATTTCAAATTCATGGACATACATAAAATTTTGTCATTGGCAAGACTGAAATTTCCTTTGGAAATCACAGAATTCAAAGCTGGAAGAGAACTTTGGCAACATTTAGCTAATGGCAGAGCTAGGACGAGACCCTAGGTCTCTTGTTTTCCCATTTCAGTGTTTTTTCTATTGCTGAACACTACTTCTCCATATGCCCAATGATTTATTTGCAGCATCAAAGTCTCAAAGAAATCTAATTTGATTCAATTGGCTGCAATAGATATTTTAAATCTCCAACTATCTATAAGACCTAAATGACATCATTTCTAAAATAATCACTGACTCCAAATCCCTTATCAAACATAATTCAGTCTTTTGAGCTGACATTTTAAGAAACATTCCCGGGCTTCCCTGGTGGTGCAGTGGTTGAGAGTCCGCCTGCCAATGCAGGGGACGTGGGTTTGTGCCCCGATCCGGGAAGATCCCACATGCCGCGGAGCGGCTGGGCCCGTGAGCCATGGCCACTGAACCTGCACGTCCGGAGCTTGTGCCCCGCAACGGGAGAGGCCACAACAGTGAGAGGCCCGCACACCACTAAAAAAAAAAAAAAAGAAAAAAAAAAGAAACATTCCCTTTTTAACTATACCTTTGATCAGTCTTTCATTCTAACTAATCAGCATCTCCCTGGGATGCTTCCCAGAAAGTGAGTATGATGTTTTCCAAACCTGCTAATTGAATAGAAAGACTTTTTTCTGTTTTGATATGTGTGTTTGGTTGCGGTATGCTTACAATAAGCAGCTTTTAATATTGATTAAAGCCCTTTGCGTCAATTCAATTAATAATTAATCTCAGCGGCCATTTATTGCTTTGTGTACCACAGAAAAATAGAGATCATCCTTTAATTATTGATTCATCTGATAGTAGTGTACCAGCTGTACAACCTTTACAAATCAACATTTCTGTTGATATATTTTCAGCTTGCTTTGCTTTCCTTGTCAAAAGGAGAAATTTTAAAGCCATCTGTTAGACTCACAACCTCCGTTTTCTCCTACTGATCATTCTGAGCAAAATTATCAGGCACAAAGTCATTCTGCTCCTTGCAGGTAAGAAGACTTCCCACTGAGGGCTTAGAATGGCACAGAGCTTCTAGATTAATCAATATGATAATTTTTCTTTTTACTCTTTCTCAAGAATGGTAGGTCAGAAATAGCTTAATCAATATATATTTTTTAATTATATAAATTATTTTCATATCACATTGGGAAAATTCCCGCACAGTGACTATTATGTTTATTTTAGTGTTAATTCTGTTGATATGTGAAAAATATTTCCTGTGTAGAGATATTTAAATTATGAAAGTAAAAATTTGCTTTAAGTATTTTCACCATTATAGATGGAGAGAGATGCTACAGCAGAGTTCTCTATCTGTTTCATGAGCATTAGCCAAGGTTACCAATGCAGAATTCTCATTTTGGTCAGTTGGTTCACTTATTGACAAGTCCACAATCACTAAGAATTTCTTCTAATCCTTTTCTAGAAATAGTGCCTGTGTTATGTTAGATACTGATTTGGCTGCTATAAATAAGAGACCTTGAATACTAGGTCTTAATACTAGGTTTAGCTGCTTAAACTAGAGAGATTTATTTCTATTTCACATCAGAACCTGGGTAGGCAGCTTCAAAATCAGCAGGGATCCTGGTTCCTTCTAACATACTGATCTGATATCATTGATATATACCTACCATCTCCTTGTCCAGGAGAATTGTATAGCTCCTGTTATGTTTACATTCCAGCCTGAAGGAAGGACATAAAGACACAAGAGAGGAAATGCCCCTTTCTTTTAAATGAATGGCCTAGACATGAGACGCATCACTTCTGTTCATATTCCATTGGCAAAAACCTGGTCACAATGGCTAGCCTTACATACCTAGCACAGAGCCTGTGAAATGTAGTCTTTGACTAGTTGGTCATATGCCCAACATAAATTCTATTCCTATATATGAAAGGGAGAATGAAATTGGGGGATAATTAGCAGTCTTCACCACTGTACTCGTCAGGGAAATGAAAATTAATATTCAGTCAATAATTCCTTTCATTTGTGTAGCACTTTTTTTCTGAGCTCTTTCAATTATCTAACTTTAGCTTCACTTTAGTCAATTCTTAATAATCTACACTAAAACCTGGGAGGAGAGGAGAATCACAAATAATTGAAAGTGGCAAGTAATACAAACATGATTAATAGTTTATTTTGATTTGAATGTTCTGGCTCTTTGATGCCTAAACAATCAAAGCAGGCAATATTGAAATACCATTAAGCTTCAAATACACTAGGACATTTCACACCTACAGACAGATGTGCTCATGCTGTTCCTTCTGTCTGCAATGGCCTTTTCTTGCTTGCTTGCCTGCCAAACATGCAACCAATTTTGAAGATTCATCTTAAGTGTTATCTCCTCCATATCCTCAGAAAAAGACTTTCCCACTAACCCAGGTAAAACTGACTATACCATCTTTTGTGTTCTCATTCTATCTTCCATAAGTCATAATGTATTGCATCCACTGGTTTATGTATCTGTCTCCCCCAATAAAAAGAAAATTTTGAGGTTAAGGACAAAGCTTAATTCGTCTATATTCTCAGCTCGTGGCACAGAGCCTTGTATATTACAGGTATGCAATGATGTTTATTGATTCGAATTAACATCTTTAATAAAAGAATGAGTTATACTATTAAAGATATCACTCGGAGAATCCTGAGAGGCATGGGATAGAAAGTATCACCCACTTCTTTTCACTCACCACATTTCACAGAGTAAAGGGATTACCTAATGAAATGCAGTCTATGTAATAGGAACTTCAATGAAAAACAAGTAAACAAACATGGTTTTCATGTGACCATTTGTACAGATTACCTCAATAGATCCAATTTCAGGTGTAGGTAAAAGATACAGAAATACCTGTAATGTTCCAATGAAAATAAAGTTCAAGCTATGGAACCATTACTAACACCAGTAGAAATGAATATTTATATGGATATTCTGGCTAATTCAATAATGCATGAAATAGAAATTTGAGTTATGTTAGAAAAAAGGTCACAGAATTATCACTATTTTTAGATTACCATATGCCTAAAAATGCAAAAGTATGAATTTATAAATCATTAGAAGTATCACAAGAGTTCACAAAAATGGTAACCAAAACAAAAATATAAAAGTATGCAAAAATAAATGTATTCCTTGATATTAGAAATAACTTGTAAGAAAAAATGTTAGGAAAAGGTGACATTTTCAAAGCTTTCAAAACTATAAGCTATTAAGGAACAACTCTAACATAAAATATGGACTACTTTGCAATGAAAATGTCAATGGATTTTTTTGTAGGGGGAAACTTAGAATGATTCCAAAGATCATTTTGAAAAAAGTAAAAATAAAATAACTAAGTCTAAAAATTAAAATGAGTGGGAGATCAAACCAAATATTAAAGACAAATTTAAAAGTTATAAAAGTTAAAACAACATGGCAATGACTCAAGCATGAACAGATGCTTGATGAAAGAGTTCTCAATGCATGGTAAGTAAACAAACACAAATTAATGTGGAAATAACTTTGCAATAAAGATAATGGGATACATGGGAAAAAAAAAGTCAAATTAGAGCTTTCTCTTGTACCATATCACACACTTGAATTTAGACGAATTAAGGGGTTAAATTTAAACTTCTTTACTGGCAAAAACTCCATTAACAAAATCAATGGACAATTTAAACACTAGAACAAATGCAATTGGAATATTTATGAAAAGAGTTAATATCCTTGGTTCTAAAGACTGAATTATGTACCCTCAAAATTCCTATATTGATGCTGTAGCAGCCAATACAGCTGTATTTGGAGATAGAGCCTCCAAAGAGGTAATTAGTAAAATGAGGCATGTGGATGGACCCTAATCCGATCTGACTGGTGTCCTTATAAAAAGAGGAGATTAGAACAGTGACATGCACAGAAATAAGCCCATGTGAACACATAGAAAGAAGACGGCCATGTACAAGCCAAGGAGAGACCACAGAAGAAAATAATCCTGTTAACACCTTAATTCAGACTTCTAGCCTCTAGAACAACCGTTCAGTTGTTAAAGCCACCCATTCTGTGGTATTTTGTTAAAGAAGCTCAAATAATTTAGCAAAAAATAAAAGGAAAGAAAGACAGAGAGACAAACGTTAGAACAAAGATACTCAATCTTATCAATAGTAGGAGAAATGCCATTTTTCATTTGTCAAAATGACAACTATTTAAAAGAATAATAATATTTGGGATTGGTAATGGTATTGAGAAACAGTACACTGCTAGTTAGAGGGTGAAGTGATTATAAAATTGTGGAGAACACAATTAATGCCATGTATCTAAAGTCTGAAGGAAGAACTTCCACCTCTAGGAACCTTGTAGACAAATGTATAACAACGTATATAATGAAATAGTTATGTCCATGTCATTCATAACAGCAACAGATAATGGAAGTAATCTAAATGTTCAATAATAGGGAATTATTTTAATCAATTATAAACTCCAGACTTGTATATTCCATTACCTACTCTAAATCTGCAATTGATTCTAAATGCCATCTCCAAATTAAGATACCCAAAACCAAACTTTTGATTTCCACTGTCAAAGATCTGTGCCTCCCAGGATTTATTTAGCTCATCTATTCTTCCAGATGTTTAGGCCCCAAACTTCCTTACTTCTCTCTCACACATTGTACATCAAATCCACCCACAAAATCTTTTAGGACGACCTTCAAAATATATCCAGGATCCAATCGCTTCTCATCACCTCTACCACTACTACTTTAATTCAAACCACAGACATCTGTTGCCTTAGGACAAAAGCTTCCTAACTTGTCTCCCTGCTTCTGCCCTTACCACTTTACAGTCTATTCTAAGCCCAGCAGCCAGGTTGAATCTTTTAAAATGTTAAGTCAGACAATGTCACTTCCCTGTTAAAAACCCTCCAGTGTGTTCTCATCTCATTCAGAGTAAAATCCAAGGTCCATTCCATGGCCTATAAAGCTGTTTGTTCACATTCGAGCCCAACTACCTCTCTGACCTAATCTACTACTCTCCCCGCACTCACAGCACGCCCATAGCACAGGCTTTCTTTTCTTTTCTTTTTTTTCTCTCTCTCTTTTTTTTTTAATTGAAGTATAGTTCGTTTACAATGTTGTGTTAGCTTCTGGTGTACAGCAAAGTGATTCAGTTATTCACATATATATATATATAACTGAATACATATATATTCTTTTTCAGATTTTTATCCATTAGAGGTTATTACAAAACATTGTATATAGTTCCCTGTGCTATACAGTAGGTTCCCATTTGTGATCTATTTTATATACAGTAGTGTGTATATGTTAATCCCAAACTCCTAATTTATGTCCCCCACCACCACCACCGCTATCCCCTTTGGTAACCATAAGTTTGTTTCCTATGTCTGAGTCTACTTCAGTTCTGTAAATAAGTTCATTTGTATCATTTTTTTAGATTCCACATATAAGTGATATTATATGGTATTTGCCTTTTTCTGTCTGACTTACTTTACTTAGTATGATAATCTCTAGTTCCATCCACATTGCTGCAAATGGCATTTTTCATTCTTTTTATGGCTGAGTAATATTCCATTAAGCTTTCTTGCTATTACTAGAATGCATCAAGAATATTTCCACTTCAGGGCTCTTGCACTTGCCATTTACTTTGCCTAGAATGTTCTTCCCCCAGTCATCAGCATAGTGTCCTTCAGGTTTCTGCACAAATTTTGCCCCTGAGCCCACACAGTATAAGTTGGTGCCTTGCTTGGATCCACTTTACTGAGTGATGCAACTATTCTCCTAGCTGCTATAAGTATTGGATGTTAACAGTTCACAGTTCCATCCTCTTGAGAATTGGTCTCAGCAGCAAGGAGCTGTCTTTCTTGGAAGTACCTGGGAGTTTATAGTGCAAAATGCCCGACCGTTGTCTCAAGGTGGGATAACTCTGTGGTGTCATTCGTGTTGCAGGGCCTCCCACTTGAAACAAGCTAGACTACACTTCAAACCACATCTTTGCCTTGGATCTTCCTCTGCTCTAACCCCCCTTCCTCACTCCCTTAAAGGATTTACTGGCAGGTGACCCCTCAATAAATCAATTTCTCAAAAATCCCATTTCAAGCTTGCTTCTATGAAATAAGAACTAATACGGTTGGTAACACAAGAGGTTGTAGAAAAGAGTCTCAGTGGCTAAATGGCAAATAGTACCTATTAGTAGCAGTAGGTGGAATGCAGAGATGCACTAGCTTTTGTAAAGTCTCCAGTGTTTGCAAAATATAGGGAGCTTAGTAACTATTCAGACTGGTTTTGGATGACTCTTGCTAAGCACCAGTGATGCTTTCAAGAAAGCAAATGACAGGCTCAGATCGCTTATTACCAATGTAAAGCAATGAGTGAGACCTCCTTGGAAGCATTTTAAAAAGACCTTAATCTCCCATAGCCAGAATGCAGACTGACACGGGATTTGATCATAAGAGACTGAGCATCAGAGGAGGTTGAATTCTCAGCCTAGGGCAGTCTTTATGCCAAAGTCTGGATCCTCATAGAGAAAGAATGGGGCCTTAACAAATTTTGAATGAGAATATCTGAGTAGATTCACTTGATCAACTTGAACTCCTAGATTCCCCCTAACCCTCTAAACCTGAAAAATGCCCTCACCCTTCCTTGTTAGAAGAGAGAAGTTCCCTTGATTGAAGACTATGCAGAAGGCTCAAATGAGGTAAATGTATTATAAGACAATGTTGGCCCCCCTCAGGATCTAGCCCTATCTCCCGTCCTAGACTCCAGACCAACAACAAGAGTCAGAGTTCAGCCTGATCCTACTGGAGAAGTGCTAGGTCTACCAAGGGAGTAGATGGTTCATACACCAAAGGAGCTGAAGGACCTGGCTAACAGGAACTGAGTGAGTATATCGGGGAATAGATCCTCAGGGTGTTGTATCAAAGGGGGCAGAAAATATAGATGGGTAAATGAAAGTTTGTTGATATTGTGACACTTTTTTGTGGCAAGGATACTGTTTAGTGGTTCTAATACACTGCTGAGATGGGTCTTGGAGACTTGGTAAAAATGACGACTCATATTAAATGAAGTAGAGAGAACCAATGAGAGAGAGGGAAAGTGACACAGAGAAACAACTGAAAATTAATGCACTAAAATGTTAGCAGCATCTACTTCTGGTTGATGAGATTATATGTGAATTTTAAAAGTTCTCTGATTATTAATTCAACAAATATACGTTAGCATTTTTATAGGCACTAAGAATGCAGAAATGACCAATGTGGTAAAAGGCCTCTGCTTTCATGGGACTTAAAGTCTACTGCAAAGGAAGGATTCAGCAAGAGTAGTGAGCCTAAAAAGAACCAGGGTCTTGATTCAGTAGAATATGAATGGGGGGGAAAGGGCAGTGTTCTCACAACCTCTAGGTCTTTCAGGTTCTGATTCTCCTGGCCCTTACCTAATATCTCTCTATATATACATACAGATATAAATATAAATGTGTATAGATATAGATGTAGATATGTATGTATATATATGAAAACATTGTGAGTGTGTATGTGTGTGTGTGTCTGTATGTATCTTTAGTTCTTCTCCTAGTGCTCAATTCTAAAAGGCAAATAATCCTGGGAAGATCATCATATGACACTTTTGACCGTAAATAGTAAAGAGAAAATAAAATAAGATCAGCTTTCTGAGCCAGGCAAAGGAAATGGAAGCAGATGCCTTGAACAAAAGGGAAGGGAGGTGGTCTTTGGTGCTGAAGAATAAAGTTTCTCTACCTCAACATTGCCCAGATCAGTATCTGCAGATAATAAATAATGTGTTAAATTGGAGTCTTACTCTTGGCAATATAAGAATCCATTCTGAAAATAGAACTAAAAATGTAGGAAATTTGCAATTATATAGAACAGGGGAAAAATATTCTTTTTCATTTTCTTTTCCATTATGGTTTATTACAGGATATTGAATATAGTTCCCTGTGTTATACATTAGGACCTTGTTGTTTACTGATTTTATATATAGTATTTTGTATCTGCTAATCCCAAACTCCTAATTTATCTCTCCCCCCATCCTCCTTTCCCCTTTGGTAACCATAAGTTTGTTTTCTATGTCCGTGAGTCTGTTTCTGTTTTTTAAATGAGTTCATTTGTATCATATTTTAGATCCTGCATATAAGTGATATCATATGATATTTGTCTTTCTCTGTCTTCACTTAGTATGATAATCTCTTGGTCTTTCCATGTTGCTGCAAAAGGCATTATTTCATTCTTTATGACTGAGTAGTATTCCACTGTATATATGTACCACATCTTCTTTATCCATTCCTCTGTCGATGGACATTTAGGTTGTTTCCATGTCTTGGCTATTGTGAATAGTGATGCTATGAACATTGGGGTGCATGTGTCTTTTCAAATTAGAGTTTTCTCTTGATATATGCACAGGAGTGGGATTGCTGGGTCATATGGTGGCTCTATTTTTAGTTTTTTAAGGAACCTCTATACTGTTCTCCACAGTGGCTGCACCAATTTACATTCTCACCAACAATTTAGGAGGGTTCTCTTTTCTCCACACCCTCTCCAGCATTTCTTGTTTGTAGACTTTTCAATGAAGGCCATTCTGACTGGTGTGAGGTGATACCTCATTATAGCTTTGGTTTGCATTTCTCTAATAATTAGCAACGTTGAACATCTTTTCATGTGCCTACTGGCCACCTGCATGTCTTCTCTGGAGAAATGCCTATTTAGCTTTTCTGCCCATTTTTTGATTGGGTTGTTTGTTTTCTTGTTATTGAGTTGTATGAGCTGTTTGTATATTTTGGAAATTAAGCTCTTCTTGGCCACATCATTTGCAAATATTTTCTCCCATTCTGTAAGTTGTCTTTTTGTTTTCTTTATGGTTTCCAAAAATATCTAACTTTTAATTAAGGTTTAATGGGACCAAATAATCAAAGCTAAAAATACTTCCATAAAAGAAGACAGTTCATAATGGCCATTGTTGCAATGACCACTCTTAAGTCCACACCATGTTTCCAACCAGACTGTGGCTTAATGGGATGCTTTACATGTGACATTTCAATGCTTTAATGAAAAAAGTAAAACATAGTATCAAAATTAAACAACCCCATTTAACAAGTAACTTTTTTCCTTGGTCTCACTGACAGCATTTTTGATTTTCAGAAGCAGTTCTTTGATAAAAATCTACATATCACTGCCATGACATCGAAGAGAATAAATAAACATCTTATGGGTTTCAAAGGTTAGTTTGAAAGATTTGAGAATAATTCTCAAAGTATTGCTGGAAGCCACTCTGAAAAGGCAGAATTAATAGTGGTGAAAAGACTAGTGATCCCTAAGTTTTCATTTTAACGTGCAACAAACATACTCTTTGAAAGGAAGAAAAATTAAAATTAGAAAGGATACAGGAGAGAGAGAAAAGAGGGGGGAGAGGAAGAGGGAGGAGAAGAAAGAGTGGGAGAGGGAAAGCGAGAAAGAGAGAGAGAGAGAGAGACCCCCAATGGCTTTACCAAAAAAAAAAAAAAAAAGATTTAGTTAAAAATAGACTGATTCTTTCTTAATATGTAGCACTATGAACCATCTCTGCTTGCTTTCAATAGCTTTGTTTCCTTTATATCAATAACTATTTGAGGCAATATTCCAGTAGGCAGTCCTAAATCACAGAAATAGATGTCATGGGAATTCCCTGGCAGCCCAGTGGTTAGGACTTGGCACTCTCACTGCCAGGGCCCAGGTTCAAACCCTGGTCGGGGAACTAAGATCCTGAAAGCCACAAAAAAAGCCCCCCCCAAAAAGATGTCATGATATAAGGATGATTTTCACGGTACCCTCTTACATATTTGTATATGTGCAATGAAGGAGATGTAAATCATTAACTCTAATAACTGAAACTATTGCTATTATTAAAATACTTTCCCACTTAATTCCAAAAAGATTTAAATTGATAGGGGATCAGCTTCCTTAACCATTAAAAAAACTTGGAAATTTCCTTTCTGATAATTTTGGTTGACAAGATTTTAATGAAACTTCATCCTGTCACTGAATAAAACTGCTTCAACATTATTTTCAAGGCTTATTATATCATCAGCATACATCATGTGACTGATAGTGTTTATCACACTTCCATGAGTACATATATGTTATACGGGATCACATAATCCACATTCACAAGATATCATATAATCTCTCTCAGGATAGTCTAATTTTTTATTCACTTTTACTCAGCTTGGAACTAGTCCATTTCAAATGGTTTTATAAATGTGAAATACCAGAATAGTAAATCACAAAGCAATGAAATATTTTCTTGCTGGCAAAAAAAAAAAAATCAGAAAACAACCAAGTCTCTCTGAAAGGCAAATTGTTTATTCATTATTAGTATTTTCAATATCATAATTAGTTGTCAGTTAAAATTGTTTTGGGGGAAAATGAAGATAATTATTTACATTTTGAAGAGTGCTTTACAACTTAACAGAATGCTATGTATCTATTCCCTCATTTAGGCTCATTAACAATTATGTGAAATAGACTGGACAGGAATTATTACCCCTATTATATAGATACAAAGAAAGTAAAGTTCAGAGAAGATAGTTCAGAGAGATATTATTAAGTTCAGAGAGATATTATTCCTAGGTCACTTGCCTAGTATGTGACAGCTGGGAGCAGGACTCAGCTTTTCTAACTCAAGGTCAGTGCTTTTTTCCTACTACACTGTGTAGTCATGGAGTGAAAAAAACATGGCCCATAAAAGGTTATTTTCTTTTTCCAATAGTTTAGTTCCATCAGTGAATTTTATTCTAAAAGTTCAGGTGCAATGAGTGCCACCTTGTATGTGCCATAATATATGAGGAATCGATTTCAGAAACTGTATTCGGCATGGAACAAAAGTTCAGGATATTGTTAAATTTATTGCCCTCCACCTCAAACAAAACCCTTTCCCTACTTCAGAGCACAACATTCATGTGATTATCCAATCACTATGTACTAGATCAAGGCTATTTTTCTAAAAGGCTAATAGAAAACACAACTGAATGGTTCCCTGAAATTGGAAGTTCTAACCACAATTGCTTTATTCATAGGATTGCAATATTTAGCAAATAAAAATACAGGATGTTCAGTTAAATTTTAATTTCAAATAAGGGATAATTTTTAAAATACAAGTATGCCCTAAATATTGCATGGGCCACCCTTATACTAAAAAATTACTTATTTATCTGAAATTCAAATTTAACTGGGTGTATTTTACCTAGCAACCCTACTGAATTCAGTCACTGCCATTGCACATAGACTGGATTTAATAAATTTATCCTCTTTCTTTGATGGGTGTCTATAGAAGCATGGCCTTCAAGTGAGTCATCTTTCCAGTCCATGTGTGTTATATTTAGAGTTTTAGCAGTATCATCCTTGGAGCCAGAAATCTGGTAGTCTCTAATTATCAAGTAGACTAGAGGAAGGGTGTAGTGGAATAGACACAGGCTTAAATAAGACAGATTTGGATCTCATTTCCTATTTGAGATTTTCCAATGGATAGCTCTGTGACCTTCCATGAGATATTTAATTTCTCTGAGCCTCAGCTGCTTCTTCTATAAATTACCTACCTCAAAGCTAATACAGTAGTTTGATGATTATGAGAGACTGTGACTACACATTGCTTAGCATCATGCTTCTCCTCAGTAGACACCCAAAATATTAGGTAAAGAAAACCAAAACAGTTTCATGTGGACAGATAACTGGGCTATCCATATCTGACTTGATACACAGATATTAATACGTAAGTTAAGATCTGTCGTGTCTATTATATCAGTGAGTACAGTCTACATGGAAATGAATAGTCATTATTGTAAATACTAGATAACTTAGAAATTACCCATTTAGCATTATAGACACCAATATGGTCAAGTGGTTAGATTGTTTAAAAGTCTAAGGATATTAAGATGAAAGAATTTATATGTCAAACATATAGATCTTTGGAAACAAATGATACTATGAGTACGTTATTGCTAACAAATATTCCTGGACAGGTCTAACTCATCTACCTATATTTGGGCAATTCCTTGATTGTCAGATTTGTGGTCATTTGAAATCAGTCTATTGAAGGAGCAAAGGGAGATAATTTGTAGTCAGTAGGCTCTGAAGACTGAGATTTAAACAATTCTCAGAGTGAAAATGGATGAGGGAAGGAAACATCCTCGACATCTAGAAGACTTAGCAAAAGAGAGTTTTGGGAAAAAATAGTGATCATGTTTTGAGATGTTAACGGCTATCAACTTAAACACATTCACAGGTGAAACAGTGTTCCAGGTGGAACAGTGAAGTGGAACTTAGGTTTAAGTTTGTCAAGTTCAGTTAGGTAAAAAAGGCTTTTTATTGGGATAATGAATGCCAAGGCTTGAAGCTTTGATCAATTATCTTTTGCAGGCTTCTAGGACATTCTATTCCTCTGGTTTTAAGAAGAGCAGGGGCTGAAGATGATCACAGAGTCAATAGGTGCCCTAGCATTCTATTCAGTCTAGCATTCTATTCAGGTTTTAATCATAGAAAGGTATCATGAGGCAGAGAGACATAACTTGAGAAACAACCACCCTTCTAAAAATCTCCACTAAAGATGATTTCAGCCATATCTAGGTTCTTCTTATTAAAGATGACTATTCAAAAGAGTTGAAACGTCATATACAAAAGTATAATTCTTTTGAATCTCTGTTTTTCAGGTCACTTTATCCTAAAGACAGGCCATAAAAGAAATTTCAAAAGCTTAGTTATAGTCATGCAATTGTATCTCTTATTGTTTTTTCTCAAAGGATGTTTCAAATGACATGGCTCTTCTCTTGCATAAAATCTGTCCTACTATCATTACAGAATCTTTCTATGTTAATTTTTTTCTCTTACTTCCTTCTCCATCTGTGCTGTGGACTCCTTAGAAAAACTGGCTTAATCAGCCAGATGTATGTATATATATCTATATCTATACAGATATAGCATTTGATATATCTATATATCTATATATCTATATCTATAGATATATATAGATATAGATATATAGATATATAGATATAGATATAGATCAAATGCCATGATTTTTAGTTATTGCTTATCCTTACAGACACACTGAATATCTTTTGAAAAAAGAGAATGAATTGTTTCAGTTATTATGGCTGAAGTTCTCCTGACTCACCTAGATAAGGTGATTAACTATTACTAAGCACCTAAATACACCTCACAGAGAAGTAAACTTCACCTAGGGAAGCCTCTTTGAAGGTTCAGGAAAAATCTTTGAAGAGCTAACCGGAGGAAAAATGTATGACACATGGTTTTCACTGATTAGATCATGAATTGTGCTTTCCTCACCCTCTGCAGTACATTTTATATTCCCCCTTTTACAGTGATAAATAAAAGAGTAAGGGGGGAATAACCAAGAAGAAATAGAAAATATGAACAGACTAATATCAGTAATAAAAGTGACTTAGTAATAAAACAACTCCCAACAAACAAAAGTCCAAGACCAGGTGGCTTCACAGCTGAATTCTACCAAACATTTAGAGAAGAGTTAACAACTATCCTTATCAAACAACTCTGAAAAATTGCAGAGGAAGGAATGCTTCCAAACTCATTCTTTGAGGCAAGCATCACCCTGATACCAAAACCAGACAAAGATATCGCAAAAAAAGAAAATTACAAACCAATATCAGTCATGAGCAAAAACCCTCAACAAAATATTAGCAAACTGAATTCAACAATACATTAAAGGGATCACTAACCATGATAAAGTGGGATTTATCCGAAGGATGCAATGATGGTTCAACATCTGCAAATCAGTCAATGTGACACACCACATTAACAAATTGAAGAATAATAATCATATGATCATCTCAATGAATGTAGAAAAAGTTCTTGACAAAATTCAACATCTATTTATGATAAAAACTCTTATCAAAGTGCATATAGAGGGAATATACATCAACATAATAGAGGCTGTATATGACAAGCTCACAGCTAACATCATACTCAACAGTTAAAAGCTGAAATTATTTCCTCTAAGATCAGGAACAAGACAAGGATGCCACTCTCACCAATTTTATTCAACATACAATTGGAAGTTCTAGCCACAGCAATCAGACAAGAAAAAGAAGTAAAAGGAATCCAAATTGGAAAGGAAGAAATAAAACTGTCACTGTTTGCAGATGACATGGTACTATAGAAAATCCTAAAGACACCACCAAAAAACTACTAGAACTCATCAGTGAATTTGGTAAAGTTGCAGGATACAAAATTAATATACAGAAATCTGTCTCATTTCTATACACTTAATAATGGACTATCAGAGAAATTGGGAAAAACAATCCCATTTACAATAGCATCAAAAAGAATAAAAAACCTAGGAATAAATCTAACTGAGGAGATAAAAGACCTGTACTTAGAAAACCATAAGACACTGTGAAAGAAAGTGAAGATGACACAAACAGATGGAAAGACATACCATGTTCATGGATTAAAATAATTAATTTTGTTAAAGTGACAAACTACCCAAGGCAATCTACAAATTCAGTGTGATCCCCATCAAAATATCAATGGCATTTTTCACATAACTAGAACAAATAATTTGAAAATTTTTATGGAAACATAAAAGACCCCGAATAGTCTAAACAATCTTGAGAAAGAGGAATAGAGCTGGAGGCATCACACGCCTGCATTTAAAACCATACTACAAAGCTACAGTAATCAAAACAGCATGGTACTGGCATAAAATTAGGCACATAGATCAGTGGTGCAAAATAGAGAGCCCAGAAGTAAGCCCACACACTTATGTTCAATTAATTTATGACAAAAGACACAAGAATATACAATGGGGGAAAGACAAACACTTCAATAAATGGTGTTGCGAAACCTGGACAGCTACATGCAAAAGAATCAAACTGGACTACTCTTTCACACCATGCACAAAAATAAATTCAAAATAGATTAAAGACAAATGTAAGACATGAAACCATAAAACTTCTAGAAGAAAACATAGGAAGTACACACTTTGACATTGGTGTTAGTAATATTTTTTTGGATATGTCTCCTCAGGCAAGGGAAACAAAAGCAAAAATAAACAAATGGGGCAACATCAACTAGAAAGCTTTTGCACAGCAAAGGAAATTGTCAATAAAACAAAAAGACCACCTACTGAATGGGAGGAGATATTTGCAAATGATATATCCAATAAGGGGTTGGTTAATATCCAAAATATACAAAGAACTCATACAACTTACCATCAAAAAACCAAACAACCCAATTAAAAAGTGGGCAGAGGATCTGAATAAATACTTTTCTGTAGAAGACATACAAATGGCCAACAGGCACAGGAAAAGATGCTCAACATCACTAATCATCAAGGAATGCAAATCAAAACCACAGTGAGTATCAGTTCTCACCTGCCAAAATGGCTATTATGAAAAAAAAAAAAAACCTAAAAACAAATAACAAGTGTTAGCAAACATGTGGAGAAAAGGGAACCATAGTGCTCTGTTGGTGGGAATGTAAATGGGTAGAACTACTACAGAAAACAGTACGCAGGTTCCTCAAAACAATTAAAAATAGAACCACCATATGATCCAGCAATTCTACTCATGGTATTTATCTGAAGAAAATGAAAACACTAATTTGAAAAGATATATGCAACTCTATGTTCATTGTAGCATTATTTACAGTAGCCAAGATATGATAGCAACCTCTGTGCCCATCAACAGATGGATGGATAAAGAAGATGTGGTGTATGTGTGTGTGTGTGTGTGTGTGTGTGTGTAGACACACATAAATACACACACACACATATATATATACACACACAATGCAATATATCTTAGCCATAAAAAAGAATGAAATCATGCCATTTGCAGCAACATGGATGGACCTAGAGGGTATTATGCTAAGGGAAATAAGACAAATACTGTATGATTTCATTCATATGTGAAATCTAAAAAATAAAACAAATGAACAAACATAAGAAAACAGAAACAGAGTTATAGATACAGAGAACAAACAGGTGGATTTGGGACAGTGGCACACCTTCCTCACCACCATTATCTAGACTTTTTGAGATCACACTCTTTTTCTCCCCCGTAAAAACACCTACTTACTCTCTTATTTCAATGCTCTGCAGATCCCCAGTTCACTCACCTTCATTTCTTTAGCTCCAGTCTCACTGTCACTCTCAAACACTAACTCATAATTCTTGGAGATTTAAAAATTCACCTAGAAGATTGTCCCAATAAATTGGCCTCTCAGTTTCTGGACATCCTTTCCTCCCATAATCTGTTCCTCCGACCTACCTCAGTCACTTAATCCCATAGTCACACTTTTGACCTTAGATTTAAAATAACTGAAATTACTCCATAATTTTAATTTCAAATATTCCAATTTTTAACCACCACTTATCTTTCCAGCCAACTTCCTCTGCTACCTTGACTCTAACAGTCTTTCCATTGAACTAAGACCCACAAATCTTGATCCTAACCCCTTTCACTGGCTATCACCCCCTTGATATCTGGCCTTCACTCATGATGCAGCTTAAGTTCCAAAGTCAATTAGTGTAATGAATCTTGTGCATATACCGTCCTATGCCTCCACTTACCTCCCATGTCTCTCTTTCTCACTTCATTTTATTCGGATCATGAGACTAAAACCTTGGTGAAATCAAATTCTCCAGCTGCTAATTATACTTGCAACCCCTGCAGCTGAACATGGCTGTAGAAAACACACAATCGTACTGAATGGTCTCACATTTAATTCATGACTATTAACCTCAAGTAAGCCTTTAATGCTGAATGGGTATCATGCCATATTTCCCCTAGCACATTCACTCTCCAACATTTCTAGCTGACTATTCTATACATGCTCTGTTTTCTTAAACTCTTAGTGCCTCTTCTCCCATCTTCATGCTCAGATGATGACCTTGCTTCCTATTCCACTGAGAAAAAAATAACCAGGTGAGAACTTCCATCTATTCTCACCACCACATTTACCTACCTACCAGTATATCTACCCATATATTCTACTTTTCTATTTCTATGAATGGACTTCCCATGCTCCAAGCCTATGCCTCTTCCTGTGAATAAGCCCCTATCTTCACTCCACCATTCAAGGACATTGTTTCAGATATTCTTCTCTTTTATTATGAATTTTTTCTTCTTTATTGAATAATTCCTATTGTCACACAAACCGTTACTTCTCCCATTACACACACAAGAAACCTCTGACCCGATTTCTCCTCTAGATACCAGGCTACATCTCTTTTTTCCTTTATAGAAAAAAAAAAAAAAACATTGAAAGAGTTGTCTAAGATCCCATATATAGTATCATGTCACCAGCATATAGTGACAACTTTACCTCTTCCCTTCAAATTTGGATACCTTTTATTTCTTTTTCTTGTCTGATTGCGGTGACTAGGCTAGGACTTCCAATACTATGTTGAATAGAAGTGGTCAGAATGGGCATCCTTGTCGTGTTCCAAATTTTAGCAGGAAGGCTTTCTGCTTTTCACCATTGAGTATTATGCTGGCAGTGGGTTTGTCATAAACAGCTTTTATTATGTTGAGATATGGTCTATGATCCTGTAAACACCTGTCAGATAATGTCACTCCTCTTCACAAAAACCTCTAATGGCTTTCCATAGTAAATCAAAGTTCTTACTGTGACAACCAAAACTACACAAGCTGTCCTTCTTTTCCTCTGACATTACCTCCTACTACTCTTCCCTAGTTCTCTCCACAGTGAACCTCCTTTCTGTTCCTTGAATATATCTCATATGCTCTTGACTCAAGGGCCTTTATACTTATAATTACTTCTATCTGGGATGCCCTTCCTGCAGACTGCAGCATGGCTCACAGCCTCACTTCACCTCAATGCCCATATGTCTCTGGGGCAGTGAGGCCTTTCTTGACCACCACATCCAAAATGAAAAATTTATCACATTATTTCAAATTCTTATTATTTGCTTATTTATTTCCTCAACCCTTTTCATACTCTAACACATTATATTTTATTTATTTATCCTGCTTAGTGTAGGTCTTTCCAAGCAGAATGTAAGCACCATGCATGCAGAGACTTTTGTTTGCTTTTATTATATTATTATTAATGTTTCCGTGAGTCTGGAACAGTGCCTGGGACATGGCACTAATTTGTTGACTAAAGGAATTAGTGTATGTATTCTTTTATTACTCTGTATTTCCTTTCTTCTATTCTCTCTGTTTCTACTCAAAGAATGCCATTTATAGTGATCTTGGAACTTGTGAATCTATGTTGTATGTCTATTACCTTTTCTCTTATATTTCCTTTTGTTCCAATGGACTGAATTCCAGGAGAATTACCTGCCTCAAGTTTCTGGGTCACTGATGCACTGATTTACTCCTGCTTTCCTATTTGCAAGTTCTTTGATTTTTAAAAAAAAAAATATATTGATAATACTATTTTTAAAAACTTAAACTCTATATTTGTAATGTGATTTGCTCTTATCCATTTCCAGAAATTACAGGCCACCATAGAAACTTTGTTTTAGAAGTTCTACCTCTAATTTCAGAATATTTCACATATGTATAAACTAAATTTCCACATTAATTAATATTGAAGAATGAATCACCTTTTAACAATAATGCACTTGCTGTAAGTGAAGGTGAAGACTAGAGGGTCAAGACACTGAAATAACACCTTTGCATAAAGAGATTCAAGAGCCATTTCAACTTTCCTTGAACACAAAGAGGAAGAATTTCAGACAGAAGGAGTTTTTAGTTGATGTTATTTTCTCTAAAGGAGAATAGGGAATAAAAGAAATTTGTATCTTTAAAAACTTTGGACCTTGGTGCTATCATGGGGTTTAGATGAACCTGAGATCAAAAATGAAAAGGGTTGAGGTCAGCCGATGGTAGGTTCCTTTCAAACAAAGAATTCTAATCTTAAAATTACCAGGTTCCAAAAAGAAAAGTTCCATTATATAAGCTGGAAGGGAAATCAAAAGCATCACATCTGTGACAGCATAGGTCAATGAAAGATAAAGACTCACAACTTTAAACAAAATTTCAAAACCAGCAAGAACAAATTTGGGTTTAAAATCTAGAACTAATCTGACAATTGACATCAATGGGGAGGAAGAAACATTTCTTTCCACTATGATATTTTATTAGCTTCTTATAAAATGAGCTCACTTATCCTTTAAATATACTTCTCTAATATGAGTTAGTTCCCCAAGCTTTTACTGTGGCATTTTATCTTTCTCATATAGCCTCAAAGGGGAAACTAGAGTTAATATTGACTTTGAATATTAAATATGTATATTTCATTTTAAAAAATTTTCTATTTTTCCTTACTGAGATAATCATCACTCATTCTGTCATTGATAAATCATAAGAAATTATAATAAATGTGTATAAGTCAAACTGCATTTAATATTAACATATGCAAGTTGAAACTGACCATGAAAGTTTGCATAATTAGCTCATGCTAATGTTTCTAAATTACCCACAGCTGATATTCTCCAAAATTGTATTCAAGAAACAAATATAATTTAATAATGTTAATTTAATGACTGTCTGTACTAATTGGGTTTTTTCCCTCTACTTTTATTTGTTTCTCTTTTTTCTTTACATGGCATGGACCCAAACTATGACTTTCTATAGTAAATCATGATAACTATCTCTGGTTCATAGAGAACATTACAAACATTGGAAAAAATTCTAGGAAATAACTAATTCATCAAAAACATTTCTATATTCAGAGGAATTCCAACTGACCCACTTTTTTAAACATTTCACGAGATAGATTGAGCTAGCCCACCACCACCTTGGTCATGAAAAGTTAGTGGTGTAAGAAATGGCTCTAGAAAACTGTTTTTCCTGTTTGTTACAAAAGGGGAGAATGAACAGATGACAATCAGAGAAATAATGTGCAGGGAAAAGAGAAAAAAACATAAGCATTCTCATTTTCTCTCTCTTCCAAATGTAAACCATGTTTTGTTTTGTTTTTTAATAACTATGACTAGTACTCCCAATATATTTCCTCTAAAGAAAAGGCAATGATCATTATGAGGTACACTGTAGCTCCATAGATGGTGAGAATTTAAATTCTGAGAACAAAGACACTGGATTACCAGCGTCAAATTCTTTACTTGCTGTGCCCACACTAATAGAAGTTGTGTGAATTGTTTTGCTACAGGATTAACAGTGATAAAACCAATAATAGCAATATCAATAGTATTTAAGATTTACTGAGCTTCTCCTATGTGCAAAACATGCTGCTCAGCAGGCTCAGCACTTTAGAAAAATAATTTTACTTAATCTGTACAATAGTTCTATTAGGTATAAAATATCATCTGCATTTTATAAATGGAAAAAAAAAAACCCACCAAAAATCTGAGACTCATGTGGGTTAAGTAACTTACCCGGATTTTACAAGATTGAAGAAACAAGGTTGTTTCAGGGGGTGGGAGAGACGAATTTCTGAAATGCCACAACTTATAATTTTGGCAAACACATGAAAATTTTTCAGAATTCATCACTATGTTTAAGGGAAAATCCCTGGGGATTCTGCAAGGGTGTTATGGTATACTTCTGTGACACATGTAGCTAGGATAGAAGATGATGCCAATACTTTTGTTAAGAAATTAGATATGCACTATAGATGTAAAACTACTGAATCAGCAAAATGTTCATAGTTTTATCCAGTATTCTTCTAGTTGAAGAAGAAAACGGCCACTCAATGGAGAAGACTTTTGTATGGTAGGAACAATGGTCTGTAGAGTGTATCTTCACAAAGTCCTCTCCTGCTACAGCCCCCAGTTCAGTCCCTCATTACTTCATGTCTGGGCGACCATAATTATCTCCTTACTGGTCTTTGCCAACTATATCTTCCTTTCTGATGTATCCTATACACTGCCACAAACTTAATCTTCCTGAAGTATTATACGAATGTAATTACATCACTCCCCTGTCCAAAAACTTCAGTGATTGTCCCACTACCTAGAAATAAAGGAAAAGAGCATGATTTTCAAAGCCATTCACTATATAAGTCTCATTCTATTTTTCCAGCCTTACCTCAAACCTTTCCTGTGTTTTATGTCATAGAATGTTTGTTTGTGTCTTTCTTATAGTTTTTTGTAACATTATGCTGTGTATTTATCTGTATACTCCTTGAATTTTCATTTCATAGATATTTATTGAGTGCTTACTATTGCCATGCACTCTACTTGTGTTTGGTGATACATTGGTGAGCAAAATAGAAATGGCAATTGTCTTATAAGTTTCTTGATGGAAAAGCCTGTATGTATCCATTATCTCACTCTCTGAAACACAGTGACTTCCACATAGAATGTACTCGAAAAGAACATTGGTTGCCTGGGACTAAGAATGGAGGAGGGATGTGAACTGACTTCAAAGGGACAAAAAGAAACATTTAGGGTTAATTGAAATAAATATTCTACATCTTGACTTGGCTGCTGGTTACATGAATGTATATATTCCTTAAAAGCAATCAAACACTTAATGGTAAGTGCATTTTATTGTATGCAAATTATACCTCAATAAAGTTGATTTATAAAGTAAAAAATAACAATTGAATTCAATGAACGCAAGGGAAGCAATTATTTGAAAAGTGAAGATAGTGGTTACTTTGAGGAGAAGGAGGGATGAAGTTGATATTGGGATGCGGCACATGAAAGGGCTCATGGGGCAGTTGCTAATGTTTTATTTCTTGAACCAGGTGGTGGTTATACACCTGCTCCCCTCACAATAATTCATTAAACTAGACATTTGTTTTGTGTGGTTCTCCTGTGTTTTATGTTATGATCAAAGGATGAAATTTTGAATTGAGAGAGATTAATTCTCATTATTACTTAAAGGCCACCAATCAAGTTGAAACACTGAACCATACAGTCATAGAATAATAGAATTGAAAAGAACTTAAGTGATTAATTTGTCCAACCTGTTCATTTCACAAATGAGTACCCTGAGAACCTGAGAAGGTAGTTTTCATAAAGTCACACAGTGAGTTAGTCCCAGCTCTGGGAATATGTTTATTGATTTTCTGTACTGTACTCTTAAGCTAGTACAGGCAATAAAACAATACTTGCTTTCCACTAAAGGTACTTCAGCTACTTGACAATTCATGACAGCATACCCTATTGTTTAGTTAAGTTGGTAGCACATTGTTCATTTAGAACTTGGGAAAAAGAAGATGTCTAAGGATTTCAATAAAGCTTGGTAAGATAGTGGCACTGGTAATTTCTGTTTTGTTAAATATAAATGACTATCGCAGAGCTTCGGTGACTTCAAAGACTATCTTCTTCCACAGGGAAACTCCACTAGGAGTTGAAGACAGACAACAATTTGGAGGAATATTGCTTTGAACTTGAACTAATGATTAAAGTTGCAAAATGTCATGCTGATTACCCACAGTCGAAAACTTTAATATTCACTATATAAAGAGATTGGGATATTTCTGTTGATTGTTAATGTTTATTATTACCCTCAAAAGCCACCAATACATTTCAGTCAAGTATAAGACATGGTTATATCTACTTCAGCTGAGATTATGAAATATGCATCAATTTTTACCCATGCTGCAATGTTGCAGTCAATAGTTTTAGAGTATACTTTCAATTTTTATGAGATCTTTCTTTCCAATCTGATTTTTCCCCAGCTTTAGAATATATTGCCAGCAAGTCGTGATAGAGGTCTGTGTTTGAACTACAAAGCATAAAGTTTAACAGAAATTTAAATTGAAATAAAAATGTTCTATACCTTAATTTTGAAAACTAATAAAATTACTATTTTAAGAATTAAATGAGATTTAAATGAGATTACTTCGTAAATTAAATTAAATTAATACAATCATAGCTAATATATTTATAAATAAATTAAATAATTATAATTGAGCACTTTTTAAAGCAATCAGCCTAGGGTATAAATAAATAACTAGAAATCTCTTTTATTTTATACCAATCATACTTAAATCTAACTAACAATGTATCTCCAAACTTTAATTAAAATACTTTTTTCTAGTATACTCTGAAACCGGGGACTAGTACATCACTCCATATCAGGCCAGTTCGGGGTGGTGGGGGAGTGACTATTGGCTGGATTCTTGTAGCAGGGTAATTTATTACAATAGATTTTTTTTTTTTATAGGCTGTATAGAGTTCCCTAGCATCTATTTGATCATTTATATTCCAGTTCCAATAAATAGCAAAATCCAATATAGAAATCTGAGCTCCTTTTGGTAACCATGAACACATATGTTCAAAACAGGCAAAATAAAATAATGCAAAGAACAATCTGTATTCTAAGATCACCATGTCCATGAATGCTGCACTGACTCTTCATCCTTTTGGAATATTGTCCCTTCATCTAGCTAAACCTTCAATAGGTACCTGCTCTTTCCTGCCTTATCTAAGCATTCTGGATTTGTGGTTCAGTAGTTATCAGAGTAGTTCAGAATCCCACATGGCACATTCTGGTTATCTCTGTTCAACTCATGTAAGTCTGTCACCAAAATGTCCTCCCTTTTCATTTTTGTTTTTCCTCTAATTTCAGATTTCAACTTTCCATCTGTTATGGGTTGAATTGTGTTCCCCCACAAAGATCTGAAGTCCTAAGCCCCCAATACCTGTGCATGTGACCTTATATGCAAATAAGGTCCTTGCAGCTGATCAAGTTCAGTTGAGATCAATAGGGTGGGTCCTAATCCAATATGACTATGTCCTTGTAAAAAGGGTAAATTTGGACACAGAGGCAGATGTGCACAGAGGTAAGACGATATGAAGAGACAGAGACGTAGGGGAAATGCTATGTGAATATGAAGACAGAGATTGGTGTGATGCCAGAAAACCAGAATCTAGGAGACAGGCATGGAACAGATTCTCCCTAACAGCCCTCAGAAGGAACCAACCCCCCTGACACTTTGATTTTGGATTTCTAACCTCCAGAACTGTGAGACAATACATTTCTTTTGTGAGTTTTGGGTACTTTTTTAAAGCAGCCCTAGGAAACGAATACATTATCTTTTCCCAAGGCACAAATGTAACAAAAGCTATACAGTATTTCTATCTTGAGAAATTAAAAAACAAAAAACCAAAGCAACAACAACCAAAAAAAGAAAAATCCCTCAATCAATCAGAAAGAGGTGAATATCCAACTAAGTCCTAAAGAAAAGCAAAATCCCTTCCCTGTCAGTCATCTAGCTAGGATTTTAGGGACGATGTTTTATATAGGAACAATTTAATTTAATAATGCCGTGTAAAAACTTTGTCACCTGCTACTTTTTAAAAAGACTCAGTAAGGGGCTTCCCTGGTGGCGCAGTGGTTGAGAGTCCGCCCGCCGATGCAGGGGACACGGGTTCGTGCCCTGGTCTGGGAAGATCCCACATGCCACGGAGCAGCAGGGCCCGTGAGCCATGGCCACTGAGCCTGCTCCGCCGTCGGTGCTGCTCCGCAACGGGGGAGGCCACAACAGTGAGAGGCCCGTCTACAAAAAAAAAAAAAAAAAAGACTCAGTAAGAAAATTCTTCATACATTTTTTTTTAAATTTATTTTTGGCTGCATCAGGTCTTAGTTGTGGCATATGGGGTCTTTCATTGCGGCATGCGGGCTTCTCTCTAGCTGTGGTGTGCATGTTTTCTCTCTCTAGTTGTGGTGCACGGGTTCCTTAGTGTGTGGCACACAGGCTCTAGTTGAGGCACGCAAGCTCAGTAGTTGTGGCACACCGGCTTAGTTGCCCCACGGCATGGGGGATCCTACTTCCCTAACCAGGGATTGAACCTACACCCCCTGCATTGTAAGGTGGATTCTTTACCCCTGGACCACCAGTGAAGTCCCATAAACTTTTTTTTAAAGTGTGTGTTTCTTAAATAAAGCATAACTGCAATTTGAACTTTATATATATATATATATATATATATATATATATATATATATATACATGTGGACATGCACAAAGAAACATACAGAGTAATTCAACAAAGGCATGCTCAATTTTGTTATTTTTATGTTCCAATTTATGAAGACAACATTGTTATTACCACCAAAATATTACTTTCATCCTAAGAAACCTGATAAGTATTTAAATAACAAAGATCATGTTTTACTTCTGCTTCAAACATAAAGATATCTCGAGTAAAACTCCAATCCTCTACTTAGCGTTGCCGATGGAGACCTGGTCCAATGCCAAGGCAGAGATGAGACTGTAATTTCTCCTTGCTTAGGTTGTGGTCTTCAATCTGGTTAAATCACTTTGGTGGTTCCTCATATGTAAAAGTCCATAGAGAATTATTTTGAGGATGTACAAATTCTTCCTCTTTTTATGAAAATACAACATTTACATGCTGATTAAGGTCTTCAATACTTTTAAGATCTGAGAGCTACATGAGAAAACTGAGTTGCTGCAAGATTCCTGGTGATTTTAGTGGGCGTTGCACAGTGAAATGTACAGTCAGGAATCTGTCCTAACTAGTAAGCATTCTGACCTGGCTGCACCTTAATTATGCCACTGTTAAATTGTGCCCAGTAAATTGAGCTATCTTCTGTCCTCTGAAGAAATTAGTGTTACATTTTGGGTTATGCTGAATGTCAACTGGTAATATTTAATAGGCAGAGAGACTTCTAAAATATCTTTCAGTGGTTAAAAACAAACATATTTCCTATTTTGGAGCTCATTGTTTTATACAAGAAACAAAGCAAAAGGAACTAGTGATGTTTGTTTTAAAATTATCACTGAAGATCACTGAGAGACTTTAAAGAAATATTCCTTCGAATATTCATAACTTATAAAAAGGATGAAATATTTGGGTAATGATAAGGTATTGCAGGGGCTCAGAACAGGCCTCCCCAGGATGTGTGAGTTTGGCATGAGGATTGAGTTTAAAGGCAATTGAGGCCATGTGGGTTTAAGAGAAACTATTGCCCCTCCCTAACTACCTAGAAAAATTTAAATTGGGGATTTTTCCCAGAAAAAGAATTATTACCAGAGAAAAAGTTTATCTAAGTGGCCCCATCTGTATGGCGGGACAAACATCTAACCACCAAACATCTGTTCTTATTGAAACTGAGCAGGAACCTGTGGGGCTCCAGGGTACAAATCCTCTCTGTGCCCCCTGTTTCTTGTTTGTAGGAAATAGGCTTTATTCAGCCTCCATGACCTTCTCTGAGTTCCAAATGGCAGGTTCAAACAGTTGCTAATCAGGGAAGGGAGGGGATGCAGAGACAAGGGAGGAGCAGTCAAGAAACAATAGTGCAGCCTTACCGCGGCGGGGGTGGGGGGTCCTGGTTCCGCCTCAAGGATACACATAACAATATCTTTGAGCTCTGTAAAGAACTAAAACCCCCAACAAATGGAAGGTTTTAGCATTCTTCATTCCAGAGAAGATCACAGTTTGAATAACTAGAGAAACTCAACAGGAGACCACCTGAAACCAGATTAAAGGAGTGCAGGCAGGCTCTGCACACAACCTAATCCTTATCAGCAACCCCGCCCTTGAACCATTGCTATACAACTCCTCACCAAATCGTCCTGGGTTGGGATACACAGTTTTTGAGGCAGGAGCCCATCATGTCCCCCTTTGCCCGGCAAAGCAATAAAGACATTCTTTTCAACTTCACCCAAAACTCTGTCTCCAAGATTTGATTAGGCACTGGTGCACAGATTCTGAGTTTTCAGCATCACTGGCTTTCAAGAAAAATTTAGTCAGGTAAAGTACCCACCCATCTTTTTGCATAAGATGTTCCTACCTCTCTTTGAGTACTGTCAGGAGAGCAGAGCCCCGATCTTCTCATGTATTTAGAATTATGACATATTGGTATTTCCAAGAGTAAACTTACAAATGAAGAAATTGAGGACCTGAAGGGACTTATTCAAAGCCATATATTAGCTAATGGCAGAACCAGAACCTATGTAGCTTGGGGCTCTCACCAGAATGAATAAGCTTTACTAACACATTGCTTTAACTTCAAATTTCATTTCTTTTCAATAATAAAAAACTAAAAATAGAAGATGAAAAAAATGTTGATGGCTTATATTGTGTTCAGATACTATCATTATATCAAGGTCAGAATAATATTCAAATTCTGATTAATTTCACTACAGTCTTACAATAAAAGCATATTTAATCTCCTCAGTAAACGTCCGCATTTTAATATCTAGTTCTGTTATAAGGTTAACAGAGGCATGATCACTTATGGAAATAGTACATATTGTATACTTCATTATTTCAACTTCTAAGGAATTAGATCAAAAACAAAAATCTCTCCTTGGATTAGACTGAAACCCAGAAAATTATACTGGCTTCGTTTGGTGCACTTGATGATTTTAAATATATTCTAATCCTGAACATTTTTCCACATATATATTAACAAATGTATGAAATACAATAAAATTAATTAAAACGGGTATATTATCCAGACAGGTTAACAAGTTTTTCATTACTGAAATACTGGGCCTCTGTGTTTGCAATGTAAATGCAGTTCCAAATAAGCCTCTCACTCTTTGTGTTACATGTAAATGATATTTCATAGTTAGATGCTCATTTGTCATCACTCAGGTATATTTTTAAATGATATTAAATCAAGATTCTGCACTTATTATTTGTTTAGCATGCATTTAGCACTGTCTCATTCTCACCAGGGGTTCTGTCTCTGGATGATCATAAATGTTCATTATCCCTTCTATAAAGTTAGTTTTTGCATAATGATTATGTTTAACGTTCTCTCCCTTCCTCCCTCTTCAGCATATTAGGATCGTGACATGTGACTTTTAGTTTTGTATAAAGCAAACTATTGGAGTGATTAATGGCACAACATCGGAAGTTTTGTAGTGTGCAAACAGAAATCTTTTCTTTTGGTATGTGAGCCCACTTTTTTTACACAATTTTTGGTTCTTCAGTTTTTCACAGCATGAGTTTTAAACATTAACAGACCCCTTTACACAGAAGGGCTCAGATGTCTATGTATCCCGCCCCTTTTCTCCCTTTCTATTGTATAGAGGCTTCTAAGATAGTTAGCCATCTACCCAAGCAGTCAAAGGCTATGCATTGGCCAAAAGCATGGACTGGCTTCTTCTGGATAACATGCTTGGGCAAGGTTGCTACATGGAGGGTCTCACAACAGTACATTAGGTTAAAGCCTTACTGGCTCAGAAAAACGAAGGACTTGTCTTCCCAAGATTACACATGCCAGGTCTATTGATTGAGAATCAAGCTGAAGAGGAATCATCCAATTCCATCACTCCTCAGAGGTATTCCGGGAACCGGAAAACCTTCCAAATTAACAACAAAAAATGTACTCACCATAGTATTAGGGCTATTTTATTTTAATGCTTTGAGAAATGGAAACCATGTGTCTTGTATATGGCAACATTTAACTATCATAAATATGAAATTAACCAAAGTACTCAGGTTACTCCAAGTTCACTGTTTATTTCACTTTCCCTACCTTCAAAATATTGCTAATATTATCCTCAATACTCCCTAATATCCCAAACTATACAAAATCTAGAAAATGTTTCCTCCATTTCTGAAACATAGGAAAATTTAAAAGGTAGTAGAATGCCTTCCACTCAGAAAACACTCAGTTGATATGTATTGACTAAGCAAATGATTTACTGAGATACAGAGCAAGTCAGCATTAGAATTTAGAATTAGGGGTTCTTTCATCTTATTGAGTACCATCAATTCATTAGGTACTATGTTAAGTTCTGGAAAGAAACAAAAAGGAGTTGGGTCCAACCACACCTTTGAAGAGCAAAGACTCTGGTGCAGGAACTATTGTGCACCTGATATACATACCTTATAATTCACTAATGTATCCTTTATCAAACATTTACTAAGTGTCCTCTATGTTTTAGGTTCTGAACGAGGTGCTGGGCATAGGACAAAAATGAAGATAGTCACTGCATAGCTGAATAGGGAAGAAAAGTATGTAAACAAACAAAAGAAATATTTGCACAGCCTATGCAACAGACTGTTATGAATAGTCTACTAAATGGCAAGCACTTGGGATTTTAACTGAGAAAGAGAAATGTCACCTGTGCCCTATGGAATCATAGGCTAATGCCAATGTCTGTGTTTAAGGAAGATTAAAAAAATAATTCATTACAATAGTGAGGAGTATTTGCAGCAACATGGATGGATCTAGAGATTATCATACTAAGTGAAGAGAAAGACAAATACCATATGATTCCACCTTTATGTGGAATCTAAAATATGACACAAATGAACTTACCTATGAAACAGACTCACAGACATAGAGAACAGAGTCGTGGTTGCCAAGGGGAAGGGAGGTAGGGGAGGGATGGAGTGGGAGTTTGGGACTAGAAAATGCAAACTATTATATATAGAATGGATAAACAACAAGGTCCTACTGCACAGCACAGGGAACTATATTCAATATCCTGTGATAAACTATAATGGAAAAGAATATGAAAAAGAATATGTATATATATGTATGTATAACTGAATCACTCTGCTGTACAGCAGAAATTAACACAACATTGTAAATTAACTATACTTGAATAAAATAAATGTTTAAAAAATAGTGAGGAGTATTTTAAAGGGACAGCACAATGTGATACTTGTTATATTTGATATTAGTAGAAGGTAGAGTAGTGGCACACAGCAAGTGGAACTAACTTTACTAAAAAAGTTACTTGACCTGGTTTATGAAGGATGTGTAGGAGTTTACAAGGTGGAGGTGAATAGTATGAAAAACAGGGGACCCAGCATTTACAAAGGTACAAATAAGCTCCTTCTAGTTTGGAACAGTCTCCCCTTCCGCTTTTTAAATAAAAAGCTGCAATGTTATTTTGTTTGCTTGTTTGTTTTAGAATTATTCTTGTAATGCCTAGAGTTTCTATCAACTTTTTAAAAAGTTAGATAAATGTGCCGTCTAGCATTACTTCTATTCCATTAGGATTGAATGACATCCAAGAGAAACATAGCAAAAGGGACAAAGAAATGGTTTGTCAGTAATAAATCAGAACATAAACTACAAGGAAAGCTCAAACAAACAAACAAACAAACAAAAACAGGAACAAACAGCTAGATATGTGTTTATTCTGCAGGAGGCCAAGGTGTAAAAATGCTGGAGAGAGAAATTCACATGTATAAAAACTGCTAGAGCCACAAACATCTGGAGGCACTGTGAGAAAAAAGAGAAAACAATGTCTGACCTAAAAATAGCTCGGGATATGATGTACTAATTTCGAAATTAATTGTTGCATGTCTAGCTTCTCAAGGCACTATGCTAGGAAATCTATCAGCCCTTTGTCACAGTTCCTGCCATCGGAAATGTGCAATCTAGCTGAAAAGCTAGAGCAAAAATATAATCAACTACAGTCTACAGTGTAAGAATATGAGAATTATAGAAAGAAAAGGACAAATGAAATGTTCTCAGGTTCAAAGGAGAAAGAAAGAAAGTCAAATCAAAGGAATCAGGAAAGAATCCTTGAAGGAAATAGCATCTGGGTTGAACTTTGAGTAATGAGTAGGCTCTCAAAAGGCAGATACAAAGGGAGGGCATTTGAGTCAAAAGAGCAAGAACAAAGGCCTGCAGGTGATACCGACGAGATATTGGAATGTTCAGATAACAGAGTCCATTTTGCCTGAGTATGAAGTATGGACAGGAGGCAAAACTGAAAAGGTAGGTTGAGACTATGTTGAAGAGGTGAGAAAAGTTTTATTTTGATAGTCAATGAGAAACACTCATTTTAAAAAAAAAATTATTTTACTGAAGTATAGTTGATTTAAAATATTGTATTAATTTCTACTGTACAGCAAAGTGATTTAGTTATACATATATATATATGTTATTTTTTATATTCTTTTCCATTATGATTTATCACAGGATATTGAATATAGTTCTCTGTGCTATACAGTAGGACTTTCTTATTTATCTATCCTCTATATAATAGTTTGAGTCTGCTAAACTTCCAATCTTTTCCTCCCCCACCGCCCTCCCCCTTGGCAACCACAAGTCTGTTCTCCATGTCTGTGAGTCTGTTTCAGGAGAAACACAATTTTTTAAAGGAGGGGAGTGATGCAATGGAGCCATACCTGGGGAATGTTAGTCTTAAAGAGCTTTTAGTCTGAGACACAGTCTGCCTCTCTGTCCTCATGATTTGTTAATCAACAATAGACACAACTATATGAAGAATTCTTCACTTTGCAGTGATAGGAGACATTGTTCTTGAGTTCATGAAACTACTGCTATCAGGATGAAGTAATTTGAATGATACAGACTGATTTCAATATTTCCTGCCCCACTCTCCGACTGGAGAGAGTGGCAAACTTGTGTCTCTAAAGGTCCAGTGGGAAGGGAATATGCAAAATCATCCCAAAGAGAGACAGGATGGAGAGAAGTGCTTGGAGAGACAGGCAGGCGAAACAGCTGATCCTGGGTCTATGAGAGAGTCTCCAAGACTGGAAAATGACTGTGCTTTTTGTGGTCCCCAAAGAGCTGGGACATGTGCTTTTAAGCCCTGAGAGTTGATAGGGAAGAGATGGAACCTCAGGGGAGTTCCATCTAGAGAACGAATACACTAGTCCTTCCATCCCAGTCCCAAACCCTGTGCCCAAGTCAGTCAGAGAAGAAGCAGTACCACAACCCCCAGTGGAAAACAAAGGCTTGGGACCTTCATGCACCAAGTCACTGAGGGACTTTCTCAAACCCTGGATTGCATAACACCCCAAAGCCTTCCCACAACCCTTGGTGGAAAGTGAGATCCCATAATGAGTGACATTAAATCCCTCCCATGGCCCCCCATAAGAGGGACTTCATGTCAGATTTAATTTTGTTTAGAAAATAATGGGATATTTCTTGCACCCAGAAATATATGGGATATATCTTGTGAGAGGAAAATTAATGCCTGATGCACTAGCAAGAAAGTAGCTCTGGCTCTGATCTAGAAAACCTGAGTTTTAACAGGTGGCATTAAATTCCTTAAAATAACACTTCATTATTGGCTATGATAGTAAATTACACTGGTATTTGCATGCTTTGCTGAGTGTAATGAGCCCTTTTCATATAAAAAGAAGTTTGATAATTCCATTCTCACAACAGCAGGTACCTATAACAAAAAATATAGCTTTCTGACAGAAGAAATAGACAGAGGATTCTACCCAGTTGACAGTTTTCTTTCCCCTGAATATGTCAGAAGAAAGTACAAAATTATTCTTGACTCATCCTACATGATCAGATAAAACTTGTATTTCTTCTGAATTTCCACATACTCCCACTCCTTCCACACTTGCAAGCAGGGGCCACCACTAAAGAAAAGCATACATATAAACACACACATGCACACACACACTCACACACACACTCACTCACACACACACATATACATTTTAGAGGATTCTTATCTCATATTTGACTTAATAGTGGAACTTGCTGCCTTATCATTTCAGCACTGGCAAGAAGCCAATCATCAGCTCAGCCCTACAGCATCCTTAGGTCCCTTGGTTAATGAAAATTACCAGCAAGTCTGTAACTATGGGCAGGAATTGAAAAACCTTGGGTCAACAGTCTTAGCACAGTTTAAAAACCACTTTTCACTGCCAAATGACTAGATTAGCCTGAGAACCATCTATGGGTCTTCAGTATTCCCTGATGTATAGAAAATAATATCTTGCTTATAGAAGGAGAACACTCTCTCTTAACTTCTCCTTTTCCACCCTCTATATGCCCTTTTAAATATCTCCCTCTATCCTACCAGAGCGCCAAGTCCCAGATGCAAACTCTGGTCCCAGATAACATATTCATCACATCCAGTGCTCTCCATAGCCTAATACAATAAAATCAATGCAACAATGTCACTTGTCAGTCTCTTTGTGCATAAGATAAAATGATGCCATCTGCGAGACAAAGTAATGTAGGTTAGTGAGTGATCTCCAACTCCTGTAAAATAGCCTAGTCAGTCTGGGCCTGCAGAGAAAATGATGAAGAGAGGGCAATCAGAGAATCAGTGCAGTAGTGATTCATTTCTTAATTTATAGAAATGTGAAGTCCTTTTAAGCTGATATGAGCATATCAACTGACAAACCTGCTATGCACATCTGCACTTTTATTATACCTGCTAAGCACACCTGCATTTTTATGATAGAATTTGCCTGAGGCCATCAGAGCAGCAGAGCCAGGAATACGTTAGTAAAATTAGAAGAAATATCATCAGGCAACTTCCGTTGCCTGTAAACAATTAACAGCTCATTAAGGAGAATTTTGCTTTTGTGGGAGTCTATTCTTTCCTTGACTGAATTCAGTTGGCTAATGAATTGAGGTCTCCATCATGACGGTCAAGAGTCTCATAGCCTGCGTCACTGCCTGACTCAGAGTTATCTTTTAGCATACTATTGCAGTACAATCATCTACTGAGTTACCCATATTTATTAAGGCAGGCCAACCAGAAAAAATTTACTCTTCTAAATTCTTTTCACAGTCCTGCTTCTGTAATATCCTAATCTCATCCTGTGGTATACGTTAAATATACTGGATGTATGCAGACATATTTTAGCCTCTGGAAAGAGTTTTAGCAGAAGTGTTAGTAGTAAAACTGAGAAGCAAAAGGGCTGATAAAGCAGTAAACTGGATGCCTATTAAAAGCAATTAACCCACTCCCCCCCCCAAAAAAGAAAGATAATCATGGTGGAAATGTTTCAAACACATCACCACAGTCCCAATCAAGTTTATGTTTAGCAACATCACAATCTGCCCTATACATTCCCTGAAGACACTCGGGATTTATTTGGCATTTTAAAGCTTTGCTCCCAAACCAATAATTCAGTGAACTTGAGTCTCTAATGCAAGGTTGCTGATTTTCTAAATAATGTCTTTAAACGTTTTTTGATTTATAGATCTCTAATTGAGCTTCAATCACATACTTTGAAATTGAGCATAGAGTTAAAAAGAATGGAACTTACAAAGTTTCGTTCTATAATAAAATAGTACCATTGGATATACAGGAAAATGAGAACATAATTGACATAAAGAGGTCTTGTGGTTCTGCACTATTTGTGGAAAAAATGCTGGTTCAGGATACAATTTTAAGCTGAACTATACTGCAGCAGGATTTTAGTCCTCCGGCTAACATTTACTGAAACTTTACTGGGTGCCAAACAATGGGCTAGGGATATAGGGCTGGGATGAATGAGTGTCCCGCCAAGCGCTCTCATTCTACTTGGGGAGACAGATGTATAAACAGCTAACTAAACCGACATCCAGTAATTGTCATAAATTAAGCATGATTTGACTTGAGTGTTGTGAGGGCCCAAATAAAGAAGCAGCCATTGTCAGTTGCTTCATTTGCAAATATTTTCTCCCATTCTGAGGGTTGTCTTTTCATATTGTTTATGGTTTCCTTTGCTGTGCAAAAGCTTTTAAGTTTCATTAGGTTCCATTGTTTATTTTTGTTTTTATTTCCATTACTCTAGGAGGTGGAGCAAAAAGGATATTGCTGTGATTTATGTCATAGAGTGTTCTGCCTATGTTTCCCTCTAAGAGTTTTATAGTGTCTGGCCTTACATTAGGTCTTTAATCCATTTTGAGTTTATTTTTGTGTATGGTGTGAGGAAGTGTTCTAATTTCATTCTTTTACATGTAAATGTCCAGTTTTCCCAGCACCACTTACTGAAGAGGCTGTCTTTTTGCCATTGTATATTCTTGCCTCCTTTGTCAAAGATAAGGTGACCATATGTGCATGGGTTTATCTCTGGGATTTCTATCCTGGTCCATTGATCTATATTTCTGTTTTTGTTCCAGTATCATACTGTCTTGATTACTGTAGCTTGGTAGTATAATCTTAAATGTGGGAGCCTGATTCCTCCAGCTCCGTTTTTCTTTTTCCAGATTGCTTTGGCTACTCAGGGTCTTTTGTGTTTCCATACAAATTGTAAAATTTTTTGTTCTAGTTCTGTGAAAAATGCCATTGGTAGTTTGATAGGGATTGCACTGAATCTGTAGATTGTATCTCCAAAATATATAAGCAGCTCATACAGCTCAATATCAAAAAAACAAACAACGCAATCCAAAAATGGGCAGAGACCTAAATAGACATTTCTCCAAAGAAGATATACAGATTGCCAACAAACACATGAAAGCACGCTCAACATCACTAATCATCAGAGAAATGTAAATCAAAACCACAATGAGGTATCACCTCATACTGGTCAGAATGGCCATAATCAAAATATCTAGGGGCTTCCCTGGTGGCGCAGTGGTTGAGAGTCTGCCTGCCGATGCAGGGGACATCGGTTCGTGCCCAGTCCAGGAAGATCCCACATGCCGTGGAGCGGCTAGGCCTGTGAGCCATGGCCGCTGAGCCTGTGCGTCCGGAGCCTGTGCTCTGCAACGGGAAAGGCCACAACAGTGAGAGGCCCGCGTACAGCAAAAAAAAAAAAAAAAAAAAAAAAAAAAAAA